>NW_008794709.1:397369-484709 GCF_000699145.1 Aptenodytes forsteri
GCCTCGTCGGGGTGAGCGGGTCCCCCCTTCCATGTGGAGGGAGAGATGGCCCCGCACAGAGCGAGGGCTGACAGGCCTGCTTCCTGTGACCCGGCGACTCGGCCCGTGCCGTTTCAAAAGCCGCTCACCTCGAGTTCTCTGTATGAAACGGACACTCGGAACAAAAGGCCTTCTGTCTGCCGCCCCCGCCCCGGCTGCTGCCTCCTGTGCTGGGGGATTTCTGGGCCTGTCAAGGTTCAAAGCGTCCAGGCTATTAGTGAAGGCAGCTCTGGGAAGAGTGGCTTTCAAGTGACAAAGTGGTGAGGCACCAAACACGCCCCTCGCAGCCTGGCCTGGTCTGGGGTCTGCCGGGCCAGAGGTTGCTCTGCCAGCCGGACTGCGCAGAGGGCCCTGTGTGCTGCCAAACCTGCCTGCTGCTGTGAAACCCCTTCCGTCCATCCCTTCCGTCATGGCCTTTTTCTTGTGCAGCTTCTGGAGGGGTTGAGTACTTTGTGCTGCTCCAGTCTGTCTTTCCGATCACTTTTTGTTCTCGGTTGTCCCCAAAAGATGGTCTTCTAGCTACTACCTCTCAAAACACCAAATGTTCATTTCGCCTGGGAAAGCCTGCTATTTAAACAGTGATTAGACACCAGAGGCCAAGATGGCTTTAATGATCTAGTGATGTCCGTTATAAAGAGTGACCATGGCAAATAAGGATTATTTGGAAGAGAGTGATAATTAACTCTGGTATCTCGGGGACAGGAAAGAGCAGGGAAAATAAATGTGTGGTGATTCTCCATGGTGTTCACTTCGCCTGGGAAAGCCTGCTATTTAAACAGTGATTAGACACCAGAGGCCAAGATGGCTTTAATGATCTAGTGATGTCCGTTATAAAGAGTGACCATGGCAAATAAGGATTATTTGGAAGAGAGTGATAATTAACTCTGGTATCTCGGGGACAGGAAAGAGCAGGGAAAATAAATGTGTGGTGATTCTCCATGCTTTTTAAGTCAGACCCCTTAATCAGGCATGATTAATATGGTGCACATAATAGGAATCTTTGTATATGGGACATACTCCAGCTTGTTTAGATGAACAGGAAATAAATCTTTCCTTTTTGCCCGAGTTGGATCTTACCCAACTTTTCTAGGTCACAGATGGACTCAAGACTATTTCTAGTGGTCTAAGGAAAAACAGCAAAGAATAATCTTGCACTACCAGATTACAAACATAACTTCATTCCATAGTACAGTGCTATCCTTAAATTCTCATGTGACTAATCCTTTAGAGAGGGATCCTATTGCTAAAATGGCTTCATGGCTTCTAAAGAATGTCATACTTTTATCTGCAATCTCCTCTGTTCTCCAGTTCCAGCATAAAATATGTGGTTGTACTATACAACTTTACTAAATGAATGTAAAAATATTTTTTTTTCTGTAGCGTCTTCTTGACTGCACATGCCCTAATAGTTCGTCGGTATGAGTCCCCGTCAGTACAAAAGATGTCTTGGCTATTAGTGAGAAAAGTGAGCTTCTGCTTTCTGCAGTGCAGAGCATGCCGCTGTGAACGGGCTCCTTACACAGTGCTATAGCTTCACTGGCCATAACCCCTCATGGGGGTTTTTCTCTGGGGTTTTCTTTCCGTTTTTGTTGTTGATATTGATTCTTCTGGTTTTCCAAGAAGATACTTGAAATAGATAATATTTTATATGTGCTGAGTTTGAGGCAGCATTGTCTTAAGGGTAGCATCAAAATAAATTTGCGTAGTTTCAAGACAATACAGCTCATTTGTATGGTGTGTCCTTAGACACTTTATTTAAGAATTCTTCCAGTGATTATGCATAACCAGCTTACTATTGGGAGAGTGCAAATCTCTTTGGAGTGTTTCTTAACTGTAGAGTTTGACCTTTTATTTTCTTTTTGCATGTTTTTGCCCTTCATACTCCAAGGCTAAAAATTTCTCCTGGGAGGAGAAAATTTCTCCTAAGTACAGAGGATGCAATGGCTAAGCTGTTAGCATGGTATTGGACTAGCATCCAAATCTTGTTCCCTGAATAACCTCTGTATAATCTCTTTATGTGGCACCATTGTCATGAAGATAAATGCATTAAAGATTGTAAAACCACATTAATAAGAATTGGATAAGTATCAGAGACAAAAATAAGAAAAGTAGAATCGTATTTCTGACTTCACCTATGTTTAAATGCAGAGTGCATCTGGTTTCCAGTCATCCCACCACTAGTGATACTTTTCATGTAATTGGTGTTTTTCCTTTTTCAGAATACTTTACAATCACGTTATGAAACCTAAGGACATTTGAAAAGCTGTGCCTTCTGCTTTTGTTTTAGCTTGCATTGCTTTTAATGTACGTAAAATGTCCCGGACTGATCTTAATATGAGGTAACAGATGTGTTAATGTAAAATTCTAGTTGGGTTGTTCCCTTGTATATATTGTTTCGCCTTTATCGCTCTCCATAACTCATATTAAAAACTTTTAAGTAGATGCCACTGGAATGACACTTTGGGCACAAAACCACAAAGTCTATCGGTGTTGATAGATATACTTTACAATTATGAAGAAGCAGATACAAGAATTGGTATTTTACAGGGAGAAAAAGAGATTGCCGTCGCACACCACCTCCTCAGTGAAGTCCCACTGCTCATTTTATTCACGCACCCACCCTCCCTCCCTCTCTCTCACCTACTCCGTTTACCGACTTAGGTTTTCTTTGCACTTTGAGGGGGTTTTTAATTTCCCCAAGGGTGAAATACTCCCGCTTAGTGCAACACTTCTAGCAGAGCTAGCAGCGTGGCGGAGCTCCCTGATCTATCACGAATATCAGGAATTAGATATACCTTGAAAGAGAGATTTGTAAATATGATCCTCTAACCTTGACGCATTACTATAAGAAGTCAGGATTGCGGCAAGCACACATTTGTGGTTAGTGCAAGCACTTTGCTTTTCTTGATGACCTTGTCGACTGCTGTGCCTTTACTATGTAATATTGTATTTCAGGTGTAGTGTAGGAAAGTTTTGAATTGGTTGCCTTGGATAATCAGCTCAATTATACAATGGAACATGCTGATGAGGAAGCCAAGACCTGGCATTACTGATGTCTGTGTTGTAGAGGCAACTTGAGCTATATTGCCAGGATTTATAACTACAGGGCCCTATTGAAGTTCTCAGGAGGGTAATTCATGTAATGTGTCTTTTTGCTTCACAGCACAGCAATGGCTTGATTCACCGCCTCATATTTTATGCCGCTGCAATTCTAGCGGAGTAGCAAATGGGTTCTGTGACTTCATCTTGTGCCTGGATCAACGGTTTTTGTTTGTTTCTTTGCTTTTGCCGAGGGCAATTAATATTACTCCTGCTCATTTGGGCAACCTACTGCTTGTCTCCTACTCTCATACACCATCCTGGTGAGCTTATTGCTTGCTTTATTTCTCACCACACCACTGGTCTGTGTCTTCCCAGTGCCCTCCTGATTGCCAGTTGGGGTTCTGGGATATTTGCGGGACAGCAGCAGATGAAATGGTAGGGTAGCCAAAGGGACTGCTTGACAGCCAGGCTCTGCGGCTTGCCCGCCACAACTCTCAGCACACAACGTGAAACAGAGCTGTCAGCCAGGCTGGGAAGGGAATACCCGTTGAAGCAAATCAGCCAGCTATCGCCCTGTGACAATTGATAGGAGAAGAACATGAGACAGATATCCTGCTCTGAAAGGTTACTCAAACAAAAATCCCTTGTTCCTATTTCCCCATGACACAACTTGAAAAGGAGAGACACAGCAGAGTGTCTCCCTCACAGTTGAGAGAGTCTTTTCAGGAAAGGTCTGTGAGCTCTGTGTTTGGGAAACACTGAGCCATCTTTTTTTTTTTTCCTGCACAAAGCCCTAACTATCCTTTGAATAATGTTGTGTGGCATCTGCATCACTTCTTGCTGTGATATTTGGCCAGGGGATTGGGATTAAAATTAATTTAGTTATAGTGCCACTGCACTTTACGAGCAAAAGAGTTGTGGTAATTAGCCTTGGTCCTGCCGCCTCTATAACGCTACCCGGACTGGTTCAGTGGGTATGCAGTGGATGGAATTTCTTCAGTATAGAATGGTTTTATACATACTCAGAGTGATGGAATTTGCTTGCTTGGACAAATCTGTTAAAAAAAAGATGAAACGCTGCTGTTTCCTGAAAAGAACATTAACAAAAATCCACGAGTGACATGGGCAGGCTTCTGTATCTGTCTGCATAGAAAGACCCCCTCTCCGACCTCTCTAGGAGATAATGAGAAAAAGATTTCATTCTCACCCAAAGAAGGGAATATTTTGCATTTCAGCAAATCAGAACAAAGTCTGCTCTGTTTTTCTTTGACCAGTGATGGAAATCTTTTCAAGCAAGCGGTCTATTACATTTAACAGTAACAGAAGTCTGCCCTGGCAGACAGAAGGGTGGGTAGCGATCGCTGTAGTGCTCAGGTTTAAGTGCAAGGGTCAAATTGTGAGAATAAAAATTGTTAATAGAAGTATCTTTTTAAATTTGATTGTCCTTTGCCATTCTACCTAAGATGCCTTTTAACCACAGAGCTAGTTCACTTGCTTTGCTCTAGGATTCTGCATTTCCTTTAATATATATGAACTAATCTTACAGACATTCCACCTCCTTTCACAATAAAGCACAAAAGCTGTTCACATTCTCAAGAAGGACATTTTATGCAGTGTTTCTTCAGGAATCGCTCATTTAACTTTGAAAGTCGACCATCAAGGCCCTGTTTAGTGACCCTCCTTCAGATAAAGGGAATAAATGCAGCTCCTTCTGTCCTTTCTGTTTTGCTTCAAATGCCAGCCAGAAAGAAACACACTGGTGTCCTCCCACCCAAAAGGTTTTGAAAGTGAATCCAGCCTTTGTTAGCTTGAGAAATCATGGAAGGCAGTTGGAGTTTAGATATTCTGGCACTGGCTATCAGTAAGCCGCTAGCCTGACCCAGTGAATAAAAACTGAAAAGTCTGTTCAGTTTAAAAAAAAAAAAAGGAGGAAAATAAATACCACTACAATTTCCACTTGTTACGAGAAGCAGGCGGTGACCTTCTCAAGGGAAAATGAACATGGGAAAGGGAAACAACGGAATCACTATTAAAACAGCATGAGGAACCCATCGCACGCTGGAGAAAGGAAAGGAGAGAATGTAAAATTGAAATGAAGTAAATTTATCTCTGGTCCAACGCTGAGCACTACCTGCAGACGAGGATGGAAGAGAATAGCTTTTCCAGGTCCGTGCAGCACAGCAGCTCCCCAGCCATCCGGCTGGTGTAGAGCACGTGAGTCAGGGGGACTTCATGTTCTCAGCAGCATTGGAAGGAATTTGTGGAAGACAGCAGCGATCGTAGCTGAGCTGCCACACGCACTTTGCAAAGCCAAGGCAAGTAAGAGCTCTGCAAACCGTGATATGTGCACTGGTGCAGATAACATTGGTGCATTGGGCAGGAGACATGGCAGAAGCCAGTGGCTTCAAGATGGGTGCAGGGCTGTGGCGGACTGGGTCCCCAGTGCTCGCCTGCCCATGAACTGGTGGTGTTCGGAGGGCAAGAAGAATGTAAGGTATGTGGGGAAGACTGGAGAGGGAAGAGAATGTCAGGACGGAGCACGCAGTGGCCTATTCCTTCCAGAGATACTGTCAAAGGCTTATTCATTTCCCAAACAAACAAACCAGTCTAACAGTCGTGCTCGCAGAATACACTCCTTTGTTTTCCCCTCCGGCACTGAATATTTTTAATACATGGGTTAAAAAATACAGGCTTGCTTCCAGACGTGTGGCGTGCATGCCATTCAACCTACTGATGCCAAAAGAGGGTTTTTTTGTTTTTCTTAAGAAAAGCTGAGAAATAGCACAACTATGGAGACTGCAAAAGGCTTCTGTTCTCTCTGGTTCACAATTGTGCAGATGAAATATGATAAATGTAATATAGGGAGGTTGCTCAAGAGGAAATGTATGTTTAGACATCACAGCTTGTTTAAGGTGAAAGGAATCCAGAATTGGAACCGGAATTGCCTCAAACGAGAAACTTAGGCACAAAGCTTAGGCATGTTAAGCTTTTCATGCAGTCGTAAGAAGTCACAGTGCTGGCATCCAAAAGATCAGATCTTTACCTGAACTTTCTACTTTAACGTTCCCCAGTTTGGGCAAAACTCTGGAGCTGAGATTTTATCCACATGGATCATGTTACATTACTCCACCAGGTATTAAAATTGTTAAAATAGGAGTGAATTGAGTAGGGTTTTTCTTTTCTTTTTGTTTTTAGGTTGGGGGTTTTTTTTGGTGGAGGCCAACCAGCCCGCCACAGCACTATTATCCCAGTTTGGAAACACCCCAGGCTCTTCTGAATACATGTGTCCGCCATACTGGGTTTGTGGGAATGAAGTCCTGACTCAAAGAGCACATAACCCACCCGCAAAGGAGTTCCTTCATGACAGCAGGAGTGTGAGTGTGGACAATTAAAGGTTCACTTTCCTGTGACATCCTGTTTGACGTCTAGAAAGATAAGGTTTTGTAGACTAGCATCAGTAAGTTTTTCTCAGCAGGTGTGATCTCTCTCGCCTCCACACGTGCACACACAGAGTAATATGCAGCAATTCCCATCCCCAGAAGCTGTCTTGAACGCGGTAGCGCATGGCTCTGCTCTTTCCAGTCTCTGGTTCCCTGCTCCTACCTACTCTTCCTGCCTGCCTCTCCTTCCCCTCCTCCTGCCTCCCCAGCCCTGCAGTCGACAGGGTGGAGAGCCCCACTTCCAAACACACGTGCCAGCACTTTCCGCTGAATTTGTGAGGAAGGAGGTTGTACAGAAACATGAAGCTACAAAATGGCGTATAAAGAGGGGGGTGCGTTGAAGTCCTTACACATATATTAGATAGATTTAAAATACTGCATCAAAATCCTTGAAATCCCATGAATCCTCTGTGCAGAGCATTCTGCATCTTAGCCCCATCTCAGGGAGCCAGTATCAAAGAAACCCTTGTCTAAATACTCTCCCCTTCCCCCTGATTTGCAGAATGCACGCTACTTTAACTTGGCAAAAACTCAAAACTGACCCTAAAATACAAGCTTTTCTGACTGTAAATTGTCCGTCAGTTTTACACATCATCCAAGGAATCGTCCTGTGACCGAACTAGCCAACTGTGTCCATTTTGCTTGCAAAGCCCGTAGTTTTTGCTCTCTCTGGTTTTAGGAACCTTTTGTTTCGTATCTCCCACACTTCTTTAGCAAAGGTAATCTGCTGTTGTTATATTTTATATCCTCGTGTTTTCCCTCTCCCCATCTCTCACCAGCAACTCTTTCATAGCACCAAAAACATTTCTCTCTGGTAGGGCCAGCAGCTCAGTTGTTGTCCACTAGCCAGCAACCAGTTCTTTCCAGTGGGAGGAGGGGAAGCAAAAATGAAAATTTAATAAAAAGCAAATTAGGGATTTTAAAAAAAATCAGTCCAAAGGGGAAACTCCTGTTTTGCCTTTACCACCAAGCTTCCCATGAAGTCTCAGCCTGGAGGCGTTCTGAGGCTTGAGAAATTTCAGGGAAATTTGCTGCTTTTGGAGGTGTTTGGAGGGAGTATATCATAGAATCATAGAATAGTTTGGGTTGGAAGGGACCCTTAAAGGTCGTCTAGTCCAACCCCCCTGCCGTGGGCAGGGACATCTTCAACTAGATCAGGTTGCTCAGAGCCCCATCCAACCTGGCCTTGAATGTTTCCAGGGATGGGGCATCCGCCACCTCTCTGGGCAACCTGTGCCAGTGTTTCACCACCCTCAGCGTAAAAAACTTCTTCCTTCTATCTAGTCTAAATCTACCCCCTTTAGTTTAAAGCCATTCTGCCTTGTCCTGTCGCAACAGGCCCTGCTAAAAAGTTTGCCGACATCTTTTTTATAAGCCCCCTTTAAGTACTGATAGGCTGCAAGAAGGTCTTCCCAAAGCCTTCTCTTTTCTAGGCTGAACAACCCCAACTCTCTCAGCCTTTCCTCATAGGAGAGATGTTCCATCCCCCTGGTCATTTTCATGGCCCTCCTCTGGACCTGCTCCAACAGGTCCGTGTCCTTCTTATGCTGAGGGCTCCAGAGCTGGACGCAGTACTCCAGGTGGGGTCTCACCAGAGCGGAGCAGAGGGGCAGAATCACCTCCCTCAGCCTGCTGGCCACGCTTCTTTTGATGCAGCCCAGGATACGGTTGGCCTTCTGGGCTGTGAGCGCACAATGCTGGCTCATGTCCAGCTTTTCATCTACCAGTACCCTCAAGTCCTTCTTGGCAGGGCTGCTCTCAATCCCTTCATCCCCCAGCCTGTATTGATACCAGGGGTTGCCCCAAACCAGGTGCAGGACTTTGCACTATATACGATAGGAAAGTGATCATCTTCTCTCTCTTTCACCTGAGCCGGATCTGTGGAGGTCAGTTGACAGCCATAACAACAGAGAACGGCACGTGAAATGTCTCACACTGTCTGACTTATTTTCTCTTCTTTGGGTGTTGGTGTTTAAGCTCTTATCTCATACTCAGCGTACATTTGCATCTCCACAAAACTGCCAAAAATGGTTATCTTTGCTGCCATCGAAATCTGTTTATGGTCTACTCTCCCAAAATCATTCTTTAAAAGAAAATGACTGATTTCCAAACCCCTCCTTCTCTTCTGTTATTTTTAACAAGCAATTCAGTCTGATGTCGTTTAAAGAAAAGATCATTGCATTACTGCGTGTTGCAGGACTCTAAGGAAACAATACTAGAAGAGAAGGAATGTGGGAAATCTGTTCCCTCTCTTTTCCATTGCTGTCATTTGCAAACTCTGAATGCTTCCAGCAATGGGGTAGCCAAAGATGGGGTGAAAAGGACAGATTATGTTCCCATTGGCAAAGCTTCCCTCGACGTCACTGGGACCAGGATTTGGCCCATGCTGCGTAGCATCCCAAGCCTTGGCTTTGACTTAATTGGCTCCTCATAGTAGACTGTCTGTGCTGAGGGAGGCAGCGCTTGCAGATAACTCGGCTCTCATGAGTATGCATCACAGTTATTCTTCGGCTTGCTTCAGTCTGAATACTTATACTTGCACAGCTGATAGAAGCACCAGTCTTGGGATCACATGAAAGGAAGGCTGCACACAACCGTTTGCTGGTCCCTCCTTCAACACCTATGTTCTCTTCTCTGTCTGCCCTTTCCCTCACATCCGAATTGACTCATGGTGTTTGCTCCTGAAGTCTGATGAGGGCTTGAGTCATAAGGGTTGACACAAGGATTTGACTCCTCACCTCCTCAGAGTTCAGCCCTGTCTGGGAGCTGTAAGGATCTGTTTCCACACGTACTCATGGCTTTTGAGGAGGGGCTTAGCTCATTTGTTGTGCCATAAAGTCCTGGAGAATGTACATCTGGAAGCCATTGCTAAAAATCCCTGGGAGTGTCAGGGTACTGGAGAGGCTCTCCTTTAAAGTTTTGAGATAGAGTGTGTTGGCTCTGGCTCTCTAGACAGTACGTAGGCACTGTAAACGGACCTTAGTCATGCTGTCAAAAGTAAGGCACTGTATTGCGTTGTAGTGAGCACAGCTGCCGTGGCATGGGTCCACAGTAGCTATTCCAGAAGTTGTTGCTTCCAGTGAAAGATCATGGTATGGATGAGTCTTTGCCCAAAAAGAAGACCATGAAGGCCGTATGTGTGCAATCCCCTGTCCCCAGAACATAAGCAGTGGTCTGACATGACCATCTGGTGTAAACGCTGGCTCAGAAACATGAAAGTCAAAGATGTGCTGGGAGAGCAGGTTTCAGGTATATATGTGTAGATAGGGTCAAAAGGTTTGGACTAAAGCTGGTGGAATAGGCTCCTTAGACTGGTCTTATAATTTCATTTTCCTTATTTCTCAGAGATGGATCTTCTGGTGCAGAGATCAAAAGTGGGAAAGCATAAGAAATGCAAGGTCCCAAATGCTGATTCCTGACCTAAGCACATGGGTGAAAAAGTCTGTCGGACCAAGTTGCATTTGTAGGAGCTGTAACCACTGTGGGGAGGAATGGAGGGAGACATTTCTTTGAATTTGTGGGAAAAGGGAAAAAGGGCAAGAAAAGGAAGATGGATAGAGAAATAGACTATTATTAATCAAAATAATGAGAAAGAAATAGTCAGGGGCATTAGGGATACAAAGCACCCCACACCTTATGTGGATCAGTACAGATTATAGCCTTTTCTGTCTTTTGAGAAATCTGTTCCCCTCCTTACTTTGATACTTAAAACATTCTGTACTTGATAAATAACAAAAAGTATGGTTCTTAAAGACTGAACCACATTCTGGTAGCAGCCAAGATAACTTTATGAAGACAGACAAACTTGTGTTAAATTAAAAAATATATATATCACACTAGAAAGTTATGTAATATTCTATTTTAAAATCATCTGGTCCTAATTTACTAAATTTACTGCCTCAGAGCTGATGCCAAACTGCTACATTTGATTTATAGAAATACTTTAGCACATTTTTCCATCAGGCTATTGTAGAGTATATTTACTGCCTTTTTATTATTGTTAAACATGCAGACTGCTTTAAAGGAAAGGAACATTTTTGAAGAGCTTATTGATAGTTTCTCACACGATGCCAGGAGACATGCAGATAGTAAACAATGCTGTGTACTTAGGAACATTCCACTCGATTTTCAACTCCTTCACCATCTTTTTTTTTTCTTTGTAATTGAACAAAGTGATCCATCTGGTAAATGGATGTTTGAAAATGTCCGGTTTGTGCCAAACCACTTTTCTTAAGCACAGACTACATTTTTTTCAGGCAGATATTTAAACAGCAGCCGTACTGTGATGCATTGCTAACCATTAAAAAACACACACAAAACCCAGACAGCGGACAGGGGGGAGTCGGGGTGGGAGGAAGCTTAACAAATATTCCATTAAAAATCTATCTAAAAATATCATGCTAAACAACCCTCCTTCTTCCCTTTTCTCTCCCTGACAAGGGTTTCCAAATGGGAAGTGACTACTAGGGAGTAGAACCTATGACCTGTGTTCAGTGGAGTGATTGAACGCGTGCTTAACTTTACGCACGTGCTCAGGTCCTTCCTTATTCATTTGTATGTGTGTGCTTCACTGAACTGGGTCCTTGATGAGTCTTTGTCTGCTTGTGCAACAAAACTGTGTTCCAGAAGAGTTATGTTTTTCAAGATTTTGAGAAGTCATCATAGCTTTTTTTCTCCTGCATCCATCTCCCTTTGAACTTATCCACAAAGTTTGCACCACCTGCAATGAGTTCTCAAATTTATGGATATTGGGTGGAGCTCTGGTTCAGGCCTTTCCCTAATTTTTATTCATCTCTGTATACTGATTTCTGAACCCAGAAGTGCCAAAATACCACAAGCAGAGGGAATTTTTCTCGTATTTCCAGCTTGAGCAGAAGTAGGTGGTATTAGACATCCCCTCTTAGTCTGTGGTAAACTCAGACTAATTCAGATCTAATCTAGCATGTAGTCATACCAAAAAGTCCCCATGCAGTTAACTGAAACTTGTCTTGCCTGCTTTCATTTTGATACCTTTCTTTCCTTGTCCATCTCTACAGCTGCTCTCTGTTGAGTCTTAGATTCAAATTCAGAGTCTCCTGAAGTCACACAACCAACTAACCAACTTCAGGGACTTTAACTTCAGCCCTGTTTTGAGTCCATAAATTCCCTCCCATTTTAAAGCCCAAATCTCTGAATAATTTTGAAGCTCAAGGGATTGATATTTTTTGCCTTGATGCAGCAAGACATCAGACTTTTAATGCCAGCTTCAAAAAAGCATCAATGCTTTTAAAGTGTCTGGTCTCAATAGCAGTACTTCCAGGTGAGTTGGGTTTGCACAGCTGAAGAGGCTGTTACTTCAGTAAAAGAATGAGAGGGTGTAATCCCGGTCCTAGCAAAGCTGACTCAAGTGTGGCTGTGGCTCCACGGTATCATCTGTTTAGTCTCAAGATAGAGAAGACTTAGTCAGCTATCCCAGTCTTACAGTGCCAAGGCAAAACTGCTGTCTATTTTGTATCCATGAATGCCTTGCCACTGTGTCTGCTTGTAACATCCCAAGATTTTAGGACATTTCAGTTTTGTGAAATAGGTTACTAGGCTGTTGTGGTTTTTGTAGTTGTTGTTATGGTTGTTGGAGAAGGACTGTCAGAAAAGGGGAACTGTGTGTGTTGCCCACCATGAAAGGCTCCTGACTGAGAATTTTCCCTGCAGCTCATCAAGTACAAATCCACCAAATCTTCTGAAATGCTTCTGTGATATAGATGCATGAGAGCCACTCATGAAGAAATGGACCGACATGAAGGGGAAGAGGGTAAAGAGGTTGCAGGTGGGAAAAGAAATTATTCAGCACTAGTTTTTGTGGGCTGGCATTTGTGTTTGCAGGTCAAAGTCAGTGTAAAGTTGTAAATGTTCTTCTGTGTTCTGCTCTGGAAAGGAGATAACGGCGCAAGACAAGCAAAGTGCTAAAGTCTAAATTTAATTTGACAAACCATGAAAATGAGACAATTATGTGCTAGCTGGTTGAGGTCCAGAGATGTCACCTCCCATTACTATCATTTGTTGAGTAGTTGCCAACATTTGTCCGTTTTCAGAGCCCCATCAATGCTATAGAAGAATATTTCTGGGACTCCTCAGCAGTCTGAAGAAGAGTGGAGCTTTGTTACTCGGGAGCTAATCCCCTTAAACCACTTCCTCTTCCCATTGGAGTGAGGTTTTCTTAATGCCTTTTTGTGTGTTTTGTTTTGTTTTAATGACCAGTGCTCTTGGGGCTGTTTCCAGGTCTCCCTGAAAGGTCAGGTCTGCTTTTCTCTTTGCTTGCCATTCATATGGTGAGTAGCAAGTGCTCCTCCTGCCCCCTTCCCTCAGGCGTTGCGGCTGCTCTGTTTGCTGACCTCAATTCTATTCTTTGAGGTTGACAGTGGTTATTTCATTATTTCACTCTTTAGAAAAATAAGAGACTTCCTTAAAAACTTGTGAATTTATATTCCTTCTTGCTATTTATCACTACTTCACCCAAATATATGGGTAAATAAAAAGTGCATCTGTATCTTTCAGCCTTTTCTTTGCACAGTGATACAACGAAAGACACATGACGCAGAGAGGAATTTTTCCACCTGCAGCTCTGGACAGCTTTCAGCTCTGCTTTAATGTTTGTGGTATTGTTTTCTCTTGCAGGGTTTGTTCTGCATCTCAGAAAACAAAACCAAACATACATGTGACATGTTTATATAGTCATGGTTCTAGACTTCAGATGTCTTGTATGTTAGCAGGTGTCCCCAGATAATCTAAAATATATCAGGTGTGCCACTTTTATAGATACACATGATATAACCACTTAATTAAACTAGCCATACATCCTAGAGACTGCATCTGTCTTTGATTCGTGTAAGATCTTGGTGGTGTTGAGAAGCCACAAGCTGTACTGAAGCTGCTCAGTTTTATGAGTGATTACTGCCTCTTGGGACCAGTCCAGCTGGTAAAGCTACATTGAAGTAGGTGACAGTTGCATTCGTGTGTGTAGGGTAATAATTCTGACTTAACTACATGTAGATGAATTCATATAGATGAATTCTAAATGCTCACCATGAATGATGTGGTTAGATACAGAAAAATCTGTTGGGGTATGAGAAGGTTTAACTTAAGAGTGAGTCCAGCCTTCAAAGCAGCAACTACCTTCTCTCTAATCAAGGACCTGTCTTTTCATAACAGTATTAAGTTCCAAAGTTCAGAGCCAGATGGCTAATATGAGCTGGATGAATTTTGCTTCCTTCTCTGTCCATTACTTACTTACAAACAATTTGTGATATTTCTCAGGTTGGCCAATTTCTTTTCAAAAGAATTTGGGGGTGGTTTTGCTCGTATCATGGCTCCTTTTTATTAGAAAAATCATCTCTTGAATTTTTTTCCTGCTAGTCTTGACTCTCTGATCCATTCCCCTGCAAGGTTTCAAAAATGAATTGATTGCAGAGAGTGACACTTTTGGACCAGATGAGGTTAGAAAACAAGTGCTGAGATGCTAATATGAACCCATCTCTAGACCACAACCATGACTAATGTGAGAAAAGGAGTACTGGAGAAGAAGTTGGTTCATTTAGCTGTGTTTTTTAGCAGAGGAAAATAAGGGAAGGATTACATACATTATAGTCTGTCAATGGTTTATTGACCACACTGTGGTTAAATTTTGGTTAAAAGAACATCTCCCAGTATTTAAATATATATTGACCTAGAACTATATATGGCAGAGATGTAATACACCTATTTGATCACGTAGTCCTGTGCATTTAAGAAAATTTACTGCATCCTCTACTACAGGTTTTTCCCTGGCGTATGTGGTAGGTCAGCAATCTCTGAACTGCTGGCTGGGCTTTTCAAAAGAGGATAAGAGATATCTGTGATTTGTCACGGGACTATATATGGCAGAGATGTAATACACCTCTTTGATCACGTAGTCCTGTCCATTTAAGAAAATTTACTGCATCCTCTACTACAGGTTTTTCCCTGGCGTATGTGGTAGGTCAGCAATCTCTGAACTGCTGGCTGTTCTTTGAGATAGAGTAGTAGTATCATCAGTATTTTGCAGGAAGGAAGACTGAGGCACTTGGTGATTTGCTCATGATCACACAAGAAGTGCAAAACAGCTGAGGTACAGGCAGCCGTGAGCTGAATGGCAGGGAGAATTGGCTACTCGGCTGTGACACGATTGCTTAATAGGGGAGCACAGACATTGCTCGATGGGGCTGCTGTATCTTCACTGAATCTCCCTCATTATATCCTTGGCTGTGTTGTAATGCTGCAAATAGCATCTAGCTGGATTTCCCTTGCTCTCGTGTCTGTGTCTTCCTTCCCCTCAAAAATCAAAGTGGTTTGGAGGTTCGGTTCACTTAGGCATGTGAATGTTTGAGGGCTAGATTTTCAAAAGTAAATGTGGGTCTGCTAGGGATGGGTCTGGGTTGCCTAAGCATGGAGTCTATGGACAGGTATCTTAGGGTATCCCAGCTGACATATAGCTGCTACTCCAGGAAGGCAGGGATATCCAATAAGTCCTATTGCATTATGCCCATCCTTGCATGGACAGCTGAGGGTTGGGTGCCTGAGCCTTTTGAATCCAACCCCTGAACGTTTGTTGGGATCATGGCCAAGATATCCAAATGTCCTGGCTCAGCAAAGCTGAGCTAGATTTTGAGACCTGCATCTCCCCTGTCCACAAATGCATTTCTTCTGGCAGAAACCAGACATGCAGAGGAGAAAACACATAAAATAATAATCATCACATCTTCAAAATATGTTTGAGCTGTTTCCAGGTAAAATTTTGGTCCGGGAATTCTGGGAGCAGGAGCGATTTGGTAGTCAGAGTAATAGTAGTAGAAAAATCCGGGCCAGTTTCCGGTCCCTAAGGTTCAGCCAAGTGAAAATTCATCCATTGTGAAATTGTCACAGCCTGCTTGCTTAGGCGGCCATGACCTCTGCCACTTTTATCCTGTAAATACAAAGTGACCTCTTCCCTGGTCCAGCAAGGAACAGAAAATGATTCATTGCAGTCAAGCATCTCAGTGCTCAGAGTAGCCAGTAAGTTTTTCCCAGGACTTCTAAAAAGCCTGTTCATTTGATGGAATGCACACAGAAGGCAAAGATACGGTAGAGCGAAATGACTCTTTTCAGTTGCTTTCTGTTTCTACTAATTTGTGCCGTACTTAAAAACAAAAGACCCCTAAATCCATTACTGATTCAGTAACTTCTGCATCAATATCCTACTCTCTGCACCAGCAATCTAACTACCTTGCTAGCTGCAGCTACAAAATGTGTCTTTCTGTTTTTTTAGAGTGAAATCACACCTCACACTGGGAGTTTCTAGGTCATATGCTCATATTCAGAAAGGATGTGGTTTTCCTGTTCTGTAGGTTGTGATGTAGAGCTGCACCAAAATGGATTCTGAGAAAGCTTGCTGTGTGGTGCTAGCCGTGACAAATGCTTCACCATTATTCTTCGCAAAAGGATGAAACCCACTGTTTTAATCTTCTGAACTGCAGCTAGCCTGCTAGGAAGGCTAGACTCAGGTTTAAGTTGCACGCTGGGCACAGTAGGACAATAGAACAATAACTAGAAGGACAGAGGGACAAATTGAGACATGCAGCACAATGATTTTCACCCAAGTGCTTAGTAAAACTAGCCCTTACTTACTCTTTGCTTTGGCTTCTGCTCATATTGAAGGTGCCACTACAATAAATCTTGACTCTCTCAACCTCCATGGCAGGTACCTAACTAGACTTTGCATCCTGGCTTGACTCCATACCCACAAAGCTGCACTATACAAGGAATCCTTACATGCCATCTTTTTGCTTGCCAAACATCTGCTAAGTCCTTGTCAGTGCTTAGGAGGTCTAAGTCTGAGCCCTCTGGCTTTGGAGTCTGCAAAGGGCCTCACTGTGCTCACGGGAGCTAGTTTGTGCAACCAATTCTCATTCAGTTACGAGAGGCTTAGCAGACTTCCCAGGAGTATGGGAGAAATGTAGGTGGGGACTTCTGCTCCTTAAACCGAATGAGGGGGATAAGCAGATGCAGTGGTTCCTCTGAAGCTTCTGCCGGAAGGGCTACACATTTCTAGGAACACAGGGCTCGCTGCGTGGGGACTAGCTGTGTCACTGAAGAAGCTTTGTTCATTCACTGAACCCAATCCTGCTAAATGTCGTAACACAGAAAAGAAGATTATCTTTCCTTTTTGCTGGCAGGCAGTCATGGTTCATCATCAGTGCATTTATATCTTCAGGGAGGGAAACACTCTGCTGGGAGCTCAGCAGTCCGTGGGTCTTTATGCATGAGGACCAAAGGTTCTCTGTCCTCCTTCCTGATAGATTTGCTAATAAATTGAGAAGAAAAAGGGCTCACCACATTAATGACATTCCTCCACTCACTGGCAAGCAGTGGACACCTCTTGTGCTAGGTGCTGAGGATAGCCCTGATGTGACTAGGAGATGTGCATAGCTGTGCAATTAAAACATCCACCCACATCCTGGGAGCATTCGCCATACTCGCTGCTGTTGGCCAGAGGGTCAATGCCTGCTAATGCTCCTTGGTAAATCTGCAGCTGCACTACATTTGACAGAACTGGAACTGCTGAACATACTCAGCACTGAGTTCTTTACTGCTAGCACTGAAATCATGTCTCCATCTTTCTTTTCCTTTAGAGAACAAAAAAAAAATAGCTTTATAATAAAAAATCCCTCAAAATCATAGTTTTAAACTGCTACCAAAAAGAAGTTTTAAGGAAATATTTGGCCAACCAATTAGCAAACTGATCTTTAAGGACAAGCTCTTGAAATTATTGCATAATTCCCAGTCTCCAACCCCATAATGAAAAAAAGTGACCCTTCCCTAAAACCACCACCTGGCTACAAATAATTATTTCATTTCAAGGAAAAGTTGATATTAAAATAACTAGACCAATTATATGCATTACATTTTAATAAACTTCCAGACCATCACATTTATGCTGAAGTGGCTTTTTCTCAAAAGAAAATGTTTAGAGCATAATCATCATACATAGGTTGGGTCCTTTTTCCCATAAATCTGGTTTGAGTGTGAAACACGGGCTTCACAACGATTTGCTTTTGGTCTTGATTTCATCTGGATTTTTAATGGGATGCACAACGATGTCAAAATGGCTTCTGACCTAAACAGCTCATTGTTCTCCTGGTAGGGCTGGAGACCACATGCGATGACTTAAGAGACAGTAATTGCTGGCGGACCTTGGGTATCTTCTCAGCCTTCTAACAGAAGGTAACATTTTACATAGAGAAGATGTTACTGCAAAATTTCAGCCCATACAGTAAAAAATAGAGTCAAGACAGACATGGTAGTGTGGGGACTGCAAAAGCAAAGAGCTAGCTCAGGGCATGTTTGCATTAACCCAGAGGAACTAGATACATTCTCCAGCTTATTTTTTTTATTCAAACATAGCCTCAGGTCTGCTAAACTGTTCATAACATTCAGCAATGGAAAGTTTCTAAAAGCTTGCATTAGTTGAATTTTCACAGTGCATCTTCCAAAACTACCCATGGCAGTATGCAATATTTATATCTAATCTAATATTTACAGCCGCGTTCTGCAACTGTGCAGCTTCTTCCTGGAACAGTGAAAGAGCTTCAAGGGGGCTTCTGCTCATGGGTGGATCTTGTGGTTAATATGCCAGGCCCCCAGTTTAACAGCGAGGCAGTTTGATGTGCTAGCATGCGAGCATCTCTTTTCTCTCTAATATAATTCTCTAAGTTCGAAGAATACCAAATACAGATGAAAAAGTCCCTGACCTTTCCACCAACCCAGCAGTGTTGTTCCATTTTTGCACTCTAGTAAGCGGTTCTAACAGTTTGAAGCCCACCTGATTCTACATACATTTAGCAATGTTTTGTTCTGCTGATAGTGTAATTTATTTCATGGGGAACAAAGGCTGCCAGGGGAACTGAATGCTCTGCCCCTTGAATAGCACTCTCAGGATCTGCTCCCAGGTCATTCTTGTCTCTGAATATTTTCTAAAGGCTTAAATTTCAAATTGTTCCTACCAGTCTGGCATGTAAATACCTAAGTGGTGATGCGCACAGCAGCTCTTACAGAAGTCTTATATAGGCCAGATTATTAAAACTCTCTCTAGGGGGTATTCAACTTTATTTGTGAAGTATCATAACTGATTTCAGTGATGCTACTCATCAACTGAGGTGTTTTCAGTCAGAATAACAAAATACTGGATTCTTTACCTTCTAAAAAGGATTCCTGCTTTCAGTAATCTAGTTTCTAATTGATAATGAATATTAAGATGTTTGCATGTGGGCAAATTATATCCACATGTAAAGATGCTAATTTTACAGTTTATCCTGTTTACAACTAATACGGTAAAACATCCCCCTGCTTTTTAAGTACAATAAATGTACCTTAACACAGTCAGTAAGTACTGACTGCATGCTTCATTCAAAGCACTGGTATTTGCTTTCTTTATTCATGTTGGGTAATAATCGTTCATCTTAAATTGTCTATCTTCTTTTATAAGTCCAACTGAGAAGTAAATATTCTGGTTGAGAAAGAGTAACCAAGTCTGACTCAAGCACCTGTGTTGATTAATATGGTATATAATTTTGCAAAAATTTTTTTACAAAAAGGATGTGAAATCAATTTGACATATTTATTTCCTATTTTATGCCATATTACACTGATTATTGAAAGGTTGAGTTGGAGATTCCACCTTTAAGGTATCCTCCTGAGTAAGGAAAAGAAACGGCTAAAAATTCTTGTTTATTTTTTTCAATAACAACCCCTAAAACTTGATTTATCTGAAATATAAATAAAGCCCCACTTGGTGTCAAGTGCAGACTGAAGGGTGAGCGTAAAAATTTGAGGCTTGTCCTTTAGCTTAGTGCAAATCATCCTAGTTCCAATGATTTGAATAAATCAACACACATCTTCACTAACCAAGGATCTGGCCTTTAGAAATGGCTGTGTGAAATGGCCTCTACTTTCATAGTATCCATGACTGACTGTTCTGTTAATTTGAGCTGCATTAAGGTCCAGTGTCTTTCTACTAGATCGCAATAGATACCAGACCTGCTTCCCACCTTTCAGTTGCCTCTACTTAGAGATTCAAGCAAAAAACTTCTCTTTCCTTTCCCTTCTACTTCCATTTAGATCCTTGGCTTCTGCAGTTGTTGCTAGTCCTCTGCAAAAGGACAAAAATCAGATGGAGTTTACACAGCTGTTTCTGGTCGGAAACTGTCTCTAGCCCTTGATGGGATGGGCTTCTGGGTGGCTACTGAGAAAAAATTGTCCCCCTTGCCCCCTTTCTGAAAGTTGCACCTATGAATCTTTCCATCATTCTAGTTCAGCATTTAAAAAGCAGTAAATGGATGTGGAGAAATTTAACCTGATCCCCTTCTGGGTGATAGAACAAAGGAAGAACTGGAAATGTCAAGATGGTCACCATTTTCCCTCTGTAGGTTTCCTTTGCTGAAAGTCATTGTTCCCTACCTTCTCATGCTTCTTCAGAAAGTGTCTTAGAATTGCAGTTCACCTAGCAAAAAACGAGTGTTAAGGAACTTGGGAATTTCCCCTTGCCTCTGCAGGTGTTTTTAGAATAGTAAGCCTTCATTTCTCCTGGAATATGAACCACTCGTATCCAACTGGTATATAGCTTTGGGAATATATCTATATTGTGTTGTTCCGCTATGCAGATTTATAAATGGCTGCTACTTTAGGACACAAAACTGTTTAACTTGTATATCTTAAGATATTTTTCTGAGCTTAATTAACCTTACAGAAATTATCTATTTCCTGCTTCACTATCGAAGGAAGCCTTTAAGACAATGGGGAAAAATACTTCTTCTTTTCCTTCTGCTCCATGCTATATCTATGAATATTGTACTTCCTACTAATGTTGTCCCCTGATATTGAAAATACAGGCAGATAGGATGGGAAATAGCATTCACATAGCTCCTTATGACAGCCTAGCTAGTGACTGCAGTGTATCAGATTTTTGGTACATGAAATCAAATGAACACAGTATCCTGAGGACAGTGACACAATGGCAGATAAGTTCTGTGTATTCAAAATGATCTGTATGCCGCAGGTAACAATACTGAGGCAAACTGAAAAAAAACCCCATGCTTTTCTACATGAAATTGTTTAAGTTTTGCTGGCAGAGATTTTAAAACAAAGCCAGATGACCTTTATGTCAATGTAATTATTTAGTTTCTGGAAAGAGAAACAACATGTTTGTATTTTGGGGTATTTCTACCCAATTTCTCTCATTTTTCTCTCATGCATAAAAGGAGGGTGAAACTGTGGGGTTTCTAAGTCTGAGGAAGTACCCCATTTCCAGTTGTGAAATGAGTATAGATGTGTGAAAGACTGTTTTATTTCCTTTTCCTTCTAAGCTTTTTAAAATATTTTCCTGCATTTTTAAATGAGAGAGAATAAAATCTCTATAATATCTGGGGGTTTTCCTCTTTTTTTTTTTTTTTTTTTTTTTTAATTTTTTACACCCTTTATAATGTTCTACACCCTTTCAGAAGTGTTTAGCTCTTGTCTACTTCTCCCTCTTCCAGGGAGCGCTTGTACTGCTAGCACCACTCATTCCTCTAGACCAATCTTTTTGTGAGTGTCCATCACTGTAAACACCATCCACTAGAAGACTAAAACTTCATGTTTATTACTCATCATAGCTTTGGGTACAGCTGAAGCAGTTTATTAGTTCACATTAGCAAAACAAGATTAAGGCCGTGTCCTACCTAGCAAAACAGTTCTTGCTCTCTCAGATAGTGCCATAAAGGACCTTTGCCTGTTGTGAATAAGACCTCATCTAAAATCCAGGCTGCCATAAAGGAGGTAGCTAGAAGCATTTGCAGGACACCATAATATCTGGAACTCATCCACAGAAATGCAATAAAGTATTTTTAAATACATATGAATCTTCCAAATCTTTGGAAATCTGAGCAGTTTGCTTTGAGAATGCCCATAAATTAAATATCTCCCAGACCTGCAAACCGCATCTGTTGCCAAAGTTTAATCCCAAATACTAAAAGTGCAGAAAGAAGCTGGCTTATAAAATGTGCAGGGGTACTTCTATGTGCAGATAGATCATCTCCTTTTGCAATGTCAAATCCCCGGTATTTTCAATATGCAAAATCAGCTTGCAGCTGCATAACTGCTACAAAGGGGATTTCTGCATTGCAAGGAGATGGTTTTCTTGGTGGTATTGCTTTATGTACATCAAGGACTTCGCAGGCAATTTGGAATTTCATCTCAGTGGGCTAGGCTCTGGATGAGCTACCAGCCTTGGCTCCCTGGAAGTCAAGAGTCATGAGTTTCTTAAGTTCAGATAAATGGTCATCCACGCACGTGGTGAAGTTTTCTAAGAAATACATACATGCACACGCACAGAGTGTTATCCCTTAAGCTTTCATTTCCTTAGGAAACCAGGCACACACACACCCCCCCTCAAGATGCACACACATAGATAGACATTTTGTAGATCGATTTAAGAACCAGTTTGACAAGTTTACCGAGCTGTGCTGGTCCCTGAAGTGCTATTTTGTCCTGTTGCACATTTACATAGGCTGCATTAGTAGCTGACTTTCGGAACTAAGCGCAAGGGAATATGTGTGGTTGCTGTAATGCTTTCAACATACGTGTTATTGCAAATCTCTACTTCTCTACATGTTAACCGGACTTGTGGGTTTGGTAGCGCTTTTGCATAACTTTTTTTCGTGCAGCTGAAAATCTCTCCTCTTCCTGCATAATTGAGTTCTGACCATTAAAATCAGAACCCGACAAAAAAGGTCAGGATTTAATGATCATCCATTATAAAAACTGTCCACATGTTGTTTCCCATTCCCTCCCTAGATAACTAGGATGGATTTTTAGGTACTTTTTGGCTGACAGTTAACACATGTTCTTCATATAGTTTGTATTCAAGTATTTTGAATCTCAGCTTGGTTGCTTTTATGTGATTTCTTCTGTGTAAGGAAATGAGGGTCAGACTTTTCCATGGGTTTCTCGAGAACAAGCTCGTTCTTCTGTTGCTGCTGGTGTACATGACTATTTATACTGTGCTGAGGTAGGACCGAGTTAGACTCTTTGGCTAATGTTTAGTTCCTTGGATCCTTCCAGCAAGCGGGATGTGCAAGTCATCAGCTATTCAGTAGGATAACATTATGAAATAATATATTTTTTTATCAGCCAGCAGATGAAATGACAGCTCTCCCTGTGCTCTGGAATGTCATTGTGGTGGCCTCTTTTACAAGTTTTGTCAGCTTAAGTAAAACAAATACCCTACTCATTTGCCTTAGGTTACAAAATAACAACTAGGCATTTACTGTCGTTATAGGGAACCATAATTATTATCAATCACTAAGTATGCAAACATATTTTGTGTACTCAATGGATTTAGACCTATTTTCATTCCAGTCTAAGTAGAAAGCTACATGGTAATCTCCAGCCTCAGGCTTTTCCTACCCATCCTTGAGTGACTGCTTAACTTATCCCTTCAAAATAAACAAAGAGCTGCCACATCCACAGCAAAGCTCCAAAAGGAGGCCCCATACACAGTGACACAGCATTAAGAGATTACTTTTTTTTAGCAATTCCCTTTTATTTTGCTTTGCAAAATTGTCATACTAACGACTAGCTTCAATGGGAAGATTTAACTTTGAAATTCAATTTCAGTATTTCTAGACCAAGTTAATGTTTTCTTTCATACGTGGTGGGAGAGGAAGAAAACAACTTTGAAGCAAAGATTAGTTAGTTGACTATAAGACAAATAGGATAAATTCTGGGAGCGTAAAGTACTGAAGCAGGTATCCAAATGAGGTTATGGGCTCTCCTTTCTCATATGCTTTCCAGAGCATGTTAGATAAACATGTGTTGGGGTTAGCCTAGGGATATCAGACCCTGCCTCTGGGCAAAAAATGGTATTAGATGATCTCATGAGGTCTCATTCAGCCCTAGTTTTCTAAGATTAAATTCAAATTAGACAGGAGGCTGAGCTGTGTGAGTCACTGAACCTAATCCACTACTGCTAGAAATCAGGGTGCCCACCGTGCTCCTCGAAAGGTAAGAGCAGACCCCTCTGTTTGACAGCTGTGCCGCTGTAGGAGGAGGTAGACAGATGAGAGGATGCTGGCAGTACATCCCCAGGACGGAGGCTGTGAGCAACGCCAATCACAGTGGCCTCTGAGACTGGCAAGGTATTAGAGAAAGAGTTCGAAGGGAGTTTGCCCACTCTTCAGGCAAAGAACTGGCTGAAAGAAGATGAAGAACTGGCTGAAAGAAGAGGGGTCCTAAGGTTTGGGTCTCTGACTCCCTGCTGAGACTTGGTGGGCATCTCTGATGTAATTGAATGTTTGCTGGAAGGCAGCTTGATGCCCAGCTTCCACATCCCAGGTGAGTGTCCAGCTTGCTGGGTTACTGATCTACCCTCTCACTTTCTGCATTGCGTTATCTCTGTCCCAGTTTACGTGTGGGAGCAGAGTGAAGTAAGTCCATCTAGTGAGACAGTGGGAGGACCACTGCAGGACAACACGTAACATAGTGGCTAAGGTGGCTTCCTAGGAGTTTGGGAAACCAGCATCAGGTACCTGCTTCACATCAGGCAACGAAACATTTGAGCTCTCGCTTCTGGTATCTCAGAAATAAGATTTAGCCAATGGGCCTCTTGATAAGAGAGAGGCATAGTCCTTGTAGCCTCCTCCTGGGTGTAGGTTTTGGGTGGTTGTCATGAACAGGCCTGCTGTAGGACCAGTAGGTAACATGTATTAGGCACAAAGCAGTTTGGAGCTGAATGAAAGAGAAAATGGGGTTCAGTGTCTCTAGGCTGAGGTCTGGGTTCTCAGGATGCAAACCACAGGCTTTGTGCAGAACATGGCAGTTAGGCACCTAAACCACCCACACAAATCTCATCCCATCAAACTGTGGTGTTAGACTATTTATGTTTGTTTATGTTTATATCAATTATTTTTATATTTTAGAGGGAAATTCTTAACAAACCTCCTTAACAAAAGAAAATAACTCATTGCACAAACAACATTTCTGTCGGGAAGAAGAAGGGGCCCTATGTGATAGAGGATGATCACACCACCTGATGTGCAACCAGGAGGTGTTTGATACCACAGCAGTGATGCTTCCATGAGAATTTGGGTAGTTTAGAACAGAAGTTTCAAGCTTCAGCAAAGGGCAGGGGTGTGTATATATCCTCATGTTCACCGTTGTGTGTGTGACAGCGCATGTATTTTAGTTGCAGGATGGAACTGCTTTTTGATCATGGGAGAAGCCAGCGCTGCTTGTGTCCATTTACAAGGTTAGGGAGCCTGACTCTGGCAAAAAATCGGACTCCATTTCTCTGTATCATGTTAATATTTCCATTCTGGGATATACAGTGGCTTTAGGACCTCAGGAAGAGCTGTTTGTGCAAATTACCAAGCAAATCAATGGTATGTGCATTCCAAGGACTCATAACTCAGGCAGAAAGAAAAAAAATCATCACATTGCTCAAAGGAACTTGTTTAGGGTGGCAATTTCCTTGCCATATTTCAGATCTCTGTCTCCAGCTATTCAGGCTGTCTAAAATAAATCACTGTCTTTTTTTTCTTTTTTTTTTTTCCTGAACAATGGGGGAAGTGTGATCGGTTTGTTTGTGCTAATTCTTTTTTTTTTTTTTTAATTCTCCTTTTCCATAAACCCAAACAAAACCTGTGACTGTTTCTGTTGACAACTCTACCCTAAGACCTAAACATGCAAAAACTTTCAAGGGGCTTAAAGTAGTATTTTAACCAGGAGAAGTCAAAATAGCTTAGCTGTTTTACCCACCACTGGAATGTAACACAAGCTATGTATACAAACCAGGCTTCACATATTAAAAGACATCAATAAGAAGTAAGATCCATTCCCCGCTTTAGAAGCTACAGATTTCATCCTACATTGGAAGGATGCTGAGTCCTGACTCCTATTAGGTGGCCTCATCCCAGACAGTGGTGAGTCCCTATAAAATCACAACCAGTTGTGGTTTTTTTTTTTGCCAAAGCTGAATACGTTTCCCTTTGAAGTACTTTGGTGAGGAGCATGTTTTATTAACACCAGTTCAAAATTTTAACTCCTTTTTCATATTAAAATAAGAAATCGTGTCCATGAGAACTTGAGACCGGCTTTTTAACTACAAGCTGCAACTCTTTTTTTCTCAAATGAAATAAAGGTATGCTTGGGAGCAGGAGACCAAAAGGATGTTTCTAAGCTAAAAGGCAGAATAAGGTTGGCTTGTCACCAAGTTGCACTGAATTTGACAAATGAAATTTCATTAGAAGTGCAGGGGCGGTTGTGAAACTGCCAGTAAATAACTGTCTCCCCAGAGTCTCACACTTTTTCCAGAGTCTATTTTCTCTCCAGACTCCATTCTGCCAGGGACAATATTTTAAAAGCAAAAACCAGAGCTAAGCGTCAGAGTTAGAAGTTAGTAGATAATAAAGGTCAAATGTATTTTTTTCCAGGAGCTACTGGAACTTATGCCATTATTTTATCTTTTCTTCCTCCCTTGCGCTTTCTCTCACAGTTGTTACTGCTAATGGGTCCAAGCCAAGGCCATGAATCTGGACAAATTCGGGGATGGTTCCAGAGCTAAATTGTGTAGCTGACCATTTTCTCTCCAATCACCCGAAGCAAAACCCAAGCCCCATCCCCATGACCCTGTGCTCTGAAATGCTTGGAGCTGTTTCAGACCTGGATCTGAACTTTATGGCTGATGACCCTCTCTAGTCACCATCCTTCAGTAATTCAAAATAGGAATTAAATGCACATCATCGTTCATCCCACCAAACCACATCTGTGCATGAAGCTACTTTTGCTCAGGGCATTACAAACCCACGAAGTATCTCTCCTGCGGGCTGTTACTGAGCAAAGGAAAAAGGTTCTTTGTCTTGTTTCTTGCTGCTTCTGTAAGGAAGGTTTTCTACTCTTTCTGGCTCGAGGATGTAAGACGCTTCCATTTCCAAACAGGAGGCTCTATCATGACAGTTTGTGTTTTCTGTAAGGATTAGCTGTTGAATTTACTCCCCTGTACCACCCCTCACTGCTCCTCAGCTAGAATGTGGGCTGGGGCAGCCCTGACAATGCGGCTTCTTTTGTTCTGAAGCCAAGGCGGGAGGTCCAGTGATGGTCCGAAGTGTGGGAACGCAGCTTTCCTGCACGGACGCTGTCACTTGTGATTGACCGAGACTGGCTCGAGGGAGCAACCATGTTCTTTTCACAGGAGGCTCCCCCCTCAGTGACACAGCCTGTATCTCTTCTTACAAATGGCACTCTGAAGGACACCTGCTTCTGAAAACACGTATATCTGCATCTGTCCCTGTTCTTAGACACAATTTTGATCATGCATAGAGATGTTTTGTAAGTGAACTCTTTCCTTCCCTACATGCAAGGAAAGAGCTAGCTGTTCCTGGTAGCAGGTAAAACCAGGAGTATGAAACACCTGTTTCTGAAGTGCACAGCAGCATCTCCAAATGGATGAGAGATGGAAAAGGAGGTGCCCTTGGACTCATTCTCTAGTTTTCCTTTTAAAAACTTGAGACCATGTGTTTTGGGCAAAATTCATACCCGCTGCCGTCAGAAGGGCAGAGCTGGGATTTCAGCTCCCTAATTTGGTTGGTTGATAGTTTAATTTGCTGGGAAACAAATTCTGTGTATCACATGCTTCAGCTGATAAAATCAGCAGGACTTTACTACCTTCCCTCATCAGGCCATGTTCCACCCATCACTGATGTAAATGGAAGTCACACTGATAGTTTATGGAAAGAGGATTTAGGTTATAGAGAGAATAGAGCCCCAGTCTTTGCTCCTCCAGGTTTCCTAAAGCCATAAATGCTTGCAGAGCTAATATGAAGAGCATATTTCCAGTGTAGGTGAAGTTGGAGGACTCAATTTCTTGGTACAACTTCTGTTTTCTAGAACCTTAATTAGAACTTTCAAAAATCACTGGTAACCCAAATGTCTTGCCACTGCTCTTAGTAGAAGGTAATCCTAGATGACCTTCCACAAATCCCTTTTAATTAGCCTCTTTCCCAGACCGTGCCATGCCAGCAGATGATTAATACATTAATCTTGCTGTATTTGCAGCTGATTCTTTATTCTTTCTCTACAGATGGAATTTTATTTTGAGGCCCCATGAAGTTTTAGGTCGCAATCATCTACTGTAAGATCTATTCTCACCCTTAGAGAGTCTAGTCACATTTTGGGGAGGGAGGAGGGGGGATGATCTAAAATAAAGTCTTGCAGATGATATTGCACAAAACACCACACACAATTGCACACAACAACATACACAATGCTGCCAGCAGTCCTGCTGCTTAAGAACAAAAACTGTCTCTCATGAAATCTGAATTTACAAGTTGATTGTAATGATATTGAACAAGCTAACAAATGCCATACTATTGTACAAGCTCACACAGGAGGCAGTCCTAACACATTCATTAATGGTATCAAATTGTGTAGATTGTGACATCAGATATTCTTTTTAGTCTTGAGAAATAAGAATTTATTTATGCTGCTTATTATTGAGAAATAATACAAAATGGTTTACATGAGAAAAAATTCCCATTATGGCACTTGATATTCACCATTGTACCGGATAGAAAATAGCCATGTGAAAGAAAAATCTGGGGGATTTAGTTGGGCTAACTAGATTTGCTGGAAAACATGTTCTGCATATCACTTGCTGCAAATTTGATCTGCATTTGGGTCATCAATCAGATGTTAGACTGAAATGTAATGTAACATTAGGGAGGGTCAGCAGAACATTGAGCTTTGTATTTAAAATATTACAATCTATGTCAGGCATTAACTACATCAGCTGCTATATATGGCACTAGGAAAGCATTTTGCAACTGGACTCAGTATCTCTCTGAAAACATTTTCCCTGAAACTTTCTGTTTGAGGAAAAAAGGTAAAGGAATAGGTAAGTGCACTTTTGCTATCTCCGGGCTTTATGAAGGTATGACTTCGTGGACGGTCATGGGGAGCGAGGGTGGCAAGGTTCAGGGTAGTGATTGGTCACGTGGACCATGGGGAGTCTGGAAGGAGGATCTATCAATCTGCTTCAGTTGAGTTTATCTGTCCCAGTGGTAATCTGGGTACCAGCAGGTATTTGATGGCTTTATGGTAGGCATGGGTTAGAAGCCACTGGGAAGGCTATAAATTTTCAGACTTGAGGCATGAACTGACCTGTAACCAATGGAGGTTAGGGAGAAGCTTCTCCTTTGGGGAAACTGCTAGGTTATTTGTGTCTTGGCAAGGCAGCTGGTTTTACATCAAAACCAGCACATGGATTAGACGGACAGTTAGTTGTATCAAATACAGTGGTTCCTGTGTACTCCAGCTGTCAGGCTGGGTAGGGAAGCTCTGTCAGGTGGTGAAAGCACACTGTGAAAGAGATCTGCCAGTAACTTCTTACAATAGCTGTATATATACAGTATAGTTAAACGCTGAGAATCAGGTCCTGCAAGACACTACCAGTCCTGTCATTTACTAAAGTCCTTGTAAATGAAGAGTACACCAAACCTTGCAGAATGGGAACCTGGGGCACCTGCCACTTAAGGAGCAAAGGGGAAAGCCAGAAAACCAGGAAATCTGATGGCAAAGAAATCTGAGAGACTTTCAGCAGTGGTATTTTGTACTGTTTCCCACTACATACTGGGAGCCAGTAAAGATTTCTGAAGATATTTGCTTGATAGAACACCCACTGCTTGTTTTAATTAGCTTGGTCTCATTTTTAATAGGCACCAGCTGAAAATTTTGAGTGGGATCTTGCATGCATCTCAGTATTAATGCAGAAAGATGGGCCTGACAGAGTTCAAGCTTGCATCCCAGTTATTGCAGGCGTAGTTCCATGGGTCTGGTCTGGCACAGCGTAGGGGGAGCAGCATGACCCAGCCGAATTAAACTTTGTTGGTTGGGGCTATCTTTTGCATTGCACTTGAAAGACTTAAAACATATAAAGGCCATTTAGGTTACTTTTTGCTCATCTCTGTTCAAGGCTGCTGAGGTCTTCTGCTGAAAGCAAGTAATGATTGCCTCTGGTGGATAGCTTTTCTATTAAGAGATAGTTAAAGCGTGTCAGCAATCTTTGGCTGATAGCAGATAAACCAAACTCCTCTCATGTTCCCTCACACAGAGCCTTTAAGTCTTGCTGACATGCCTGGAGTTGAAAAAGCCAACGATGAGCTGTGATAATAGCTTGTAAACACAGAGCGTGGCCACACCTTGCAGTGTGTACAGCCTAAGGGAACAGATCTGCCAACCTATATCTGTCCTTAAATGCCAGGAAACAAATAATTGGTAATAAAACACAATGGCTGTTCTCCATCTGCAATCAAATTCTGTTTAACTAATAATGCTAAGTAGAAAATAGCCACAGTCATCTTTTATTAGGTCCTCGAATAAACAATGGCTGTAGCTCAAATGTTTCATTAACAGGGAGGGAAGCAGCTACCAGTTCCTTTTCCAGGTGTTGGTAGCTGCTGCTAGGGTTTGCATAGCTGTAGGCAGGCAGGAGTGGCCCATGTTACTGCCGTCGTCCTTTGCTGTGTGACGAAGGGAAGCGCACCTCTGTTTGCTGCATGGCCTGGACAAGTATGGTGTGTTCGTGACAGCAAGCAAGATCTGCAACGCGCTGGAAAGAGGAAGTCTTTCTACTAGTTGCAAATGGCTTTGGGCTCAACCGTGAAAAAAGTCAGCTGGGGCAGGGAGAAGTTCTGGGTGTCTGGGGGAAAATTACGGAGCTGGGGCTGCCTCTAAGTTCTCAAGCAGAGAGCCTGAGACAAGCCACCTTATGTGTTTCCTGTCTCCCCTTGAGCAGGCTTGGGGTGCAATGGCTGATGGCATTGCAGTCCCCTTGAGCAGGCCAGCTGCATATAGTCAAGATGTTTTTTCAGGCTCAATAGCAGAGAGAGGTTCAAGGTGTAATGTTGGAATCGGGGTCCAGTGCAAAAGTTGTCAAAAGCTGAAGGTAATGATATGACTTTGATTTGACTGACCAAAAGCCATACACAGATAACATCTCTCAACCTTTCTAGGCTTAAGGTTATTCACTCTTTAAGTTAGGTTTTTTGTGCCATCTATAAATTACAAAACCCAGCTCTCTTAAAGTGGAAATTCTGTGCTATGTATGCACACAGGGCCTGACTGTTCTCTTACAACAAAATGCCATGCCAAATAAATAATCATGAGCATAAGGAAATGTCGTGAATGAGAGAAGGGAGAAAAAGAATACAATGAAATAAGGCTCCTTAAAAATATTCTGGGAAATGAGCAGACGTTATGAGCAAGTAAAGACATTATCATTTGTAGGCAGACTGGTGAACCTGTGTTCTTTAATGGCATTGTAATGCCGTGGATAAGAAATGCATGCATTCATGGGACTTAAGTAGATGCTAGATCCTCTTGCTTTAGGATTAAAGCAAATAAAGCTTTAAGGTGTTTTCAGAGAGCCCCTTTGCTTCTAGCCTGCTCTTTGTTAGTTTTAAAAAACAAAACAGAGGAATTCCTAGAGGAAAATATTTGTGTTCATTTGGGGCAACCCAAAGCCTTTCATTTGTTTTTGTTTTGAAAGGCAAATGTTTACCCTGAGTCTGAGCCTAGCCTGCAGGTGTTGTGGCTAGCCCTATTAACCTGCATGGGCCTGCTCACACACACAGGCAGCTTTCAGGGTGGCCTGCCTCACTGCACTTCGCGTCTTTCTTTGCTGGGCGTGCTATAGATCGGTCTTTCTTGTAAAAATCTGAGTATTTCTGGCTTGGATTAGGTTAGAGAAACTGTGAAAGGAAGGGGGGTTGTTCTGGTTTTCCCTTCATGCTGTTCAGCACTAGTGGCTTCAGCCAGATCAAAATTAAGAAAAGCAAAAGGGATTTCTCCCTGACTTCCCCCCAGTATCGGACTGCTTCTGGCCCTGAAAAAGTTGGTTCCGAGCATTAAATGTTAGCACTGATCTATTCCAGCCCTTTTGTATGTATCTGTATTTAGTTTGCTATTCTGGATCTCCCCTTCTCCAACAGAATAGTAATGGTGATAATGCAATAGGGGTTTATGTAAAACGGCCATCCAAAAAATGCTGTATATTGCTACAAAGAGTGTACAACTTCAGCTGCTTCTTACGTGAATCCTAGTGATCCACATACACACTGTGGTAACTCTACACAACAGTGAAACGTAATGACTAGAGGCTGGCTTTAATTGGGCAAGGTAATATTAAACACTTGTGCGAGGAGTCACCGAAGCTGGAACAGCCCAGCCCTTAAATACCTGGTTACTCAGCAGCTGATGAACATGGCGTCTGGGTCCCTGGGCTTTCCCTTCTGCACTCATCCTTGTAACTCAGTGATGCCTTCCCTATTTGGTCAAGGATGCATTAATCCATAATCCAAACTTCAGCTAAATGTCTCCTTCTGCTGTATCTCTGATTCTCGTCACTCTCCAGTAGGTTAGAGCTTGAGATGTGCCTGACTTACACTTTGTCATACTTAGAAAAGAGAGAGGACTAAGTTAGCTTTAAACTTGCACCTGGCTGCAGTGTAGGAGTTACTGGGTTGAATGCAGGCGTAAACCAGAGTGGGCTTAGGCTTTTTTCCACACTTTGTTTTGTCTGCCAGCATCTCCTGAGGACTACTCTGTCATGTGAGGCTTGTTAGGGGATGGACTTCCTTCTTATGAGTTGTCCCTGAGCCCTTACTCCTGCACTGAAGAACAGCAAATGCAGGAGCTGCTCCCCAGGCCAGGCTTCCTTGAAGGATTCCTTTAGATAAACCGTGGCCAATGTGTGTTGATGAACTACTTGCACAGCAGATGGGAAAGGAATGGAAAGCATATAAAACCCTCTATCCACATTACAAGTTTGTGTATTTTCTGCCTCCACTTCTAATCCAGTCTGAAGCTTGTTTTTTTTCTTTGAAAAAATAAACTAAAAAATCCAAGCACTTGGTATTTTTCTTCAAGATCCATTATGAGGTACTCTGTTTTTCTTGCTGCTTCACTGGACACTAAACACCACTAATTTCTCCATGGTAATTTTTAATGACCTAAAGCTCTGTACACAATATTTCTGTAATTGCATATATTTCAAGCAGTTGCTACTTCAGGCCTTCATCTTCCTGTATTTCAGTGGAGAGGAAAATAAACAATCAATGTCAACTGGAAGTAGAGGTTATAGATGGAAAACTATGGCTCCATGAATGAAAGTATTCTTCATGGAGTGACATGTAATCCCCAAAATCCAGGCTGGGAGAACTGCTGCTCAGCTGAGGCCACTTTTAAAACCTATAAGGCAACTTGCTTTCCTTGTAAACTAAGGAATCAGGTATAAATACATTTTACTGCACCTTTAAAGTACGGAACGAAACAGATGGTTGAAAGGTACTGTGTTCTCTTGTCAGCTCTCACTCTCTTGTCAGCTCTCACCCTCTTTACGTGGACTTCTTCCAGCCCTCCCAGTCTGTCTTTGTGGGTTTTAATACAGTTATTAATCACGGTTTCCCTCCCCCCTTGGCAAGGGGCCTTTTCCCTTGCCAGTCTTTGGTCAGGCAGTACTACTGAAGCCTGATTCAGAACCTGCTGATGATGCCAAACCTGTGATTAGCTATTATTTGGAAACCCTAATAAATAGGCAGGGTGTATATGTTCAGCTGGAAGCCAACAATCTTGGGCAGGAGGTCAGGGGATGGGGATGATTAGCTGGACAAGTGTCATAGAGCAGTTCAGTTTACTGTAGTGCAAAGCATCAGGGGATGTGCCGTGAAAATCCCCGACGACACATTGGGATGAGGACATCCTCAGGAAGGGCATGTTATGATGCAGCTGCCTGCACAAACCAGGTAGGTTGGCTTTGTTGCCTGAACTGCAGAAGCAGATAAAGCACTGAGGGCTGAGTAAAAAAAAAAACAGAACAAACTTTCTCTAAACAAAAAATAATTGAATGCTGGGATTCTTGCAAAATCTGGGAGCTGGCAGGGCACTGTAGAAACCAGCACGTATTCTGAGTCTTGTGCTCCAGAAAATGTATCGTGAGCTGGCAGCGCTGGACAGTGGAAGGCTCATAAGGATAAAATATTAATGCTGTGTGCTTTAAGGTGCTGCACATCAAGAGGGAGGTACTTGATTCAAATATAACTTGCGTGGGGGCCATCTGAGCCTGCAGACTTGTTTCAGCTTGTTAGTAACTGCTGTGCCTTGTGTCTGCCATCTACCTCCAAATGAGCAGCTAAGAGGACAATTTAATTTAGTTACACAGCTCCCCTGAATTCAGGCATGGGCATGGCTTTGCCAAATGGGTTGGGTTGTGCACAGAGGGCACGATGTTGCCCTTGCCCCATTACCATGCAAGCATTAAGATGCGTGAGCAGACCTTAGTCGGCTGTTGTTTGGAAGGTGCTAGTGTTAGGTACAAATTACATTTCTCAGGGCAGGAAGGCTGAAATTTATCCTGCCTAGCTGAGATGCTGAGAGCTAGGTATCTCCAGGGCTTACTCAGTCTAATACCAGTTTCAATTGACTGTGCAGAGAACAGCCTGGCCTAATTGTCTTTGTTAGGTGGGATGGATGCTAGTGCCCCAGATCCTTGGGTGCAGGGCTGGCTGGAGAAATAAAACACTGTGGCACTAGCAAGATAGCCAAGGACCAACGCTTCTTTCTGTAAATCCCGGATATGGAGTTGGGGCATATAGTGGGAGGGGATGTCTGCATGGGCGGACACTGAGACAAATGTGATTGCCCCCTTTCCATTGACTAATGGAGGATGGAGTGATCCTGTTCCTCTCTTTGGTGGGCTATGAGATGTGTACTTCACCTCTGCCGGGCAGCGCTGCAAGGCAGAGACTTCCCTTCTCTCTTCTAGCTGAGCACTTTGGCCCAAGTGCAGGGCGGTGTTTTTGGTCAGTTCCTGAGAGTAAGAAAAAAGCTATACCTGAATCCTGCTGTCATTTCCCAGGCACGCTCCGGATGCAAGCAAACCTAGGGGTTTTATTTGACCTCAGTTTATACTTTCCTAGAGAGAAATAAGGAGGGTCTGCAATTGAGAGTCCTGACTGGAAGAAAGCAAAGTCTGCCACAAGCATCTATCTACCTGCCTTAGTAACAGGAGAGAAGGGAAAGTTTCTGCTTAGTCGAAGAAAGAAAGTGAGCGCAGCTAAAACCTTGCTAAATGTAGGGAGTCACTTGCTACCTTTCAGCTCCTGCTTACTCCCTGTGATTTGGCAATGCTCCATTCTGCCCGCACAATTTCTTCAGTGTGACTGGGCTTTGCAAAAACCTCCTTAATCCAACACAGAAAGGTTTTACGCAATTGCATCCAACACAGTCCTATTTCACTTGATTTAAATAAGAAAGTTAAATCTCAGTCTAGACGGAGTGCTCTCTAGCTCCTGTGAATCTTGCACCCGGTGAGATGTATCATCTATGAGTATGTTTCTCATTTTCCAGACGAGCCCAGGGGATCTGCACCCCCCTCCATAAAATTCCTGTCTGTGCTAAATCGCCTTTTAGTCCTGATTTATACCTCAATAAAACACATCATGACAAGGAGAAAATGTTTAATTGTATGCATTGGGTTTGCGTGGCCAGGTTTTGGTAGCGGAGGGGCTACAGGGGTGGCTTCTGTGAGAAGCTAGAAGCTTCCCCCGTGTCCAACAGGGCCAGGTTTGGTAGCGGAGGGGCTACAGGGGTGGCTTCTGTGAGAAGCTAGAAGCTTCCCCCGTGTCCAACAGAGTCAATGCCAGCCAGCTCCAAGACGGACCCACTGCTGGCCAAAGCCAAGCCCATCAGCGACGGTGGTAGCGCCTCTGTGATAACATATTTAAGAAGGGGAGGGGACAGGGGGGCAGAAACAGCGCAGTTGCAGTGGGAGAGAAGAGTGAGAACATGTGAGAGAAACAACTCTGCAGACACCAAGGTCAGTGAAGAAGGAGGGGGAGGAGGTGCTCCAGGTGCCAGAGCAGAGATTCCCCTGCAGCCCATGGTGAAGACCATGGTGAGGCAGGCTGTCCCCCTGCAGCCCCTGTGTTCAGTCCATGGTTTGCCCATTTCCTCTCCCAACTACTATCCTTATCTCTAATTCCTCATGCCCCATGTTGGGGGCCAAAAAGGACTGTATCGGGTCTGTCTGAGAAGCTAATTTTCCCCATAGCAGCCCTCACAGTGCTATGCTTTGCATTGGTAGCTAGAAATGTGTTGATAACATGTCAGTGTTTTAGCTACTGCTGAACAGTGCTCACACAGCACCAAGTCTGTCTCTCTAACATTCCCCACCCACACCCCAAAAGGCCAGTCGGCTGGGGGAGGGCAAGATCTTGGGAGGGAACATGGCCGGAAGAGCTAACCCATACAGACCAAAAGGATATTCCATACCACGTGACGTCTGCTCAGCGATAAAAGCTAAGAGAAAGTGGGGGGGCATTAGTTATTACAATGTTTGTCTTCCATAGCAACCCCTACACTTCCCAAGAAGAGACTGGACATTGCCTGCTGATGGGATGTAGAGAATAAATCTTTTGTTTTCCTTTGCTTCCATGCATGGCCTTTGCTTTTGCTTTATTAAACTGCCTTTATCTTGACCCACAAGTTTTGTTGGGTTTTTTATTTTTCCCCATCTTATTTCCCCCCCGGCTCTGTCCTGCTGAGGAGGGGAGTGATAGAGGGCTTTGGTGGCACCTGGTGTCCAGCCAGGGTCAACCCACCACATTGTATAACTGACATGACTTACGCAGGGCACACTTTTGGTGGTTATTTATGCACTTACCTTCTTTAAAAGTGGTATAAAGACCCATGACTTTAATTTACATTGGGAACAGTAAAAGGTGAGGAAAATAAATGCAGTGAAGGACAAGGAGTAAGCCTTAAACTAGTATGGCTTCTGGAAAAAGACCTCTGTTAAAAGAATCACTGAAAAATATTAAGACATGTAGGTTGGATTTGGGATCTTAATGGGTTCCAAGAAAAACTTCGAGATTCCTCCTGTTCCCTGTCAAACCAAGCTAGAAAACAACCTTACATTGGGCCTGTTTGTTGAAAGTTAGAAAACATTTCCTTTCTCAAAGCAGTAACAAGTGAAGAAATCTGCTTTTATGTTGCTTATGAAATCATTGATTCTGACTTCTTGTTTGATTTCTTTCACCCAGACCCCTTTCAAAATTGCGCTGTGGTTTTATTTTAAAATAGTTTTCTCGAGGGTGAATATGGTGCTAGAGATGAAGAGACAGGTATGCAAGCCTGTCTTCAGGTTTCTGCTGCAAAGTTTCTACTGGCAACCTTGTCCTACTGATGACAGGCACCCTGGCAGCACCTTAAACAAGTGTTCAAGCGGCACATGCAAGATAAGAAGACTCCAGGATAATTAGAAATGGGTTCATTACTGGGAGGTTGGCATGATTTACGTAATTACATCATAAATGTGCTTCCTTATCTTTTCTATCATCTGTGTAAGGATGTAGCTTTTAAGACTGTTCTTTGGGGGTGAAAGCTAAGGAGCAAAGTTAAGCTTGTTGCTCAGCTCCAGTTTGGTCTCATTACTGATAAAATGTTTATAATGGCATGGAGTTAGTGTTGACATGTGCTTTGTTCTGCATGACGTGACTCTTGCCTCAAGGGCCATCTAGACTTCAAACGCTGGAGAGTAGGTGCATGGTAATGCACGGACATGCCTATATGTTTGCATATTAGTCAGGCTGATAGAGAGAAGAAATACTTCATAAATATGTCGGTCAGCAGCATTCTTATATCCTAATCTTTCACTATCTCAGCCCTGAACCTGCTTGCCTTACCTGTGGTGTCCTCTGCATGGGAACTTGGCCGATATGGTGCTGCGGACCAGCAAATGGGGAGTGTGAAGTCAGGCATTTGTGAAGGTTTCAGAGTGGTGGGGTGCAAAGCCTCCTAAAATGTCCTAGACTGTCCATAGGAGATGCTGAATTCTTCCTGTTGACATCTAGAAATTTCCCTTAAGTATGAGAAGTGATCAGCGCAATTGTCAAAAGTTCTCCTCTAATGGAGAGATGGATGAAGTCGCTCACGTCTTCGTACTTAGATGCTGTACCCCAGTGGGCTGCACCAATCCCTTGAGACATCATTTACTAGAGACAAGCCTTCCCTTTCTTCACCGGAGAAAATCCTCCTGGCAGTATGTTCAGTAAAGATACATTTACTACCAAGACTTGCAGCGTTATCCCTACCCAGGATAGCAGCTCTTGCTAGCTTTGGCACTGAGACTGGTTGCGACCAAACCTAACAAGGAGCACTCTGCCTGACCTCTGAACCACGTGGGTGTTCAGTCAGCCTCTGAGAAAGAGAGTATTTTCTTGCTGAACTGAAAAGAAAGGCAGTTATGCTTCTATTAAAACAGCTTCTGGTTTGTAGAAAGTGAAACTTACCATTATTCAGTGTTTTTGGCTTCCACCTGCAGTATGTTAATCGAAGGAACACAGGAGCTTTGTGCATCGGCGATGGTTATCTCCATAGGAAATCCAGCATTGTGGTTACAGCGGCTGGTTTTTGCCTCTCCCAATTGTAGGACTTCTTTTCACTTGCAGGATTTCCTTGTTCCAAATATTTCTTCATAGACCCAGGCACTTTTTTTTTCCCTCCTCTGCAAGAAAAGGTCAATGAAACAGAGATGAACAAAGGAGGAAAACGTCTTTCCGTTTACTTACCATCCTGCCAATTCAAACAGTTCTGCACTGCGCAGGGTTTCCCTGCACGCCTCTCCTGATGATGCACAAGACTGACCTCAGGGAAAAACTCTGATTCTTTCTAAAATATGATTAAATAACTTTGCCACTGTCAGTAATATGTGTTTTTAATCAGTGGCGTGACCTTTCGTTGTATCCCTGTTAAGGGCTAAGAAATTTTGGCAGGTATCATAAACTGATGCATGCTGCATGGCCTTACTTTACTGCTCCCAATGCATTTATTAGGAAGGCTGATATCCAGAGTTGTTCAATAGCTCTGGAATGCAGTTCCTTCATCTGCAGATCTGCAGCCTAATGTCGCAGCTTTGTGCTGGAGAACCAAAAGGTCAAACAGACCTCATCTGGGGTAAAATCAGCTCCTTTGTGGGCTTCACTGAACAAGCTTTGAGACAAATGCAGCCAGTAAACCAAATCACAACAAATCCACGATTGTGGATTGAAAATATAATATTTTATGAGTTTGAATAGCTTAGCATTTTTAAAAATATTTTTGTTGCTCTTCATATTGGGACAGTGCCTAGAGCCAGACCACCATATGGGTTATGCAAACATAAAACAAAGGGTTGATCTCTATACTGGAGATCATTAATCTAGCTTTAAAATGACCAGTTGTGCTTTCAGAGGTCATTTTGGTTTGTTTTTTAAACCTGCTTGTTGTCTTGAGTAACCCAAGCATAACATTGTGTCCCTTATCAGAATAAGGGCAGGGCCTCAGCAAAAATTGCTATCGTGCATGGAATTGGCCTCCTGAGTATTCAGGTATATAGGTGACTGTCCACTGATAACCAGTTCCTCCGTGTGAATTTTGTGAGACACTTTATGTTTCAAAGAAAGACCTGAACTGCATGGAAAAAAAACAAAACAAAAAACCCCACACACAACAACCCATGAGAGTTGTCAGGAAATAGCTGAGCAAGCTTGTGAGAAAATTGTGAGTTAAAGGAAGATGCGAAGAGTTTATGCTATGCGTGGAGGGTGTGAAGTTTTAGGTGGGCTCAGGGTACGGCTGCAGTAAGCCATAACGTAATCCTTCTAGCATGCGACGTGCAGGATGAGCTAGAGGTTGAGTAGAGTTACTTGGCTTTGGGATCTTTTCCGTTTGCCAGGAGAGTCAATCTGAAGGAGAGCACACTTACTTTTTTTTGAAGAGCTCAGTAACTTTCGCTATTTGTACTTCCAAATCCAGAAAAGTGGTTGTCACAAATGACTGTGTTTCTCTTGACTTGTCGGGGGGGGTGTCTCTGAGGTATGACAGTGGCTCCTGAACTTCAAAATGCTTTCACTGTCCTCTTGGTAGCATGCGGAGAATCCAGGAGGCATGACTTCCCCCCCCGCCCCCAAATTCTTCTAGACAACATTAATGCCTCGTCCAAAAATTGTGGAGGACACAACTGCACAAAACGAGGCAGGAATGACTGCTGCCTTAAAATACGCTCACATCACGGCACTAACACCTGCCCCTGCTCCCAACCGAAACAGATTTATAACAAAGGCACTGAGTAAGCTGTAGGGTCCTTCAGCTGACAGTGAGACAGACTGCTGGTAAAGGTTGCACAGCAGCCTCCTTTCTCTGCTGCCAACAAATGAGGAAAACTGATGTCCTGGCAAGGACTTTTCCTGTCTGTCTGGGTCTTAAGCACAGAAGCAGCACTTCCCAGGGAAGAAAAAGAAATTGTATTTTCGTGTGCAGATAGCAGCCAGCTGCTGGTTGTGTTTTTTGTTGTTTATTCCCCCTGCCCCCGACTTCTAAAATGTGTTCAACATGCTGTACCCAATTTCTTACCCCTCATCCAACCTGCAGAGGATTTAAAGACCAGGATCAAAAACTTCCCCATATGTCAAATACAGCAAGTGTCCTGAGGGATGAAGGGGCCAGAGGTGACTTGTTGCACCAAGCCCAGTGTATTAGCTCAATATGCATCCAGAACTGTGATCAGACATTGGGCCAAAGAGTTTGGCCAGGTGAGAGACAACTTCAGGAGGACTCTTCATGAAAGCAGTATGTGCTGCCTCACTGCAGGACCGATGGTGTTGGCCTTTCTTAGTTCCCTCACTGCAGGACCGATGGTGTTGGCCTTTCTTAGTTCATCTCTCTGGACTCTGTTTTGTGGAAGCTTTAGCAATCGCTTTTGCTCTCTCCTTCCTCCTCTCCAGCCGCTGTGGTACGAGCCATGCACTGCTTGTGATCCTTGCTCTCAGAGCGGAGGGCAGGAACGTTAATTCCCTCTCTGTCTTCCCACCAGGCCAACTTTTCTTCTGCAAGGTGTGACCTTGAAGAAGGGCAGTCTGTGCCTGCCTTGTCTCCCATCAGGGAGTGACGGGGTCAAACAGCTCATGCAGGATTTCTTATTCCTGCTGAACGTGCATCTCTCCTGTGACCTGGGAGATGTGCTGACACTGCTGGGGTTTGTCTAGGTGTGGGGAATCTTACAGGCATAGCTGTAGGGTGCAGTAATGCCAGTGTCGATTCCTTTGCTTGTGGATCAAGAGTGTAGTTCAGGCTGTTTGAGCTATTTCTGAAGCAATAACTCTCAGGTATGGCAGGACAGGCAAGGTATTTGATCCAAGCAATGCCCCTGCTTTCCCAAGATGTGTTACTGACCTGCTGGTGCGTACTCAGCCCAGGAAGGACCATATAGCTGGGAGGAGTCGCTAGCTGAGGGATCCGTACAACAGAGTGAAGCAGGATGGCCTTTTGTTAAGGGCATCAAGTGAGAGTCTGAAGTCTGTTGGCACATTATTTCATCTGTTGGTATGTTGGGTTTTTTCCACTGCCCAAGAGTGAGGCATGAAACCTGCCTATGAAGTGCCTACAGCATTCATCCCTCTTGCTTACTTAAGAGAATCTCGAAGGGAGTTGCATTATTTGCTTTCATGTTAGGCAGCGGTAACCTCGTGCTAAATCCCGTGAACCAAAAGCTGCAGGATACTTGAGCTTTCAGCTAGCACTTGACTTCATAGCTTAGGCAACCAAACAGCACTCCAGAAGTAAAACAGGGTTTCTCAAATGAGTTCTTTGGGATTATTACCCTTACATTTCAATTAATATGTTCATTCCTATAGCACAGTCTGAGGCACACAGAAAACATTTGTTTTGCCAAATGGTACCAAGAGCAAAATTATCCTTCTATGATCCATGTGGTTTACCAGGGTAAATCATAGTACTAAAAAATGATGGAAAGACAGATCCAATTAAAATCCTTTTTTAAATAAAAACACTAAAGAAATCCTTGTCAGCTGTGTTTAAGGAAGAAAGGCAAACATACAATCTTAAGCTCCCCTCCTCTAAAGAAGGACCACATTGTACTGAAAGGGCTAACTGCTGCTCTATATACTGCATGATTTTACTTTGTACCCTTTCATAGCACTGAGGAAAGAAAATAAGGTACAACCCGCATGCCTTCCAGATCTGCCATAAGGCATTTTTTTTCCCCCCCTCTTGCTCCATAATGAACAACTGCTCTGTGCCTTTGCTTCACAAACAGGTTATTTATTGCTTGACACTGAATTCCCCTTTTATTTGCTATATTATTTTCACCAGTGTATTTTGAAAGTTGCTCTTTCAGGTATCTGCTCTTCTAGCACTGAAAAATGCCTCTCTGCTGAATGAAGTGCCACGGGAAGTTATCAGTTTCTAATTAGGAGAACAGCCTGAGGGGCAGGCTACACAGGCAGTCCTTTCCACCTGAGCAGGTAACAGTGAGAGAGCAAGCACTGGTATGAGGACCTGAAGTGGTATGTACAAGAGCCGGGCAGAAGATCTGTGGTGACATTGGGAACAGAGTCCACATTTTCTGCATCACAGGAGGGTCTCATCTTTCACAACTCTGGATGGCAGGATTTTCAGGACCCCAGAAAACAGTCACTGTTGTAGCTGGAAATAACCATCTAACCTGCTCTGCTCACAGGGGAGCTTGTCAGAAGAGTTCTTCTAGCTAGATGCAGAGATGGAGAGGAAAGTGTTAGCAGGTAGGGGTGAAGAGAGCTGGGAGAAGTTGGTGAAGAGCAGGGATAGATGGCTGAGGCATAAACCTTGATTAATGGGTGTTTGGTTTTGCTGTTCAGAAAGGGCATGGGAGCTGAGAGATTGCAGGGGTGCATTTAATTTAAACTACACGGAATGTACCCGAATTCCCGAGTAACCTGCAGTGAGAATCACCTGATGCTTCTCACTTGGAAGATCCTGCTTGAAGATGTTCATGTGTCTGCCAGGCTTTGACTGGATGGGTTGATGGCTTTGGGGTCAAACTGCAGGCACAGATCCTTTAATCAGCCCCAGTTCCTGAACCGAGAGCTGCTCCTGCCGTGGCTGCGTGGGATGGGCCTCTACTGGCTGCTACTGAACTGCAACTTCAACCACCACACTTAAACCATAAATACCTTTCAATCTATTAAGCAAGCTGGAGGGTAACTGGTTGGAGAGCATTACCCCAGAGGTCATTCTCTTTCAGGCCTTGGAGCAGAGGTTTGGGCTGCATTTCCTTTCTCTGCCACAGGCTGCAAACCTGCTGGAAGCTGTCTGTCTCACCTTCTGGGAGGAGGACCGTAAAAGGAATAATGGCGGGTTATTACACTAGCTCTAGTAGAGAGGTGTAAACGTTGCTCACAAGAGCCCATTTCATAAGTGAAAATCTGTTGTTTCAGTGTGTTTATTGTAAAATATTAAGAAAGTGATGTTAGAAGCATCCTATTAATGTTTGATTGGTGTTTTTTGATGATACTGATGGTGCTTTTAAAAATGAATCAATGCCGAAGTCAAGGTCATCTGTATGACCTTTACTTGAGGTTAAGTTGCTTAAATGATAAAACTTTTCTCTTTATCACTCAGTGTAGTCACTCCCTTTCTGTTTCCTTTTCATGCTGCATGGCTCCATGCGTTATCTGGTATATACTTGTCGTGGTTTCAGCTGGGATAAAGTTAATTTTCTTCCTAGTAGCTGGCATAGTGCTGTGTTTTGGATTTAGCATGAGAATAATGTGATAACACACCGATGTTTTAGTTGCTGCTGAGCAGTGTTTATACTAAGTCAAGGACTTTTCAGCTTCCCATGTGTTGCCAGCGAGGAGGTGCACAAGAAGCACAGCCAGGACAGCTGACCCAAACTGGCCAAAGGGATATTCCATACCATGTGACGTCATACTCAGTATAGAAGCTGGGGGGAGTTGGCTGCGGGGCAGCGATCGCTGCTCAGGGACTGGCTGGGCATCAGTCAGCGGGTGGTGAGCAGTTACATCACCTCTTGGTTTTTGTTTGTTTGGGTTTTTTTTCTCCTTCCTGGGTTTTGTTCCCCTCTCTCTCTGTTTTACTTTCCATTACAATTTTTTATTGTTGTTGTTGTTGTTATTCTTATTCTTAGTATGATTTTATTATTTCAATTATTAAACTGTTCTTATCTCAGCCCATGAGTTTTCTTACTTTTGCTTTTCCGATTCTCTCCCCCTTCCCACCCGGGCGCTTAGTTGCACTGGGGTTAAACCACAACAATACCGTATGTCCTCCTCAGCCCTGAACTACATACTTATTTTTATGTTCAGCTGTCAGGTGGTGCTGCTGTTGTAGATGTCCATACAGTGTTTATCTGCCTAATGATGAGAGGAGATACTTTGGAAAGAGCAGAGAAGCACAGAACGTTAATCCAGCATCATCCAGGGCAGGATGTGCTGCACCTGCCATCAGGCATCTCACCTGAGCCACTTCTCAATGGATGGGGAAAGACATTTCCAAAACCTCTTTTCAGCTGAAGTCTACTTCTTCCATAATTATTTGGGGGGGGGGGGGAGAGAAATATGCAATCAAAAATATTGCTTTTCATTTCCTTTTAAAACATGCTTTTTATATCAAAATTTAGATACCTGTGTTCTTAAACAGTTTTGTTTTGGAAAACAGTAAAGCCAAATGTTTGAATTTTTGATAATACTTGCTGACAACTATTTTCTGACTTTGACCCAACTTTGCTCACAGGCTCACTTAACTGAAAACTAGATTTGTTTTCAGGTCAAAACGAACTGTGAAATTGAGAGGAGAAAATCCCGAACCCTTCTTACTTGTACATAACATTTTTCTTATACTACTTGATCAATTTAAGTATAGCCCTCTGCTTTTGGTTGCTGTTGTGCACGCTTACCATTCCAGCAAAGCAGGCCAAAAATGTTTCAGTGTAACTAATTGGAAGTAGATGAATATGAAGTATCTATTTTCAAAGCCTGGGGTTAAATAAGGTAATAGGCATTTTGTAGGAACTGTGCAAATACTATGGATGCAATCTGAGACTACAGAAGCTTTTTTTGTAAAAGAGACCATGATTTTCCTTTCAACAAACTGCGTTCACTACTTCAGCAGCACGTTACGACTTTACAACAAATAAAGCAGGGTCCTTCTAGACAGGATACTTACTAGGGCACAGCCCCTGACTAACACTTGAAGTATTGGCACTGAATGAGGCAGGGGATTTATGGAAAAATAGTGTGTGATAAAATGCATATGGGTGAAGACTAAAGCTAAGAAATGCAGATATAAAGGCTATTTGCGCAGTCTAGATTCAGAGTACTTGACTTTGTAGCTATAGTATTCTTCTAATCTGTAATCATTTTTGATGCTAGGAGTGCTGGACTGAGGTGTGGCAGGGAGGTTTGATCTGTGTGTGTGCATATATATATATGCAATATATATATGCATATTTAAAACATATATATTTGTCTAAACCCCATACTCTGTTGTTCTTCCAACCTGTATTCTGTCTGCATGGAGAGAATTGAGGGAGCGGGGACCCGGACCTTCTCAGCCTTCCTGAGAGATACAAGCGAGCAGGTTGATGCAGAACCCTGCAGTACCAGCTGCGTGTGGCACGCATGATGGCAGACAAGCTACTTGGGTCAATAGGACTCTCCTTGCAGTGGAGCTTCACTTGGACAAGGGAGAAGAGCAGCTTTGGTGGCTGCCTGTGTTAGCCTCATAAATTCACAAAAAAACCAGCGGGCAGCACATATGCTGCTGATGCAAGGTGCTTCTTGGTTCTGGTGACAGGTTGCGCCAGGATGGTAACTGCCTTGCCTGAGGTGAGCAAGAGGAAGGAAATGAAACCGAAGATTAATTTTTCTAGCCTTTTGCTCCTGGAAGTGGATGAAATCTGTTTGTGTTTCCACGTCAGATGAGCATGGACATTGCAGCCTTGCTCCACGTGCCATGTGGCACAGCAAACGCTGCCGATGCTCTGTAAACAGCGTGCTCTGTGGCTCCTGGGCTGAGCTCTGTCGGCTCCCTGAGCAAACCATTCTGGGCCTGTTGTTAAGTAACGCTAATTCAGTGCTCAGAAAAAACAAGCTGGGCTAAGTCTTCTGAGTGTTTGGCAGCTTTTTTCCCTTCTGTCGCAGAGCAGTAGGGAAATGTTGGGAAATTCAGCATGGGCAGTTACAACAGATGGATGCAAGCTCTGAAGTACACTTCTGTACTTTGCAGTTTCATGAACTTTCAGGTATAAGCTGTTGCTTTGGGCCTCTTTCAACATGTTTGCAAATACGGAGCAATGTTAAAGAGATTGATAGGGATCAAATACTGCTCCAGTAAGTGCTCAGTGTGCACCAGGCCATGCCACTTTCTCTGTTCAGGCACATCACACTTTGGGAGGTACAACCTGGTAGTGGAAAAGCTGGAGGCGTGACTCATCGCTAGGGTTCAAACCCGTACCCTTGCTGAATGAGTTGCCTAGGGAAGATTATTACACCTATACACGTACTTGCTCCCGGGCAAATCTACAGACTCGCGTTATCCCATCCGCAGTGCTGTAAGCATGATGTTTGCCACCCACTGAGTCTTTAACTGCGCATGGGGGTAGGAGGAGGTAAGTCACACAAAACAGGAGGTAATAAAGAGCCTAATGAACAGCAGGCAAAGCAGACGTGAGTTAATATAAAAGCAGAGTAAGAAGTGTAGTTAAAAGCTAAAGGAAAATAAAGCTTTGGCTGTCCTGTTGGAAGTGCATGTATCAGCAGGAGTCCCTGTGTTCTAATTTAAGTGAAGAATTAATCACAGGCAGCAGAGCAGAGCCTCAGGGAGGTGAAACAATGCCCGTAGCTGCCTCCCAAAGCCCCACTCTTCCCATGAGCATGCCAGGAGCCCCCCTGGTGTCTGCCAGCGGGCAGACAGGCATCAGCCTGTATCCTTCTGCAGTCTCTGGCTCACAAGCTCAATTTATCAGGGACTAGCTTGGTCCTGGGCAATAAATGAGCAATAAAGATTGATGTGGCAGTGGAGAGGAGCTGCAGGTGCTTGGGTTCTGCCTGGGCAGCTGTCAGGAGGACAGTGTTCCACCCTGTGCAAGCCCAGGTATTTGTCAGAGGGATGGGAGCACTCTGACTGGCACCCATGGCATACAGGCAGTATCTTTGAGGAAGTCATCGTCACAAACTGCTGTTGCCTATGTAAACATAACCCAGAACTGCAGCTGTGATCTTCCGCCTGAGCGTACGCTAGCGCACGCTTGCTCTATGCTATGCCAAAGGCAGGAGAGAAGGTTATAGGTCAGTAGCTCTGTTTGGCTTCAAAACTGGTGCTACAAAGAAGTGACTTCCCCCCCCCTTGAGTTAACCATTATGAACAAGCCATTCTGAGTTAAGGCAAGACAAACATCAAACACTTAAATTTACCCCACCCAGAGTTTGAGGCACGGCTTGCAATTCCTCTCAAGTCTAGTTGCAGCAGCAGCTGATGATGTTGCCACCCGTGCTGGTGTGCCTGACCCCTCTGCCAGAAGCTACTGCCACCGCGGCAGAGATGACGAGAAGCAGCACGCTCCCCTCTTCCCCATGCAGTTTGCAGCCTCACACGCTAGCGCCAGCTGAGGTCAATGCCAGTGTGAGGAGGGATGCTGGGCTCTGATGTGTGCGGCTGAGAGCCACGCTTCAAATATTTCTGTTGTAGCAGCAGTAGCTGAAGCTTACCCAGCCCCTGGCAAGTGAGGAAGAAGCTTTCAGTCCAGAGGGACTGCAAATGGCTTCTGACCTTGCCTGGTTTACCTCACCAGTTTTATATTACGGGAGGTAAAATAATTGCTACGCAGACCTCTTCCACAGCTCTGAGGCACCCGCTTCGTCACCCCCGCTCAGAAGTCATGTGTTAGGAAATATCACTTAGATCCAGCCCCTCATCCTGCCTTAAAGGCTTTATGCTCTTTAACTCCTGTGGACCTCCTGGTCCATTTACTTCCCATATTATGACTTCACCTCTTCACAGTTCTTGGTTTTATTTGTCTTCTCCCATTTTTGGGGGCTTTCTTGGCTGCCTAAGTCCATACTCTAAACAAAGCATATAAGAAAAATGAGCAAAACCACAGCAGAGCGTCCAATTTTAAAATTATCACGTGTTTTGGATGAGTAATTAGCAATTGCATTGCTTCAATTTTTACAATTGCCATTGAAAGCTTGTTGCAACTCGTATTTCTTCGTCAGCAATAATGCATCAGCTCATTGAATTAGTAGTTGTAAATGTCACTTGGACTTGACAGGAGGAGGACAAATAAGCTAGTTAAACAGTTTTGTTATAAGATGGGGTGGGTAGTGGTCTGGTCTAATATGAACTTTCTAGGGGAAGGAGCATGAAATTAGAACTATAAAGAAACGTAGAAACTGCCATAGTTGGCAGGATAATGATTAATCTCATCACTTGGCTAATTGACAGTTAAATTTGGTGCCTACATTCCCTCCACCACGTGAGGTGAACTAGGAACCTCAGCATGGCTCTCCTGGTTTTGTACTGTGTTAGTGATGACTTGCTCTGTGACTCTGGCCTGAGCGCTAGGGCACCGGTGGATTGAGAGGCTAGACTTGCAGACAGTTAATATTGAAGAGCTGAAAGCAGACCAGATGAGTACTCCCTCCCCCTTTTCCCGCAAGACTTTACAACTAGGTGGTTTAAGTATGTTCACAAGAGTTGAGGCATGGGTGATCAAGTGAGACAGAGGAACAAAATTAAACGTTGGTTTCCTTGCATCGCAGCTGAGCTATAGGGTATGAGGAGAACCACAACCGCCTCCAGTTTTGTTTTAGCAAACCCGTGAGTAATAGCTCTAGTTCTCTACTAAACTGGGCCTCTTGGACAAAGTAGGCAAATGAAGTCTTAGTCTGTGGATCCCCTCTAAATCTGAACTTGAGCAAACCAGCTGGTTGTTCAGCTGTAACTTTGTTAGCCAAGATGTTTGCCACCCCTGCTTTGCACAAACACCTGCCATAGTGACAGGATATGTTATACAAGGTAGACAAGGGGCTTGGCCAGCAAAGTCCATCTTCTAAACACCGTGTGTTACAGTGGAGTAGCTGACTTTGACTGAATGCTCCTATACCTGCAGGCTGGCAGAAATATTCTGGTTCCCTCAGCTGCTATGAATGATTTTCCGTAAGAGGTTGAGACTTGTTGGACTATCTAGAGCACTGTAACATTAGTGGAAGGGACTTGCATCCAAGGTGACAGTAGTTTATTATTGACGTATCTCATGAGATGAATGACTGCTAATGAAGTAAATCATGGTTTGAGCTGTCAGGATGGTAATTACAGACAAAAGAACTAGTTTAGATTCTCATGTGTTCAAAAAAAAAAAAAAATCCCATACCTTTTTATTGAAACCAAATGTCTTTATGTGAAAGGCGGGAGTTACCTAAGAAAGATACATATTTAAATGTGCATAGTTAAGTGTCAGTTGTCAACTACTCATTTGAAGCCCTATAGATAGTACCTCATCCATTTTTGTGTTATGAGACGTGCATGATAGTTGGAGGTTATCTTGGGTATGCTTTCCTCTCAGCGCCAGTCCAGTGCTGCTTCAGGAATTCATTCCCTTTCATGCTTATTTTCCCCTGGCTTACTTGCAGCACTATCAAATAATCAGAATTTGAAAATTTGCCAAAGGGTAACTGTTTTCAGCATTGGGATAAATATGAAAACACCATTTGTGACACTTTAAGCCATTCATTTTTGGTTTGTGTTTTTGTTTTTATGGGTTTTTTCTGCCCCCAATCACAGCGAGTTACATCCCTAGATAAACATCTCACTAGCATGTCAGTTAGACGGTCATCTGAGCCCAAATGTATATGTTGGGTTTGCTGACAAAAAGGACATACCACTTGGCAGCAAACACTTCTCAAAGTTCAGCAAGCCTCTGACATAAATTTTTACATATATATATGTTTGGTGGTTTTTTCCAAAGTTCTGGAAGCTATTTTCGTTAAACTCCAACAATAATGAAAAACACTTGTTTGTAGCGATGTCTGCACTGTTGCATTCAAGGCTCGCCTGGAATGCGCTGGCTCGGGGGTCAGATGAGCTCACGGCAAAGACGGGGAAGTGAGCACGAGGCGGCATGCAGGCCGAACACCCTTCAGCAGGCAAGCAGGGCTGCCCGCGCTGTAAGGAAACATGGCGTGTTAGGTGGCTGAGCAGCCTGGGCAAATAACCCTGGTATTCATGGTTTTCTCACGTACAAAAGCAACTCTCGAGACTTTCATGCTCCAGCAGCTTCGCTGCAGAGTGTACCACCTCTAGGAGATGGTATGAGGAACTAAAACCCGACCTTGACTTTGGCCTGCTCCAGGGGAATTCAGCTCATGACAGCCCTGGCCACGGCGCAGCATGGGGCTGGGACTGCTCTCACCCACAGCGGTGCAAATCTGGAATCACTCAGAGTCCGATAGTCAAAACAGAGCATTTCCCTTGCCAGGACAATAAGCCTACTTCACGTTTACATTGGTGCATGGCAGAAAGTGGTCTCAAGGGCTCAGTCCAGTGGTATGCCACATAGCTCTGACCAGGAGATGGATGTCCTCTGCTTGTCTTGTGGGGAAGGACCATCCCTTTCACGCGCTGTGTTCAGGACCACATGCAGCCACCTTATTTCAAGAATGGGAATAGCAGCTGTTGTACATGTTGCTCTGATCTCTGGGCCATTCAGACTCAATTAGAACAGTAATTTGTGTGTGGAAGCATTATTTCGTGCACTGTGGCTCATGGCTACAGATAAATCTGATAATTGATCACTTCAGGTCATTGCAGTATAGTTGCGAAGAACTAATCTGGGCAGCCCTCAAACAGGGTGTCATGTCTTCATTAAAATAGTTCAATGGTGGAAAAAGTCACCTATTGGAGTACTGCGGAGAGTTGTGGTTTCCCTCCTCCAGAGATCTGCCTCTGGAAACTGTGTGTTCAGTTGCAGCTGAGACTGATCTCAAAGGAAAAACGTCAGTAGCAAGTAAAAAGAAAAGGTGGTAATGAGTTTGCTTGTCTCAGCTGCCCTGGCTGCACCTGTATAAATGTGTGATTGCCCTTACATGCAACAAATGGGAAGTGGGTCTAAAACACCACTTCCCAATTTTTCCCTGAATCCATACCCTGGTTCCATAGGGACTATCTGCTTTAAGAAGAGTGAATCCCATGGCTTGTGCCAGCTCTGTCAAATCTGGCAGCGGATTCAAACCTTGGGGGGAGGACATGGATTTACCATTCATCAGATGGCACATTTTCCAAATGTGCTAAATGATTAACAGAGGGCAAGATTGGGATCTGTAACCTTCTGGTGGCCCTGGTAGCGCTCTGAAGATGCGTGCAGGGGCAATCAGAAAGCAGTTTCAGTATATCTCCTTCAGTTTGCCAGCGGTCACAAACTCACAGTTGCATATAAGCATTTTTTTCTTGTTGGACGGATGACGGAGGGGGAGATTGTGCATTCAAAGGACTATTACAACAGGTCATTTTTTTTGGTGGCACTGGAACGTGCTTTCCTAAGCGTGGAAGCTGTGGAGGTCAGAGGAGTCTCTTCCTGCTTTTGCAATAGCAGTAAGTTTCAGTTTACAAAACAGTTTCCCTGGGACACGAACACAAGACATTTGACAGCCTTGTTAGAGATAAGTTGTTTGGGAATGTTTTTCTCCAGATCATTTTTTCTCCCCCATCCCACCGGGGGGGAGTGAGCGAGCAGCTGCGTGGTGCTCAGTTGCCGACTGAGGTTAAACCACGACAGTAACAAAAAAAAAAAAAAAATCCTACTTTGTTTAAAATGAACCCTTTGGATGAGAATTAATAATTTTAAGAGACTTAGCTGTAAAATTTCAGAATTTTTTTTTTATTTAAAATGCCTCATTTTGATATTTTTGGGGTAGAAAAACTCTAGCCTAAAACTAAAAACTCCAGCTCAAAATTACCTTCATTTTAACACTTGACATAATTATAAGAACTGTGAAACAAGAAAATCAACATATTTTGAAGTGCTCAAAGATTTTAAAAAAACACAATGGTGGAAAGAATGGATAAGTTTTTTCAGATTTTCGTATTTTGTAAATCTGGATTTTTCTTTAGAATAATTCTCTCAAAGCCTGAAATATTTTCTCCCACATAGGAGGATTGTTTCTAGTCCAGTTTGTTATGGATTCAGTAGTAAAGCTGCATATTCCACAATAGATAACCTTACAAATATTGTTTGAGGAGGAAAGGAAATCTGACTCAGTCAGCCTTTTAGCAGAATTACTCAAACCAGAGGCCTTTCCTACATGATATTATAGGTACCTGCTTTCTCTCTGATGCTTTCCAGACAGCACTCATACAGAAAAAGGCATGGTATCTCCGAACAGAGGGGTGTGGAGAAGTGAGGGCTGTGTGGTGGAGTGCCGTTGAGTGCGTGAGCGTGTACCCAGAGGCTGGACAAAATGAAAACTGAGTTTTGTTGAGCTCCACCCCGATCCTACCTCCACTGCTCTCTTCTAGTGGCTCTTTCCCCCTCCAGCCTCTTTAGACATCCTCACCCTACAAGAAGGGAGAAGAGAGGGAGGAACCAGGGGTCCAGCCACGATAGCTGTGCCCAGACCCTCTTGTGCCATGCCAAGGAGTGGGGTGAAACAACTGGAGGTGTTTCCCCCACAGACCACAAAAGATGCATATTGGTAGCGTGGAGCATCTTTGAGATCTCTTGTGATGGACATAAGGCTTTTCAAGTAGGCTGTAGTGGCAGCGGTGTCCCACATTTAAGGGTTTTCCATCAATCCAGGATCACCAAGTGGGACTGAAATCGTTCACCTTCCCTGTCCGCTACTTGTCCCACAGCCACCTGTAACGCTACGTGTAGGGCTGCTGGCACTGCTGGGAGACAGGCTTGTGAATAATCCTGACGAGATCCTGGCAGTGATGATTTGTTTGCTGATGGGGAGGGAAGTGGTGGAGGTTGACCTACTCCTCTGCTCTCCCACCTCCTGTAGGACTTTATTTCAAGAACTCTCCTCTCTGTCCCTTTGCCTTGGTGCTTAATTTCCCTCTGTTTCCCTCCTTCAGAGGTTTATTCTTACCATTTTTATCCCCCCTGCTTTCTGCTGCTTTTGTGTTTTGAGAGCCAATGATGAGAACAGTCGCAGCCTAGGACTTGTTATGAACAGAGCCTGAGCAAATCCATCCGTCACTGCAATCATGGGCTTTTTTATTATTCGTTTGTTCCATATTGAATTTTTTAATTTTCCAACTTGAAGTTTTGGAGGAGTATCTCAGAGGTGGGAGCATGGCAGTACAGCTGCTGGGGAAGTCCCAGAGGACTTGCTCTGGGAATACAGCATGGACTGGGTTGAAAGAGGCTTTATGTAATAACGCTCTCTCCAGTTTCCCCTGACACTTCAGACGAGTGGTCCTCGCCCTTTCCTGAATTAAAAAAGGCTGACCAAAGAGGTCCCTTCCAGCAGGTCAGCGTGCCTGCTGCTTCTTGATAAACATGCTTTATGTCAAACAACTTAGCTCAGTGCAAGATTTCCCTGCCCCTGAGCCACTCTCCTGTTGCGATAGCTGTTGCTGCCCTTCCTGCTGGGAGTGAGCGTGTTCATCAAGGGGAAAATGCCAGGGCAAGTTGTGGGAGAGGAAGCAATATCCCTGACGAAGAGGAAGAAGAAGGTGGAGACCAAGACTTTGCACAAGGCCCCCTCCCAAAAGCCCCTTAATCATGTTCTGTCACACCCCCAGTGCCTCCTGTTTAATTCCAGGAAGTCCTTAACCCTTACCTAGTTTACTAAGTATTGCCATCAGTAGGAAAATGATGCTTAAACCAAGTTTTACTGGGGCCTTCAGAAACCTTGAGTTGATATTTGCTGGCTTGACTCTGGAGCCAGCCAAGGCATAGCGGATCACCTCTTGAAGGTTGGCCATCCCCAGAGTAGCCCCATAAGCTAAAGCCAATGAGCAAATCGGCATGGAATGGCTCCGTGCTGCAAAGGCTGCTTCATGTTGTTTTGAACTCGAAAGCTGGAAAATTCAGAGCCAGCACTAAATATTTGTTCCACTTTCAAAGCTGAGCATCAGGGAGCCATTCCTTCAATAGTGGATGTCTGTTCTCTGAGTCCAGATGTGCTTATAGCATGGGTCTTGCCAGCGTTTTCCCTTCCTCATGCTTCCCACACAAATGTGCATGCAGCTTTCTAGCCATCCGTCTTTACCCTTTAAAGTTGGTGTGAGGGGTAGCAGCTGTTCCTTCTTCAATACAGGTGGCAATAACATTGTACAAATTGTTTTCAACCTTAATCAGTAAAGCTTGCCACACAAGTGATCCTATTTCTTGCCAGAAGTGATAAATCGGACACAATTTTGGAGCAGATGAAATGTTAGACAAAATACATTAGTCAAAGACACTTCAGGGTATCAGTTACTTTCCCATGGTATGTAAGTAATAATTCAGTTCTTAAAACATTCCACCTGGATTTGGAAGGTCACCTGAGCTCCTGTTGCAGGCATTTAGCAGCGAGTTAGTGTGAGGTAGCACTGCTAACTGGTATGTGAATTGATAGATAGCATTGCATTACCATTTGTGTAACTAGAAACAGCGGCAGACTCCAGCCTGGAATTTGGGATACTGCTTTTTAGTAATCCATCTTACTGGTCCCAGACTGGGACATTCCTGTCACTCGCTATCATTTTACACAGGCAGCCAATCTCAAATTATCACAGCTTTATCCCTTCCTTAAACAGCGCAAGCTGGGCAGACTCAGGGTAATGACAACGCACAGAGATGCACCAAACACAAATGGACATCTCCTGAAGGTCAGTCATCCCTTCCTTCCACCTTCGGTGGCCGCCTTTGCCTAGTGCGTGCAACGGAGAGGTTATCCTGAATGAACCAGAGGAATCAAGAGCTGAGGTTCTTAGAGAAGGGAGATTTTTCTTTCCATAATGCTTCTGCCACCTCTCTTTTCCCTGAGTAAACCTGTTGCTCCTTTCAGGGAAAGAAGGTGCTGAAGGAGGGCAGTAGGGTTATCCTCTTGTTACTGGTCGTGTGCACTGCAGCGCTGGTGAAGGGACCTGTCGGATCGGGCTTTGTTTGTCTTAAGCGCTGCACAAAGCTTAACAAATGACGTGGTTTGAAGTGATGGAGTTGCATCACTTCAAGTAAACTCAGTAAGAGGTTGATGCGAGAAGGGATAGCTTCCACCTGCACCTCTTACAGCAGGTTCCTTCCCCTGACCAAAAGAAGGGTAAAGGTGAAAGTTTTGAGAGTTTTAACCAGGTTTTCTACCTTCTTTTTTTTTTTTAAAAGCAACCGTGTTTGTGCTTGTGTGTAGAAATTTTATTTCTAACCCAGCAGAGGGGACAACGCGTAGAGGAAATCAGAATGGCCAAGACAGAATCACAATTTTCTCTACTGCTGTCTGAGGAAAAATGTGTTCTCATTTACTACACCTGTACCTCCATCATACTTCAGCACCAAGAACTGGAAAATAATGAAGTCAGTTGTCAAGACATTGAAGCCAAAGCCAGCCAGCTAAGTCAAATAAGGAAAAGGTGGGAGGGATGACTCAAATAGTTGAAGAGCAGGTGGTAATCTGGTAAGTTCTGGGGCAAATCACAGGAAGGCTGATACGGACTGGAAGTTAGGAAGGGGACAGAAGGTGGTAATAAAATTCATGGTAATCAGTGTAGTTTTATGAAAACTGTCTTGTCAAATAATTGCAAAGTAATTTTTGTAAGATGCCACCTGTTTGGTTGGTGGAGGTAATGGTTTTGATATCTACTTAAACATACATCTATTGAAATTTCTATAAGGCATATGATTTTGTTCCACATGATGTTCTGAGTAAAAAACAAAACTATAAATATATAAGACTAATTAAAGGCATTAGGTGAATTGTAATCTGGCTAATAGTCACACTTTCTAAAGTAATTATAAATGAGGAAGCTTTCGCAATGGGTGTTCCTGACAGATATACCAAAGGGCTCATTCTTAGGCTCAGAGCTATTCGGTCTCTTGGTTTTTGACTTGAGAGCATGTCGTATTTCATTAGGCAAAGACAACGATGATGATGCAACCATTGATGAAGTAATAAAGGACAATGTCAATGACAGAACTGTTTTTCAGGGTCTTCTGGATTGTTTGGTAAACTCGTCTCATCCAAAAAAATGCATATTTAAATCTTCAGTCAAATTCAAGGTACTTACAGACCAAAAACGTACCTTTAGAGCCATGCCATTTGACTGGGAGACTGTGTTTTGGAAACCAGTGACTCAGTCAGCTCATTGTTGTAATGGATAATCCGCTAAACACGCACTCCCTGTGTGATACAGTATACCTGAAAGCAAATGCTACTGTCTCGGATTAGAGCAGATTGCTGTGTAAAGGTCAAGGAGGTGATGTTTCCATGTGTAAAGCGTTAATGAGACCATTACTGAAATACTGAGTCCACTCCTGGTGTTTATGCTTTTAAAAGGATGTTGACAGATGGGCAGAGAACAGAGAATGGCCAAGCGGCACGAGCATAGGTTGAACCATGCCGTCTAAAGAGAGGCAAGAGAAGCTAAATCAGTTTATTTTGTCGAAGATGAGATTTTATATTCTTCCACTAACACCTGAAAGCAAAGAGATAATTAATAATCGAACACTGTCTCTGGATATAGCAAGATCTAACCGTTAGGTGCTGAAGGTGGACAAATTCAGATTAGAAAACAGGCAACTAAAAATGCCTTTTGCTTTCAGTGTCAGCAACTAACCACTTAACTTAGGATGTGGGGCTCGCCTGTTAGATGAAGTCTGTAAGTAGGCAATGAATCTTTTTCAAAAAGATAGGATGCTGGTAAACAAAAGGTTGTGTGAGACACAAGTGGTGTGATAAAAATACTATGGGTGATATAGTCAGGTCAGGCTACGTGAATTTACTGGTTTCAGTGGCTCTAGACAGAGAGAACTGATTTCTCCCACGTAATTTTAGCAATTTGGAGTAAAAACACTGAATGCCTGGAAACAACCAAATGTTCGATTGTTGTGGGCGGTGGTGTAGGGAAACTTGGTTTGATCTGAGCATCTCAGGTGGAAATGGCAGAGCAGGCAGCAGTGCCATCTTTCAGCTTGCCAGCCAGGCGCGGAGCTCCTCGGGGACACTGCCGCTCACCACCAGCAAGCCGTACGGTACGCTCTGTTTAGCTTAGTCCACCTGCTAACTCAACGCTGTTCCTGGTGTGCGTTAAAGCAGGCAGGGTACCCCCCTGTCCCCTTAACTTAGTGCTGCTTTCTCTCGGTCCCTGGAGGAAGGGTGTCCTGCGCTTGGGAGCTGTAATACGTGCGAAGACCCGGCAGAGGGGTCACTGGGGTAGTTCTGCGGTAGCAACGCAGGAGCCTTAAGGGAGGCGAGTCTGGCCCTACGGATGCTTTATGCTATCCTAGTGGTTAAATTTGCTGGAGAGAGGGTCAGCCAGACTTTGGGTCAGTATCTCAAACCTGTTCAAAACACAAACAAGGATGAAATCTAATAACCCCTGTCACCTCATGGCTGCCAATGATTTTTATGGTCCCACAGCCAGGATGTTACTATTGGTTTTGTTGTACTTCTGAACGCTGCAAATACTGAGTAAGGGTGAAGCCTTTTCACTGCAGTTTTTGAGCTGAAGACAAAGTTCTTAATACAAAGGAAAATACCGGTATGGCGCTTCTGTGGGTCCATGAGGCACTGAATATTTATGTCAGCTTACAATTGGTTTTCAAATTTGGCATATCATCAGAATATAAATAATGTAGAACACGTTATTAGGCAAACTAAAAAAAAAAAACCAAAACAACAAACAAAAACCCACACCCAAATTCGGAACAAAGCATAGAGATGAAAAATTGACTTAGGTAGGCATTTTATAGGTTGTAAGGTAGCTTGGCATATTGCGGTCATCAAAGAAAGATGGGAAGAGAAACATGTGATTCCCTTTCTGCTGCTCTGTGAGGAAGAGGAAAAGTCCTGTGCATAAATACATTAAAGACTGAGAGGTAACAGATGTACTGTACGTATATACGTAGGAAGGTCTAGATCAGGATGAACTTCTTGCTCCACCGTGGGATCTGAATCCTAGTTTTGGGACAGCAGGAACCTGTCAGTGACTGAGAGTACTGGCTTGTACACCTGTGAAGTAAGAATCACCATGTTTTCTTCCTACATAGGTGCAGCAGGAACACAAATGATAGACATTTGGCTGCACTTGGATGCAAGAGGAGGCATTTTATGTTAGGTAGCATATGCAGCCTGAAAATCTATTCCTTGCGAACTTAGTGGGCTGAAAGGAGTAGGCTAGCAGGCACACCTATCTTCATGATACGGTTTATATGAAGTAATTGCACTTTGGAGAGTGTGATGTGTGGTGGGGGTAAAGTAGGAGTGAGGGGCAGGGGGTCACTAATCTCTCAGATAGGGAGACAGGAGTTGAATGAGAGAGGCATAGAGGGTCATTGCTCAATGTAGAGATAACCGGCTGGATAAATGGTCTGCCCCCACCACCGCAGAGGTCAGCATGGGCAATTTATGAAGCTTGTCTGGCATGTGTGAGCTACAGTGGTGCAGTAAAATGTGTCTGCATGTGAGTATCCATCCTGTATGTGAGCGCTTTGTACCTGAACAACCCTGCTTAAGGTGCCTCGGGCCAGGACAAAGTGCCTGCAGCACTTGAGAAGCCTCTTGATTCCTTCTGTAAGGCCTTCCTCTTACTTCCAGCACAAACACTGCAGAGCAAGGCTTTTTGCACAGGCAGTGAGTAACGCATCTCATGGTTTTTTGATGTACTTTGACTTCTCGGGAGGCTGGAAGAACATCAACTTTACATCCATTTGTAGCTCAGATTAATTTCCCAAATGGAATAAACTTTGCCAGCAGAAGAAGGACTTCTAATGTTAGTATGATTGTGCCTACACTGGGGCCTTCGCTATGATCAAAATTTTTGATGGGGTGATTTTTTAATGTATTCATTTTCACAGCTATGCTAGAGCCAAAGTATAGAGTAGGTTTAAGGACTGGGGTCCTGCATATCTTCCTTTCATAGCAATGGCATTGCCCACATGTTTGTTCTGCTTCATGGGAGAGATTTAGAAAAGCTTGTTTTGATAAACTGTTTGCTTGCTTGGCTTGGCATTCCCAAACACCGTGTCAGCTTTCCACAGAGCCATCTCATTTAGGTCACTCAGGAAACTCAGCCTGCTGCTCGGCAGCACTCAGCCAGCAAGTGGCATGACTCAAGGAGAAGATAATTGGTTGTTGGGGGTTTTTTCTGAGTAATTACACAAGAATTGCAAAGCTACTTTCCAAAAGTAGGAAGAGGGGGACTGAAACAGATCTGAATTTTCTGCTGGGTGTTTGGGAGTTGAGATCCACATTAGGCAGTGGCTAATGATGGTAATTGTAATACTTTCCTTTGGATGGGGGCTGTTTCTAGATGTGTGGCTTGTCAGTGTGTGTTTTTCTGTGGCTACACCTGCAGCACAAGCCATAGTTTCTTGTGTGGCTGCTGCCAGCTACTTAGAGAGCAAGTGTTGGGGAGCCTGCTCTCATACCAGCAGGAGGAGAGGGGGAAAACATGCAGGGAGAAAACTAGAGGTGAGACCTGAATACTGAGGGACTGGTCTGTATTGAAGGATTTCTGAAGTACACAAAAACAAGTGTCTTGGCTGCATGGAGGACCTTTATGGCTCATGCCGTTCCTCCTGATCATCTCTCTCCCATTTTAACACTTTCTCTCATGAGCTCCATTATGTAGGTACAGAGGTGGTGGGTGCCTGGAAGTGGCTTAGTAAACATAGGAAGAATGGAGTGATCAGCCACTATAAAACTAAGTAAAATAAAATGGAAACGTGGACAGTGGGAGCTGGAAACTAAACACCACTGAAAAGAGAGGGAAGGCTGGTAGGAGTAGGCCACAATTTCTAGTAGGCTGGCATATTCACTAAGAGAAAACAAGTAAGATTTGGGCACGCAGCATTTCTTCAGACTTGTGTACTTGAAAGCTTGTCTGTTGTTTTCTTAATTTCAGTTTGCCTAACGCAAGCTGTTGGTTCTCTCTGAGACCTGTTTGTCATTTGCATCCGTATACTGTGGCTCTGCCTATCACTAGGATGCTGACAGAGAAGTTGTTTTGCAGGGAACACTAACGATGGGTGGATGCCGAAGGGATTCTGGTTTGGGCATTGTTTTATTTGTGGAGGCAAAAATGCTGAAGACTGAAGAAAATAAGTGAAATGAAGAGGAAATGAAACCTTATTCTAATTTCCAACCTACATGAATTACTAACCAGGGTAAACACATTTTCAGGGTGTGGGAACAACACTGTCTTTCATCTTTGGTCACTCGCTCTTTTCTGCCATGTTTCCCCACTGGTTGTGTTTTCGGGCCACAGTCGGACCCTCTTCCACTTTCCCTCACCCAGACTTAGCTCGCTGGGTTTCCACCGCAGTGGGTCCCAGCCAGCATGAGCTGGTGGCTGCCGAGAGCAGTGGTCCCACCCTTCATCCTGCTCCCATCGGGGCTGCTGCCGCCTCCCAGGCATTCGCCCAGCTGGGAGCAGAGCTGGCCGCTGCCCTCCTCTCCTCACCCTCAAACCTCCCTCCCCTCCCGCACCGTTATTTTTAACCGGGATCGGCGTCTCGATTCACTTCACCCTGTGGCGTCCTGCTTCTGCCAACAGAAACAGGCTGTGAAACTACAGCATTAACCCCAACTTCTTCAGGCTCCCCACAGCCCTTCTCACCCTCGGCAGCTCATACCCATCTGCTGGAAGCTTCTCCCCTGGTAATGTGGAAGATGGCCCCAGCCTTTTCCACTGCTATGGCACATGAGGACAGGCTCGTATTGCCTCTTGTGGACTCAGGAAGAAGTCTGGCACAATGTACGTAGGCTTCAGTGAAAAGTTATTGGATCCCACAGTACATTCATAACTTGTAAGATGTGCTAGTAGAGTCGGGTATTTTTCTCCTCTGCTTTCCTCATGTTTTTCACTATGAAGTTTCACCCAGTCTCTTCTTATAGTCCTCAAGACTGTTTTACCCATGATGGTCAGGAAGGAAAATATCTCCCCAATAAATAACCGTTACAATCGCAAAGTTGTGGGAATAAAACTCTAAATTGGAAAATGCACTAGAAGTGTATTTCTCCATGGAGTTTGTATATTTTACTTCTGAGTCTGACTGTGCTGACCTTGATAGGCTCCAAGCATAATCCATACCCCCGCTGAAGTCAATAAGGGTAGGATCCATCTCATCTAACTTTACAGGTGTGCACTATATGCAGCTACATCTGGCGTAGTCAGACCCCCTTTATCGTCAGGGGAGAGTAAATGTGTTTAGGCACTAATCAGTCCGACCTATTTTAGCTTTCTGCCTAAGGACAGGGACTTACGTCTTTTCATGGAGAGTGATGGAGTTGCCAATAATGAGTCCAGGTTTGGGTATCTACATCTCAAGCCAGCTGATGTGTACCCTCAAACTTTCCAGTTGCTTCACTTGGCTCCAGACTAGGTCGTGACAGATCAGCATTTAGTCATGACCACTCACATAGTTATATGACGATAACCTTTGAGTTCTTTTCTCAGAAGTTCTTTAACTAAATGGATGTGATGCTATTGGAGAGAAGGCCCACAGGTTATTATAGTTTAATTGCCCTGTGTGCTCTCGAGCTATCCAGTGATGACTGACGATGTTTCTATACCTTTAATGACAAACGACAGTTTACAGTATGAGAATCTCAGAATAATTCAGGTAGGAAAGGGACCTCTTGAGCTCACCTAGCCCAACCTCCTGCTCAAAGCAGGGCCAGCTGTGGGATCAGCTCAGGTCACTCAGGGCTTTGTCCAGTTGGTCTTGAAAACCTCCAAGGATGGAGACTTCATGGTTTCTCTGGGCAACCTGCTCTGCTGCTTGGCTGTCCTCATGGGGGAAATTACTTTCCTTCACATAAAGTCAGAAACTCCCCTGTTTCGATGTACAACCTTTGTGTCTCATCCTCCCACCATGCACCTCTAAAGAGCCTAGCTCAGTCTTCATGATAACCTTCTTGTAGGTACCGTAAGGCTGCTGATAGATCACCCCAAAGCCATCGCTTCTCCAGGCTGAATGAGCCCTGGTCCCTCAGCCTCTTTTCACAGGTTAGGTGCTCCAGCCGTGACCATCGTGGTGGCCCTACACTGAACTCACTCTAGGCTATGGGTGTCTTTCCTGTATTGGGGTGTGTGAAACTGGACACAATGTCTAGATATGCTCTAATGAGCACAGAGCGAAGGGGAATAACCACTTCCCCATATCTGCTGGCTGTGCTCCTGCTGGTGCAGCCCAGCGCTCGGATAGCTTTCATTGCTGCTGGTGTGTGCTGCTGGCACACATGTAGCTGACTCTCTGCCAGGGCTCCCACATCTCTTGCAGCAGTCAGTTGCTCGCCAACCTGTACTATTCGATTAGTAGGATTTTGGCAGAAGTTTTGTAGTGATTGAGAGCTGTGCTAAGAAGTAGCAGTCACTCTTATTATTAATTATCATTAAGCCATGCATTTAGAATAGCTTCAAAAATTCAGAAGTCCATTGGTGTTTACTGGGAATACTTCCCTAAAGCAAAATGGTGACTGGGATTCATTATTTACCTGAATCCTGATACAAAATAGAAGTAAGAATCTGAACTCTCAACAGCTCAAATAAAAAGAACAGTTAAATATATTTCTGGGAGATGCTGGTGCTGTTTGGAATGAAAGCTGTGAAGTGCAGAGGTGCTCAGGCTGGTTGTGTACAGGCTTTTTTATTTTCTTTTCAGCACTTGGTAGTGCACTGTGTGCATGATGTGCGCCCACTGTCGCGTTCAACCTTGTGACTCCCTTGCGAAGGAGGAATGAGTTACACTCACTGTTTAAAAGGGGGAAGCCATGGTGCAGAAACCCAGACACCTCTGACCTAATTTTAATTGTCAGAAAGTTAGACATGCAGCTCCAGGCTAGCAATCCATAGCCCTTCTAGAAAGGGAGAAACAGGTCCCTCCAGAGATTCCTGGATTTCATCCCTTCCCTACTTGTTTCGGGGTGAAAAATGGCCTGTCTGTCTTCACCAATGCTGGCAGAACCTGAACAGTCAGTCTAAATTATTAGTCTTTACCTGAGACTCAGGGCTAAAATCCTAGTTAAAGCTAAGCCTTGGCATTACCCTTTAAGTGCTTCTCCCCGAGACTAGTCGCGGAGAACTGTGAGTGCTTCTAGGTTTTTCCTCCAAATTAAACAAAGCCTCCAGACCATCCCTCATGTTGCCTGAGGGATGCCATGGAGATGTAGTGGGGCTGAGGGAGATGGCAAACAGGCTGTTCTCCCCCTCCTCCCTCGCTCCCACCTTTGGCAGGACGTTTGCGCTCTGTTGGTGTTGGCGTGGGTTTGTTCCTGATGGGAAGGTGAACGGGGGGTTGTACTTGGTGTTTCCACTCCTGTCTCCTTGCATCTGTGGCTGATCCTGGCAATGGGAACAGAAACCGCCCTCTGCTCCTGTTGAAAAGGGACCTAACCTATTTCGCTAGGGAGAATGTTGCCGTTTAGCTGCCAGAGTGCCTGGAGGTATCCCAAATTAGTTCAGTAGATATGGCACTAAAATATCCCTAATTTTCTCCCCCATGTCAGGATCTTTACTATTAATTTCAGTGACACAGCCATCACAGCTGAACTGCTTGTTTTCTTCAACACCTCCACAGATGCCTAGATGAAACCCAACTGCTAGTGAATTTTGCTGGGGGATGGAGGGTTTTGGTTTTTGTTTTGTACAGTTCTTGAGATAAGCTGATTTCTCACATTGGGGGAAAAAAGTCACCCGTGTGTGTGCAGCGCAAAGCAAAATGACAGCACCCTGGGACACAAACCACCAGTTTTATTACCAGTCTGTGGGAATCCTGGCTAGGTTACACTGTTCACAGGTTTGACTAGGAGAGCACTTCAAACAAAGAAACTTTAATACTGAAAAGAAACTTTGATTGCTTTTTCCTACGTATTGAAGAGCTCTCTTGCACAACCAGCTCGCAGCAATGAGAAGTGCTAAGGGTCCCTGTCCCAGTCCTTCCTCAAAGACTCCTTGGTGCTTTGGTTAGAAGAGTCATGCGGTAACCTAAATGACAGCAAGTCTCAATTAAGATTTAGTTTGGAGGCTAAAAACTATCCAATGATTTAGTCTCAGGGATTAAGGAAAACAAAACCTTACCGACGGCTGGATAAAATTCACATTCCTTTCAATTGTGATCATCCTACATCAAGGAAATGTTTGAAATGTTGGCAGTCTCCTACGATATGCCTGCAAAAGTTATTATATTGCTTTAAGTAATTTAAGAAAAAGGAACCAAGAGCTATAGCACAAATGTGTTATATAAATCTTCATTGGGATCACTGTTGTTTTTACAAAAATAGTTTGACTGATGTCGGGTCCCAGTGGGTGACCTTTAAAAGAGACCACATCAAATGGAGGGGCAGAGCTGCAGCTCTCCACCCCCACGCTGGCTGTTCTCCTCCTCGCTTCCCCTCACCAGAGTGCCTCTAGACAGCTATGTCATCTGTAGCCATAAAATAAATTGAAGAATGTCTGTCTCGCTAAAGGCAAAAAAGGAGCCCTTTTCTCATCTCTGTTGAAGCGGGCCGCGTGCCTAGCTGGGCTGTGTACCTGCACGGGGGCTTAAATGACCATAAAATCTCCCCCTCCTCCTCCCTCACCTCGGATCAAGGTGGCCTGCGTTAAGAGGGATGTTTTTGTGGGGCCTGGGCAGGGAGCGACAGGAGTCCTAGCTCTGTGCCACCTTTAATTTGCTGTTTAATTGGTGTGGGAACAGCATAATTTGCTACTCCTGTCTATCAACATCAAACTGTTAATACTAGAGGAAGGAGGAAGTTTGATTTTCAGAGGGGCTTTCTGAAGCACAGCTCCTCCTAGGAAATACATGTGGGATAGTTCATCGTCAGTGATGCTTCTTACCCTGAGTACTTATGCTCAGAAGAAGAGTTCAGCACAGCATTGAGGGTGTGCAGCTCACAAGATCGCTTGTCTGATATTTGAACCAGGCTGCAGGGGTCAAAACTCATCAATTATTGTGGTAGAAAATCTGCTTAGGCATTTTCTTTCCTTTTTCTTCAACAATGGTCTGTTTGGTTGCAGCTTAGAAAAAGAAGATCGTTGAATCAGAAAGGTGGGTAGAAACAAACAGTGCTATTGTTACACAAGGGTGTCTTATTTTTAGAAAGCCATACAAGAGTAATATAAGGCAAAATAAAGTCCTGCTGAGGTGTCCTGCATGAGACATTTAGGGATGCTGTATTGGCAAACGAGTTCATCGACTCAGCTAGAAATGGCACTGGTGGAACAAACCATTACTCGGAGGGAGGTGAAGTGTTAGTGAAAGCTGATTTGTTTCCTTGTGGCCTAGGGGCAAAGGGGGGGATAGGGATGTGGGTGCTTCATGGCCCCTACTCCCCTATGGCCAAGCTCCTGCACCAGGCCACCATGTGTCTCAACACATCATGTGAAACTTGTGAAGAAATGACGCAGTGATGCCCAGCTAGCCAAGGCAGCCTCCCTCAACCTATGAATCACGGTAATGGAGGTCATTTCTTGCAGTTCAGATGATTTTATAAAATAAAATTCCTTTTCCCTTCTTTAATTCTTTCCATGACCACATGATCAAATATCCTCTCCTCAGATGTTTCAGTCCCTAGTACTCCTTGTCACCCTGTAGAAGAGCCCTTCGGCCCCCCCCGGCAGACAACCAGCGGGAGGAAGCCAACAGGTTTAGAAGCTACCTTAGAGAAGGGGAAAATGTCTCAGAGCTTAGACCAGTCCTGGTTTAAGCATCCCTAAGAGCCACAAAATCCTTTGGAGCTTTCCCTGCTCATGCTGAATGCATGGATATCGCAGTCATTTCCATAACAAGAAGTAAGGTCCAGAAACCAAGATTAGGCTTTCTGTGAAAGATAAGTAGAAGATGCAGCAACAGGTACTTGTCTGGATGCCCTTTCGGGCAGGGAGCCCAGTGCAGTTCAGGCACAGGACAGGAGGATCTTGATCAGTAATTGGACGGAGGGAAGAACATGGATATACATCTGGGTGTGATCCCTGCTTGCTCCTTACCTCAGGGAAGATGTCTATGCAGTATCTTGAGAGTCTCTCCAACAAGAAAACAGGGTGGATCAATTATGGGGCATGTTGCACTTACAGCTTCTTTTCTGGCCTGCCATGTAGATGCAACCACTGAGTTTTAAATCAGAGGGATCACAAAGATTAATTGAAGATCATTAATTTTTGCCCTATAATATAGTGGCCTGCCTAAATATTCTGCGAATCTGTTTGTTTAGATCTCTTTTTTACTGCTGACAGAGGAAAACTGTTGATTTGGTCTTAGATGGGATGTCAGAGGGTCTGAGCACAGCCAACTACATGCTTCAAACCAAGTAATGGCATACATTATATCACTTACAGAGAACAGTCTTTGCTTTTCAGGCTGTTTCCCAGACACTGTTGGGAGTGTGTTGAGTATTTAGTATTCATGATATACTCTTCGGAGAGTATTTGATTCATTCAAATTGTTTTTCCACCGAGTGGCAAGAACAATAGTTTCCAGTTGCGATTCTTGACAGTACAACTTTAAAATTTCTTTAAAATGCCAATATTTGCTTAAAATATGCTGCTTCTGATAAAATGCCTGCCACTAAGCTTGTATGGTAGAGCACTCAAGAGAATGCTTTGCACCGAAAGAGCAAATTTAGGTGAGAGAAAGCTAATGAAAATTATTTTGTTTTTAAAAAAACAACCTGTAACCTACAAACAAAGATATTCTGAGTAGTTATGGAATCATCTTAACTATCATTATCAATTAGCCTACCTTGATTACTGGGGGCAAACTCTCCAGGAGCAGAGAAAGTCTGTAAGTTTGGATTTAGGAGAATAGATTAGATAGTTTAGTGCTTTAGGGGGTGCTGGTGCAGCAATCAGTTACGTTTTTACGTAATAGCCCCTTCAAGTTTGTGCTTCTCTGTGGGAAACCATGCAGATCGAAATGCATGGTGTAGTGGTAAGGAGAAAATTCACTTTTGGGAAAGGGTAGGCAGGACAACTGGCAGAAGGAGTTCATGGGGACTGTTAAGAGGGTGATGGAGAATGCCGTACCTTCCCCAAACTACTTCACCCTTCCTCATCCCCCTTCCTTCTTGAAACACCAGATTCCTCCTTCCCTGTGGGCACTCCTCCCACCTCCTCTGTCACAGGCCTGAATGTTGAATGCTCCTGCTGCAAGGCGTTGTGTCTCACCAACCTTCAAAGCTTCAACCCAACATGTTCATTTATCTCTGCTATCAGGTGCAGGCTAGCCCTTTAAGCCACAGCGGGCCCCTGGCTCTGAAGGAGAGTCAAAGCTCTTTCCAAGAGGCAGTGTGGCTTGTCTGATGAAACACAAGTTGCTATTATCAGCCTTGTTTTGTTTTCCTGAGAAGCAGACAAAAAATTTCATGTTCCAGACACTTAGCCTCAGCACAACACTCCCATGCCCATCCTTGGTCAAGCTTTGCCTACTGTTTATATGATGCTTTTACCAGCATAGATTACTTTTTTAACTGACCCTGTGAAGCAACATTGCTTCAGAGGAAGCCTCAGCACTGAGCTGGATTTTCTCTCTCTTATTTCCTGGCTTAGGGGGGGCTGTCATATCTGCAGCTGGTAGATACGGACTTCAGCAACCTACAGTGAGCTTGCCAGGGGTTGCTTTTAGTGAGGTTTGGCCATTACACAGGTGTCTCTAGCCTTTCCTTGTCCTCCTGGCTGCATACGGACAGGTCTCAAAAAGAGAAGTACAAGGGAACTGTTCAGTGCAGTAGAAGCAATAGTCCCTCTTTAAAAATTCACAGGGTGTTGCAAACTACTTAGCTGAATTTACTCTACAAGCATTTTATCCAAGCATATTTTTTAGCCCAGGAAATGATTCCTTCAAATAGGCCAAAAGAGGACAGAACAATTAATTTTCTGCTTACAATACACAATGTGACCCAAATCATATCGTATTGCCATATCCTGTCACACCCTGAATGGTTTATCTCAAAGAGGCTGGACTGCCTGGTGCAGGTCACCATGCAGTATTTCCTGAGTATTCGTACTTGGTCTCTGTACAATCACAGATCAGTTGTGAACAGCTGCAGAAAGTGAGAGAGAGTGGCATGTACCGCTGACACAGCTTTGTAGTCGTTATTCAAATAATGTTCGCAGATGCTTTTTTTTGCAATTTTTTTCGCTTCTTTAATGTCACTAGCATTAGAAAACACCTTGCCCAACACCACAGACTAGCAAAGCAGCAATCACGTTATGTTCCTCAGTCACTATGAGTTGCCTAAATAAAGCAAAAAAATCGTGATTAAAATTCAACCACATGAAAATCTACAGGCTAGAAAGCCTAGGAATGAAGAGGAATGAGCTAGGCACACCTATGGTGAAATTTGCACTTGCAAAGAATTATGTCTTTTGTCTTTAAAACTCTATTTTAAAATTATCTTTGAGCTTTCTTACATCCTAAACTTCTGTTTAGAGAACTACTAGCATGTCCTGACGCATCCAAGATTGACTGAAGAAAACTTTACTGTATATTCAACACTAAAAAGGAAATGAGAGACTTCGTGTCCGATAAATACAATCAATGATATAATTAAGAGCTGACGATCTGTTTGGTAATGCATAGCTTAGAGTAAGGATGGGCTTTCTCCAGAAGAGTTTATAACATATTTCCCCTCGGCAAACAGCAGGTGCATGGGTTTTGGCTCCTTCTTGAACAGGGGTGGCAACTCTGCAGATAAGCTCTCTGCTGCCAGCCAACTTCCTGATTTGCCTTTGGAAATGAGGCAGGACTCCTCTGATTTCTCATGCAACGTGTCTTCATTAAAGAACTTAACAGCATCCAAATAGTCGGAGGAGGTAAATTGCAATGGTCAGTGGTCACCCAGAAAACATTATTTCAACAAAAAAGCCCATGAGAGTGAAACAGCAAATAATTTAGCCTTTAACAAGCAGAGTTCAAATTAGTTGTTAGGATTGTTCAAAAAATCAAGGTCACTGCACATCTAAATGAAGAGGGACCAGACTGTTTCTAGACTTGCAGGTTCAGGCTCAGCTATTAGACAGCAGCACCTCTCCGAAACGCCAGCGGAGGGGTTTTGCCGGGTGGCACTTACCTTGCCAGGGACGCCGCTCCTAATGCCCTCCGCCAACCCTTCTCATCGGGTTTCTTGCATCCTCCGTAAGGTTAACATAGCCCAAGGAAAACACATCTGCCCGTTGGTTCGTTAGGGAAGGCTTGGTTGTAAGAGTACGTTTTTATTCCATCTCCCCTCTTTCTTGTAAAAGAGAGAAACCACAAATGTTTTTCTTCCGGTTTTAGTAATTTCCTCTCTGCTTGGCAAACTCTGTTTTTTGACAGGATCTCTCAGATATTCAGGCCGAGTGCTCCTTGAATAAGAGAGCCCATGGGAAGAGCTCAGTGGTTGTCTGTGGCTGTCTTTTAGGCACCAGATTCAGGGGAGCTATCCTGAGTAATAATTTCATTTTATTATGATGATTTACTTGGCAGTCCTGGTTCCTGAGGATATTTCTAACCTTGCTTCAGTGCTAAAAAAGAGCTTTGTAGCTCTGGAAAGTCAGATCACAGGCTTTGAGCTTTCCACGGTGCAGCCCAGCAGTGCCATGCGTGGTGAGACGGCTGCTGGCTCCCACAGCTCAGCACCTCTGTGGATTACGGTCATGGGAAATAAGAAATGCCTTGGTGCTTCAGGACCCTCAGTCTTGTTATCACAAATGATTAAGAAACCAAGAGCCTGAGTTGCTTTAAAAAAACAGAGTTAAGGGATACTGGGGTTGCTGCAGATGGAGGTTTCCTTCCCATGCAGGTAGGGATCGGGAGCGATGGAGGTTTAGTGTGCACCCCTTTGTCGTTGTGGAGCTGGGACAAGGCCTGGCCATTCATCTAAACCCACAAAGCGGGAAGGTACAATTAGGTGAACAACGCCTTTCTTCAATGGCAAAATTCCCGTTGGTCATAAAGCAAAGAACATCTAATGGAGGAGAGAGCATGAGGGAAGCTCCTGTGTCCTCTGAGACATGGCTGCAGATGTTTTGGTTGTCCTGAACACAGGTGCTAGTAATTTCTAGAGAAACAACAGATGTAGTACAACGCTGATAGTAGGCTTTTCAGTGGCTGCTTGCGGGGCCTGAAGGGAACAAGCTGTCAAGCAGAGGCTGTTCAACCACACTGCCCTTCTGCCAGCCTCTCCAAGCAGGCAGGGGAAAATCTAATTACCTCAGGAGAAAGGCACTAATTTCTGTCATGCAAACAATACTGAGTAACCGATCTCTCCATATTGGTCAGTACTGAGGAGTCTTTAAACTCCCCTCATTGCATGGCGGAGCATGGATGAAGGGGGAGAGAGGGTGGTATGGCTAGAAAGAGATAAAGTGATGGTGTGACTTAAAAGGAAATTTGAGAAATTTGTTAGACAAGACAAGATCCAAAGAGCTCTGTCAGTGAGTGGGAAAATTGAGCCAGACCTCTGAGGTCAAAAGCAGTGAGTAGAGAGGGAGTGGGAAGCACCGAGGTCTGACGGGCCACCAGCAAGAAAGCTGGAGTTAGCAAAAGAAGGAGAGGTGAGGAAGAGGGAAAGGCTAATTTGTTGCACTTCAGCTTCTTAGTCTCAGTGCACATGAGTTCAGAGTGGGGCACTTGCTGGAATCCTTCCTGGGGGAAGGGAGTACAAAAGGTAAATTTATTAATTTCCATTTGCTCCACAACTACAAAGAACCCTCTCAATCTGTCCCCAGGTCTATTCTGCTCTGAAAGAGATAAGCAACCAAAGCTGATTGATCAATCACCTTACAAAGCAAGCACCGTCTACATTTTTATTTTTATCTAAACTGCCTGTTTGTTAGTCCTAGCTTTTTCCACCCATAACACATTTTTAACATTGTCAAATATTTCTGATCTCCAGACTAATCAGTTGCTCACCTACGTAAACAGGGTTGTTAAATTGCTTGTGGAACATTTTGCCGAAGACCGGTCTTCACATCTGAGATAGGAGGACCCAGACCAAGCTCTGTGCTCACTAATAGCTAGCAGCCGGTCATGCTGGTCTCCTTCCTGAAGTTGCATTTCCCTTGTGTTTGATGAACCAAGCTGGCTGCAACTCCTAGCTCCATGGGTGCTAGTATCTACTAATTTATTTTGAGGTGGCAAGATCAGGACTTCAGGTTCAGGTCCACAAAAATGGATGGCCTGCCTTGCCCTGGTCCAGAGGTTATTACCTCTGCAGATGCAGCAGCCTGGCTAACATACCTGCTCCTACGTTTCTAGGTATGACCAAGTGTACCAAAGTGACTTGTATCAGCTTCAACTTGGCTGCAGAGCGTATTAGCTGAGTTTTCTGGGTTGCAATCCCTGCTGCATTGGGCTGCTGTGGCTGAAGCAGGGGCAAGCACCAAGCTCTAGCAACAAGGACTCCTCCAGCTTTTGCAGCTTCAGCTCTTCGGACAGTGAACCGGAGCCTGCAGGCACCTCAGTGCCTCTGTGGCCCGTCTTCAGAAAGCCTGCTTCCCACAGAAACGAACCTTCCTTAGCAAAGACAGGAGTTGCAGCTATGTATTAGCGCTGTGGGTGTGTGTTACCTCCAAAAGAACAGGGCAGGTAGAAGGCAGAAAGGGTCCTCAGGCGTTTGGAAACCCTAGAAAATCCAACTAGCTAGACTACATCAGACCTGAACAGGCTGGAGTTGTTATTCTGATGAGGTATGAGTATTATTTTCTCAACCTGCACAGTCCTCAGGGCAAACTGTGACATATTGACAAAAGATGCCTCTTACTGGTGAAAACCAGTCATCTTTTTGTATGCATGTATGAGCCTTTTCATATTAATTTCTGCTGCACTGGGAAGATTGCTGTCTTCTGTGTCAGTGGAGAGGTGAAGCATTTGCCTGATCCTCAGAAGTCTCATCATAGGTTTGTAAACAATTTGCCGTAATTTCAAACAGGAAATCGCAGCCGAGATGTGGATAAATGCTCCTGGTGAAGTCAAATAATAGATGTCTTACAGTAAATCCAAGGAAACATATCTGAGGACCCTCCTTCATCCAGAAATGAAAGGTTAACTTTAGATGAAAGGGAAGAACCAAATGCTTTTGCTGCAGTGTGTGTGTTGAGCACATCGAAATAATTACTTGGGTTTTCCCATCTCCTTCAAGTCAAGGTCTTCATTCCCAGCTTCTCATTTTCCTCAGCTGGACAGACTGATGCTGTGTGTGTGTCCAGATTGGTGCTCCTCCTTTTCGGGTATGACAGCTGTGTGTCCTGTTATTTGGAATGGACATGTAAATCAGTTTGTCCTTCCATACGTGGAATCCATTATTCTCCAAAATTTTTGGTTGAATAATAGTTCCAGGTTTACTTGTCCCAAAAAGAAATTTAGCTGTCCTTCCTGATGGTGACCGAGTTGGTGAAAAACACCAACAAAGTGTTGCTCAAACACCAAAAGAAAACAGACTCCTCCTTTCAGGTAGCTTCAGCGCGTTTCAGACTGCATCCACATTATGGACATCAGCTACTGCTGTGTTTTGGCTCATAGAACCTTCTCCTCCCAGAGAGATTCCTGGTATAAACGCCAGTGGGTTCACTATTGAACGATTTGCTGTCTGCTAATTCTTTTACTCTCTTACAGCCTACAGGGCTGCTTGGCAAAAGTTGTTTCCAGAGGTATTCCACCTTTAGAAGAAATCCTTTCCCTCTTCAACACTGGTCCAACGGGTCCATTTATTCTCCCAAATAGTAGCTTGTACCCCTGCTACAGTCATCTGTAATAATTTTCCTTAAGTCCAGTGGCCATCTCTTTATATTTTTCAGAAGATACTTGTCTCACCACATCAACTTCCAACAGCCCCATGAATCTGTGTGTTTATAGCCCCCTTTGAGGCAATTAGTGCCTCGTAATGTTTAGACTCATCAAGTTTTGTCTGAGCTTCAGCCCCCAGAGCTGTCTATGTATCTGCACCCCAGTTCCTCAGGAAAAGGGTGTTTTACATAAATCGCTTTTACATAACGGAGTTGTTGCATGAAACGTTGACATGAAACAAACATTGCACAAAGCGATGCAGCAGGCTCGAGGACTTTTGTATCTCGCTCCTTTCCCATTTTTGCTGTCTCTGGCATGTGGCCGTCATGGCAGGCAGTCCTGTTTAGCCCCGCCCCCCTCTGAGCCAGGGTCTGCAGACCCTGAGCTGCTCCTGGAGCACTTGTTAACTAGTTAAGCTTAACAGAGCAAGCCTCTGGTTGTGGCTCGTTTGTGTCTTTTTTTTTTCCTCCAGGAGTTGCTTTGGCATAAATTCACCTGTGATGAAGTTTGCAAACAGGACAAATACTCAGGGAGAGGTGGATGTGCCACCCCAGTGTAAGCTGGGGGGTTCACAAAGGTGGTATAGCTGGTTAAGGCAGTGGACTGAAAGCCAGAAGGCTTGAGGCTCTTTTCCCAGCTCTGCCATGGAGTGTGGTCTCTGATAAGATATTCTGGCACCCTGTTAATACCTTCTTTCTCCTCTTCTCCTTGGCAATATCAACTGCAGAGTCCCTTTGCGTCAGGATTGACTTTTGCCTTATATTTTTTTCAGTGCCATTAAAAACTGCTTCCTCTCACCCTGGCCTGTACGTTAGATGGCTACATTTAAAGCGGTCCTCAGTACAAACCTTGAATAATGACAGCAATAAAGAAGAAAGAACTAGAGAGTCTTGGTCCTAAGAAACAAAAATTACACTTCGTGGGTGTCTGCGTTTGCATCAGTGTGTTGCAGTGAGCTCTTGGGGAGCCAAAGCTTCCTTTGGCTTTCCTGGAAAACTTTTGTTTCAGACAGATCGATGTTCCAGGGGTTTGGGTCTGACCCCATCAAACACTCCAAAAAGCCCCTTCCTCTTTCATTGGAACAAAAACCTACATTAAAAGAATCCCAAATGTAGAGATATTGAAACCAAGTACAAACTGTCTGCCTTGGGTCTCCCTCTCGTTTCAACGCACTGAGTTCATTTCTCTGCTGAGGGAATGAAGCTGTCTCGAAGCATCAGCAGATACCAAAAAGTAAAACCATCCACTGAGTTTCAACTGGGTTCATGTCAAAATTACGTGAAATGATAAGTCTCACTGGGCTTACGAGTGAGGCTATAATAATTGCTCAAAATTGTGCTCAGGGCATTAGAGATTTGCTGGAAGATTCATGGCCCAGAAGGAGCCTTTTACAGTAAATCTGGTCCCACATCTGGTTTGACATTGCAGCCTGAAAATGGGTACAATTTAAAGAGTTTTGTGTCTTGCCAGGAAGGCTGTAGCACTTGATATGCTTTTCACCCAGTGGAAACAGAATAGCCCAGACTTGTGTTGGTTTGGCTCTGAGAGAAAAGACAACAGTGCCTTCTGGGTGTTTTTTACAAAACTGAAAATACATGTCCCAGAGGCGGGTTCTGGGCATGGTCTAAGCAGTCGTGTTGAATGACACGCTGCTGGGTTATGAAAGGGTAAGCAGATGCATCTCAGTGCCAGGGTGAATTAAACACAGGAGCAGTTTGCATGACAGTGCAAACGGTGCAGAGCAGTCTCAGCTCAACGGGGCTGCTGCTGTGCTTAGCAAATGAGATGGGGCTGGGACCAGTGGGGAGGGAAGGTATAGCGCAAGCCAAGCCATTGCAACTGGCCTGATAGATCCATTTCAGTTATGCTCGGGGTCCTGATTCACCTCCCACCTTTGGGATGCTTGCAGTCAAAAGAAATAATAGAAATAAGTCACTGTAAAATGGGAGACTGGGATCAGCTTCATAATTTATAGTCAGCTGCACTTTAAATTCCTTTTTTACTGCTTTCTAACTGAAAGCTTCTGAGGCACGACTTTCTCTCAGAGCAGATAGATTATTGCACTAAAATTTCCCTGGGATACTTTGTTTATCTGTGCTAAGGTTAGATTGCTCAACATGCACTTAAGCAAGTAACATAAAACCCAAGGACTATCTTTAGCTACTGCAAAATGTTTTCCCTAAAATAATGAAGTACGTAACTAGCATTGCTTGAGCAAGAGTTTATTATATTGTTTCAGTATTTTTTAGTGTAGTAGGAAGAGGGCAGAGCCGTAGAGATTATCTGGGAGTAAAGCATTTGTCCTTTTTCTTGGTACTAGGAAAAGCAGCCAAGGCTGGCCCTGAGGCAGTAGCAAACCTGACTCCACGGATGACTGAGTGCAGAGGCTGACGTGTGTACGTTGTTCTGACAAGACAGGGGTGAGCAGGGTGGGCGGGAAGCCTGTTTTGGGGGAAGCGTCAGATGGTACTGTCCACGGAAGAGAAAATGGGGAAAATGTAGATGTGGCACGCATTAAGGCCTGTGGGTTGTTGACAGCTGGGAGGTACTCACAGGCAAAGGTTTGTTTTGGGTGGAGGAATATCCTACATCCCTCCAGAGCTGCACTTCTGGGCCAAGGCTGGCGTAGGGGGTAAGGGGAGCTTTAGAGGAAAGAATTGGCAGGGCAGCCTGAAGGTGACTTGTGCAATCTCCATGCTTGGTTTTCGTACACAGGGAAAGGGAAGACCTGAGTACACTAGTTGCGTACTAGCTGATCACAAGATCACCCTGAGTCACCAGCATGACCTGCCCTTAAAGAAAGGGAAATGAGATCTCAACGTGAATTGCCAGGAGGGGCATAGAAATATCAATGCTATTTTGCAAAGCACCAAGATGTCATCTAGAAGTCTAGCGACCTACTTCTAAGAAAAATCAATTCATACTGGGACAGATGCATTAGGTTCATTAAGTAGATGATTAGGGGTTGTTTTTTTGTTAGGGAAAGGTATTAAAAAGCCTGCTGCTTTGTTTAGCTTAGCAAAACAAAAACTTCAAGGGCATACTATTGCTGTCTATAGATACTTCAGCAAATACACACCAGAAAAAGAAGAGAGATGTTTAAGGTAAAGGAGAGCTCTGACACAAGAGCAAATGAACCTCAAGTGCTCGTGCCAGCCCTGAAAGGAGATCTCTACCCTTGGGGGAAGCAAGAAGGGAGTATTAGTGTGATAAAAACAAACCTAATTTGAAGGTGCAGATGGAAAGGGATTGTGTGACCTGGGACAGGGAAGTCCTTTCCAATCTTATGTCCCCATTTGCAGCAAGGTTTAAAATATCTGGTGGTGAGAACAGAAACTGTTTTGTTGGTGGGCAGTTTAGCATGGGAAGTATTTGAGATCGTCCCTCACATTTCTAGTGCCTTGTGCTTGCACAGTTTTGGGCTCCTGTGCAAAGAGCTGAGTGACATTGTTCTGACTTACCTTCGCTTTGGGTTTATTTGGACAAGGGTAAAAGTCTGCATCGAGACTGAGCTATTGGTTCATATGGTGACCAGCTGTGAAGAAACGGAGAACTTTTGTGAAGGGCTGAAGTATGTGCGAGGGCACTTGCAGCAGTTCCGTGGGTTGCCTGTCTTGTTAGTCTTTGCTGTTTATTACCCCTTTGTTTAAAATTAATGGGAGTTGTATGTATCTTGTAAATGAACATACAGGATCCTTTCCAAAGTCTCTATCCATTTATTTCTCTCCTAAGTAGAAGCTGAGAGCGGCAGAAATTGTTCATTGTAAATAAACTCCTTGACAAATATTTCAATGTTTTTGTTTAATAAGCTAGTTGTAAATATTCTTGTCGTAGTTCTGTTATTACCAGAAATAACTCAGTCCTGGAATTCACTCCCTGATAATATGTTACATCTTCCTGGAATAACTACATTCCAGAGGTCACATTCTGCGAATAGCTTTCCTAACTTAAGTTACTAGCCAAATAGTCTGAAGGGTCCTATATGACTGCTATTGCGAAACCCAGCTTTCCTGGTAGCCATCTGCATTTAATCACCTTCAGGGAAAAAAGTTCCGTGCAGTGCTTTTGGACCCATGCTTTTCTTTTGAGAGTGCATACCTGCAAGTATCTTCATTATTCACATTTTATGTTCATGTGAAGGATGTTCATACCTCCCGTTCCCGAAAAACACAGTGGGGTACTGCTAATAATGACCATTCTTCGGTGTCAAGTTATACTTTGGCAATAGCTTCAATATTATCACTATGGTGCTATAAAGAAATGAGGAATATGCGTTTGGGCTTTGTTTAGAACAGAGCACTGCAGTTTTCTTATATGTTCTCGTTTCTGTAATTTAAGACCTTCCAGGCTAGGTGAAAGTTAGAAATCAACTGAGAGTCTGGAAACGGCACAGCTAACAAGAGGAACAGTTATTCCTTAAAACAAACTGAAGTTATTACTATTCTTCGGGCAGGACTCAGTTGACAGGGAGAAGGATGAGGAGGAGAAAAAGATGGATGGGGAGCACAGATGGAGCATGTTCTTCAGGAGACATCATCTGAATTTAACAGAACCGTTTCACCTTAGCTCTCCAGCGTGAAAGATATTAAACTCGCTAACAGAAAACTTTACAGGACTGAGGACCGCATCCCCTTTCTCAGTTATGCCAGCTAATTCCTGCAGCTCTGTGAAGTTAGTGAGGAAACTGGAAGGTAGGGCTTTGGCACAGGGGCGAATGGGGCATCGAGGAAAAGCATTGAGTGGAGTGGGGCATCGCTACTGGAAAAATACAGGAAATTCCTCCTGCAGTCTCCAGGGAAAAAGGCTTATTTCAAGATCAGAAGAAAGCAATTATCTGTATTTTCTTCCAGGTAAACCCCCCCCCAATTCTACAATCGTATATCTTCCTTCTTCTTCAAAGTATAATTTATCATGAATGTACAAGCAGAAAAAAGGCTGGTTCTGAACAGCCTACATAATTTTTTTTTTCCCTGCCAACAGTAAAACAGTAGTATGTTCCTGACCATTTGATGAGGAAATAGGAAGGTGGAGGGTCCCTCTAGAACAGACGCTACTTCTTTTTTAAACATTTTGCATAGAAAATACTGAGTTTGGCAGCATATCAAAACCTGCAGTATTTTGGCTGAACTTTTTTGAGTTCGGGAGCATTTGGGGTTTTTTTTTTGCCCAAACGGTAACATTTTACTCTCTATTAGATGTATATGATGGATAATTTCATTTAACCAAACCCCTGATTTTTCCATAGGAAACCATTTGCAGTGGAAAAAGGTTTTATTTCAGCTCAAAGAGCAGGCAACGGGCTGCGCAGCAGGAGAACCAGGTACCTAACGCAGCCTCAGTCCCAGCGGCAGGGCTTACGGGGGGATAGGTTTTCCTCGTAAGCTTTTATAACCTCAGCAGTGTTTCTAATGGCAAGCAAGCAGCTACCAGGACTCAAACAGCTCTCTGGTGACCGTCATGTTCCTGAGGCTCCACTTGGTTGCGGCATGGCTTTATATAGCAATTTATTCCTTAATAGCTACAGGGATCGACCACATGGAACAGCATCCTTGGAGCCGGCACTGCGCTGGCTCTGAGCCTGTGAGGCCCCCTAATTTCTCCTGTTACATCCTGAGGTTGCTCTCTTTGGAAAGCCCGGGCCTGCCCCGCCGAGCTCGGTGGGATCGGTTACAGGGCAGCCGCTGCCAAACAGCTTCGCGGGGCTGCTCAGGAAATAGTCTCTGAACCGGCGAGGCTTGGCTTTTCTAGCAGAGGAGCAGTGAGGGACCAGCACCGGACTGTGCCCCCCAGGAAGGCACGGTGGACCGAGACATAAGGAGAGGTTTCCTGGTTGTAAGCTGAGGTTTGTATCGAGCACCAGTACTGCAGGGCAATACACATCATGCTCTCAGTACACCCGGGGGGGGGGCAGTCGGGGGTTAAACCTTCAAGTGGTGGGTGTCCTCAGGATCCCATTTACAGGGGTCTTGGGCATCTGTCTCTACCTGATGGGGGGCAGTTGGCTGAAACAGCAAGCCACGGCTTGGTGTGAGGAAGGGTTTTCGGCTCGGTGGGCCAGCCAGCATCTGACGAGCAGGCATCATGCTTTCCCCTCCCATACTCACTGCGCAGAGGTGCAGCGTGCAGTGATGGACAGCACTGCTAAACCTGCTGGGGCCCTGGACCACCCGACGTCATGGTTTGTTGTTGCAAGACTATGTGGAGCGGTCACTCATCAGTACGTACTTGATCCCCACCAGGGAGGGACACACAGCGACATTCGGATGTGATGGGCGGGCCAGGCGCTGCTAAGTCAGCCAGAACCTGCAGTACGGGGTTTATCTTGATTTCATGCTCTTATGGTGGCTTTGTACTGATGGCAAGGTCTGCTCCAGCATGAATCTTGCCAATGCAAGAGTAACCATCAACACTTCTTAACCAGCTTGAGCCAGCAGAATGAATTTATATCAGATCAGCTTTTGCATCACATGGTCATGCGGTTTCACATACGGGACTAGCAGTATCTGAATGCACTGTTTCTCCCAAACTATGCCCTGCCTGAAAAAAGCAGCTCTGCTGATCACCTGCACTTGCAGGAAGGATGGGGAGGAGAAGGAAGAGAATGAGAGGATGAGTTTGCCTGCTGGGGACTGAGGACTCCCACGCAGTGGTCCTAAGAGAGAGTTAACGCTGGGGCTCAGCTCCCTCTCCCTACAGGGCTCTGCTTTGCTTGCAGAGGGGCTAGTTAACCCCTGGATGGAAGTGTGTCTGTAAAGGATGGGGGAGGGCAGGGGGAGCTTTTGTTTAAGGAACCTTTCCAGAAAAAGCTGCCTGTGAGATTATTCTTTCACTGTTCAATAACATAAGTTGCAAGAGAGAGGGAGTACGATATTCTCCAGATTAGGGAAGAGGATTTTCTGTGTTTTGAACTGTTTCAGAGAGGCCCCTCACAAAGACTTCAGAACAAAACTAAAAATAGCTTACTCCATTAATACCAAGGAAACACTTTTTTTGCCAAGAAACTGCAATCCTATTTTTTATGCCCACCAATTTTAGAAAGCAAACCTGTAAGTCCCTTTGTGTTGGGCCTCTTTCTGAGTAAAGAGCATTACGAAGATCAAGGTTGCTTTGTACTTTGAAGAGATATCAAATAGCAGCAGTATCAGATAATGTGGATTATCATCTTATAGCTCTCTACAGTTTTACGCATTTTAATTACTTGTACAGAAAGAGTTCTGTGGGACATCTGAGGCTTAGAAACAGACGCTAATTAAACAAGCAAAGTGTGCTGAGATCTCTGTTTTCCTCAACTGTATCACTAACAAAATTCTCTAACAGGTCAACAGAAACTTCCTTCTCCCCCTCTCATCTGAGCTGTGGGTACTGAACAGTGTAATGTTTTCATAATCATCTGATTTACGTAACAGCAGATAAAATAAAAACACAGAAAGAACTTGGGCCAGGAAATCCACAGCAGCCATTCCAGTAGCTTTCCAGAATCCCTGACAAACCTCACGTCAAATCCCCAGCTTCAGCTTTACACGAAGAAAGCCCATTTTTCCCTGTGGATCAATGTTGTTACGAAAAAACGTTATTAAATCATAGGTAGAAAGGGTGATCTGTTCAGGGCAGCGTAGAAACATATCCAAGCTCAGCCTGGTCCCACTTTGCCTTCCTTCCAGTAGGTAGGTGCTGGGAGGAGCGTTAGTGCAAGCTAAGCACACCTTAGAGACTTGAAGAGCATTGACTACTTGCCTAAAGTCGTCAGGAAGCCTAAGAGTTGACCCTGGAGGGGTGGAAAAGAGTCACTAAATCATGATCAAGAATATGCCAAGATTATAGGAATATGGGTGAAGGGTTGGCAATTTCTTCCAACAACCTTGTTCTCCTGTCAAAACGATGATATTTTAGCTCCTGTCTGGACTGCTGCTCTGGGCTGGTGAACAGGGTTGTTTTTATCAGCCATTTTCAGTTCAATTGCTAGCTGCACGCTGATTGTAGAAACCCAAGCACTAAATACAGCTGCTGAGCCCTCAGCATCCCTTGTCTTATTCATTCCCTTCCTTAACAGAGACGAGTCCTTGGGGTCCGTTGCATGCTATTGCAGTGGGTATTTAACAATACGTGACGTGACACAGAATACTGCAATATTTCCAGGAAGAGAGCTCTCCGAGGCAGGCGGTTTCCAGTGTGCACATATGTGCCTGTATTTGTGTGCGTGCTGGCTATACTGTTCTCCGAAACTGGGAGATAAGAATGGGATTATCCTGTATCTGCCAGCTACAGGCTTCTCAGACCTTTCTCTGAAGCATCTGGTGCTGGCTAGCATCAGAGACAGGATATTGACCCTTGTGTCTAAGCAAGTCTGGCAATTCCCATATTTCCAGGCACTGGACAGAAACAGACTGTTTTCTAGTAGAGGGTGGCTCATATTTCTTGCCGATGCTGACAGTCAAATGCCGCTTTCACATTCTCTCTTACTCCTAATACACAACCTCAGGCTGAAGGTCAAAGGGTAGATCCTGGATGTTCCCATGCAAGGAAAATCAATTTAGATTCACAAAAGACAGAGCAGTCAGTGCAGAAGGTCACTGCATGGTCTCAGTTGCTCTTCGGGTTTAGAAATTTGAACGGCGAGGAAGGAGGGGGATGAACAAGGATGAATTGATGGAGCAGGATTGCTTGCGGACTGGCAGAACAAGAGCTTGAGAAGAGGCGTAGGCAGAAGGGCCACCTGCAGTAGAGATTGACCCATCCCCCTGTGCCAGGGTCTGGACTGTCCCAAAATCTCATCAGTAGTTGTAATTTGGCCTCAGTTCATCCCACTGTGAAGCAAGACGTCCGCCAAATTTGGATTTCGGATCCAACCTGAAACTTTTTACTTTATTTTATGGAGAAATTTGATACCAGATAGTTTGTTTTGAATCAAGCAAGGGACTCGGACAAACAGAGAATGACCTGATTCCTTGCACAAGGATGAATAAAGATGCTTTTGAGCTTAAAACACTGGGATAAAACTATGTCTGCTCTCCCAGTGTAGCAGGAAAATCTGCTTGGCCTATAACAGGCAATTTGACCCCATAGGAAATTAGAGCTGAGAAACACTCTCCAAGGGGTTTTGGGGGGATTCTTTGCCTTATAAAGATGCTCATTTCCCCCAAAAGGACATTAGAAAGAGTCAAATATTTTTTGGAGGGGCCAGGGCAAAAGACTTTGAATGAAAGGCAATGAGGAAAGCAACTCTCAGGGCAGTAACGCAGCGCACGTCTCCCTCCAGCACACAGTATTGTGGAGGAGGTATCGGTCCTCTCCACCTCCGCCCCCTGCTTGCCTTTCTGCTTTCATGCTGGTGAGTGCATTGAATGGAGGCGCACTCCATACATCTCTCCATGAAGTGCTTATAGCTTGTATTAGGGATGTTGGCAAATTCAAGCTACTCATTATTGCATGATGTTTAAGCTAAGTTTCACAAAGGGAGATAGACTATTGCTTCTCTGAGAGGCTAACGTCGTCATTTGGTAAAAAAGCACCCAATGAGTGAATTCCCCCTCCTGCCTCATTACATTTTTGAGCACTGCTCAGTAATAACACCATGCACGGCTTCAAATTTAAGCACCAAGCTCCCTACAGTCATAGACTGTTTTGCAGCTTTCATGTATGCAGCAGAGCACGACAGCTCCCCAAGGGCCAGACCAGTGCTGCTGTTTTCATCTGGAGGCAGATTCTTGCTGCAGAGTCTAATGCCCCACTGAGTTCAGCAGGGTTACATCAGAAGTAGAATATGAATCAAGATCTTAGTTTGTCATTTGGTGTTTAGTTCATATTTGGAGTTGCTATAAATAGGTCATTCGGCTGCAATTCTTATGTCCAGATTTATTTTTTTTTTTTCCAACCTCAGCTACGCTTTTTTAGACCACGAGCATGTGATGAGTCTCAAAATGTCAGACTTGGAATTGGAAAGGGCAGATAACTGAGGCATGGCTCACTCCTGTCCCAGGCCGCTCGCTGCCTTCCCACTGGTGGGCAGAAAAGGGCCAAATGATCAGTCTTGGCGCAGTCACCGAGGGTTGTTTTGAGTTCCTAGGAATTTAACCCTATGACTTTGACCTTTGACAAGAACACTTAATTATTTCCAGCTCTCCAGCCAGGTCGTAAACTGGCCCTTTAGAAAAGTTTCCTGCTCTCCATAAAAGAGAGCACTCGGCTCCTGTCATAGCAGAGTTTACATTCTTTGAACGGAGGGGCTTCTTGAATCAGCGGGATACTATGGTTGGGTTAAAGAGTTCAGCATTTGGTTTTGTTTTTAACAGTAGATGAATCCGTGTTCCAAAATGCCATCCTGTGTCCAGATTTTGTATCTCCCAAAATTTTCCTTTTGTTTTTTGTTTCCCCAGATTCTGGAATTTGAGATTGTTCCATTATAAAAACAGAATTTGTCCACAAAATCAGAATAAAAACTATTCCACCCTTTTCTTATTTTCAGGGTCACTTGGATAATAATCAATACTTTATTCATCCAAATACCCAGCAGTGACTGGCTTGTGCTCCTGAACCTCCAAGTTTCAGTAGCAGCTTATGAGGGTATCTCTTCCCTTGGCTGACGTATCAAGCTGCATGTGGCACACTTTCCGTACGAGGCAAGAGAAACTTTTCTTTTCACCTTCTTCTGTAATGCTCTCCATGCATTCCAGTTTGTCAGGGGGACATTTCTCCTTCAGTCAAAAAATAATAAATGCAAAACGTTACTTATGCCAGACTATCCAATAAATTGGAAGGCAAGACCCCAGCTGCAGCATGCCATGCCTTAATGAAGAAGTATTTCATCCCACGCTTCCTCTGATTTAGGTAAACAGACAGACCTAAACAACAGCAACGCACCAGGGAGTAAAAAGACTGCCTGGTAGCCTTGCAAGGCTCCTGCTTTTTAGCAGCCCAAAGATGGGCAGGTGGGGTGCGTGCTGACCTCCGTGCGCACGTCACTCCCAGTAAGGAGCTATTGAAATCATCGAAGCCTCGCTTAATGACAGTAAGGTTTAACGAAGAGTGTAATTCTGCCTTCCCACTTAACAGCTTTACCAGTAAGTTGCTGCTTTTTCCTTACATGGGGATGTGGTTGGTGGGGACATTCTTTTAAAATGAAAAGGCGGCTCTCGGTACCAAAAACCACTTGCCCACATTTCTAGCGTGACGCACTGTAAGGCAGCAAAACAGAGCTGAAAAACAAACTTTTACTGAAACACCTATTTTTAGACTGATTTGCCAGCTTTTGCAGCCCCAGGCTCTGCCTGTCGGATCTGAGGCAGAGCCCGGTGCCCCCCGAGGGCACAGTAGGTAGAGCTGGCCTGAAACAGGCGGCTCAGGTCCAAATCTGTGTTTGCATCAGCCCAGGTATGCAGCATGGGGTCGGACCAGGGGGAGGAATCGCTTGGAACGCCTGCACCCTGTGAAGCTTTGGCCAAGCCTGAGCTGCAACCAGAAACCCCCCTGCGGCCCCCAAGCCTTCACCTCTGCATTTGGGGTCATTGAGTCCGTGACCGGCTGCAGGACCATCATGCAGGTGAAGTATGTGAGATGCCGGTGAGGACAGAAATGAAGAGCACCCTTTCCTTGCCTCATTGCAGGGAGGGGGAAATGGAAATGCATGCATTAAAGATCACCAGCAGTAGCAGTGATTGCATTTCTTGGTCTGCAGAGAATTAATTAGTTTAGACAGTGACGTTATTAAACTTGTCTCAGAGAACAGAAAGCAGCTGTAAGCATCTTTCCTGCTCGGAGGTAGTGTCCCATGCATCGCAGAAGGCTGCATTCCTGAGCGTGACCTGGGAAATTCCAGCCCTTCCCCTGCCTCTGGGGGGCTGCCAGCTTCCACCTTAGTTATATGTGGGAACGCAACCATTGCCAGGCAAAGGGGAAAAAAAAAAAATTAAAAAAAAAGGGTGGAAATCTTTACAGGCCACAAGCCCTCAGGAAAAGGGCTGCATTTCAAGATAAATCCGTTTAGCTCCAAACGCGAATGGCATGTTTGTAAACCGGTGCAGAATCTCAGTTGCTGAAAACAAAACAGCGATTAGCGGCAACGCTGAAGTCTGTGTCTTGAAGGGTTAGTCTTTTTTTATACTTTTGTCCCTTCACAGTCTCCCCCTGTACACAATGTCCTGAAAATCCTTTCTGCCGCTTTACCCTCACCAACAGCATTTTGCAGCAGATGAATTGCATATTCATGTGTCCTTTCCTATAAGTCTTTTCTTCAGTTCAAGCCTGCAAATGATTGACTTTTTAAATTGCAATTCCATGCTGCTGAACTGAATTCTCACCCAGAGGCTGCTTTATACCACTCCAGCAATGCCAAACTGCTGAACTGCCAGCGTGGTATAAAAGAGACCTGGACATTAAAAAAACGTATTTTCCATATTCTACAGAAGTACCAAGTACTTCTGTTTTCTCAAAATAAAAAAAAAAAACCAAACTCACACATTTCATATTCCTACTCCCCATATATACCATATGGTATTTCAAATACCATCTTTCAGGGCCCTTCTTTTTTGAAAGTTAAGAAGTTTTATGGCATAAATATTTTCCCCATGAGGTTAGGAAACCAATGTGTCGGACACTATATTTTTTAACAGTTATGGTATATTAGATCATGGTCTTTTGTGGTTAGGTATGACATCAGGCCACCACAAAGCCATACCAGGAGAATCACACGGAGGAAAACATGTCAACTTAATAGCTTTCACATTCAGGGGAATTTGGAAAAGCCAAAACCTGGGTATGTGGAATGATCTGTTGTTATTCCAACAAAGCTAACCTGAGGTGACTTGCAAGCATGCATATGTATAAGAAGTTTAGAGGAAGAGATAAGGTGAAAAGAACTACTATTTGGATACTGCAACTTCAGCAAAAAAATCGGGGAGGCAGGCAGGCCAGCTACTGCCCCCACTTGCCCGCCAGTAAATCCCTGATAATTCACCTGCCATCTGAAGCTCTTGGTACTGGCTTTCCTAAATGAGAAAGGCAGCCCAAACTGCTAACAGACCCAGCTCATGATCTGGTGCACCTGGCCTGCCACTTTGGTAACGTTTTCATTTATCCATTCCACTTATTTGGGTTTTTTTTCTTAATGCAGCACTGGCAATCCTTAGACCTTTCGGCCATCGTCATGAGGAAACACACAAGAAAAATAACTTTTCTCAGAAGACAGATCTGTGAGAGCAAGTGCCAAAATGCTGATGGGCAGCTGGAGCACAGTGATGCCTCAGGCTGGCTGCGGGTGACTTAGGTGGGGAGGGAACTTGGGACCCAGCCCCAAGTGGATATAACCTGCCTTGCGGGGGTTCCTATTTTTGGGCTGGGTTGTGGAGCTGCCCTGACTTGTCACGGGTGCAGAGGGATTAGTTCCCGCCTTGTGCTGCCCCCATCCTCCTGTGGCTCATGCCGTAACTGTTCTCCCACCTAGAGCAGCTGGGAAGCCTGGTTTTGCTCTCCCGCTACCTCTGCAGCTGCAGTAAGCGATTGCCACGGAGCAAGGGCCTCTCCGAGACATGTAGCATAGCTCGGGGCTGAAAGCAGGTCTCAGCAAGGTCTGCCGCCTGCGGCAGGCAAGCAACCATCTACAGAGATTTGCATCAACTGCTGAGGAAAAGTCATTGCCTCCATGGAGCTCAGATCCCAGGGGTGGGGGGTGTTTGGTTTTTTTGCAGAGCAAATGCCTGCAACTTTATTTGGGAATTTGCTATTTCTGTTTCTGACCCATAAAAGGACTTGTCTGCCTGGAAGGTTTTCTCCTTTTTCTAACTATGCTAATTGGGCTAATGAAAAATATTTCTTCTACCCGTAAGCTTTATCTTGGCTAGGACTTACTCCATCCCTTTCCCAGCAGATAGCAAAGTGCAGTTCCCACTGCTGGCCTCGTATGTTGAAGGACAGAGGCAACACGAGAGATAGCCTGTATCTCCAATAAGCCGCCGAGAACTAGAGTTACAAGCAGTCTCATACTGATGTGTGTACATGCCTGCATATGTAAGAGAAGCTATCTCAAATTGCAAAGGCAATCTTCCTACTGGCATTTCTTAACTTTTAAGTCCTCAGCTTTGTAAGCTAAATAATGTCCTATTAGCATAGATTTGCATTTAAGCATGCAATAAAATGCCTTCAAATGCTGACACCACCAGTTATTTTCTATCCTTCAGATTACAGATTTGCTGATACAATGGATGCATTTTTTTCTCCCCAATACAGAAAGGGTAAGAGGGACTTCAGATTCAGATGTATTTTATACACTGATGTTATGAACCTCTGCTACTCCTGCTCCGTGGTCTGCTGTTACCACTGCTCCTGTCCCTGCCACAGCACAGAAGCAATGTCAGACACAGCGGTAGGAGCTGTTTCACCCCCAGCAGCAGGAGATGCAGCTGGTACCAAGTTTCTCTAATTTCCCTTTTTGAGGAGGGACACATCTTCTACACCAGTGTGTCTCAGGCACTGGAAAATACATTAGTTGCTGGGACTGCTCATACGTGCAGGGCTCTCCTGGGAGGTTATCCATGGATACTGATTTCCATTGTAGCATGTACTGATTTGATGTCTATAATCAGTCAAGTCAGCAGTATTTTTTTTAACTGATAAACTGTCCTATGACTGTTTTATTATTTTTTGCCCTTGTAATTTTTATACAGCTATTATGACCTTCTATTCTTAATGGGGCTTTCCTTTGCAATGTGCAGCTGAGATGTGAGGTGAGGAATTGGTTAGCTGGTCGCATCCAGAAGGTAGTGGTCAATGGCTCAGTGTCCAGATGGAGATGGGTGACGAGTGGCGTCCCGCAGGCGTCTGTATTGGGACCGGTACTGTTTAATATCTTCATCAATGACATGGACAGTGGGGTTGAGTGCACCGTCAGCGAGTTTGCAGATGGCACCAAGCTGAGTGGTGTGGTCGACACGCCAGAGGGACGGGATGCCATCCAGAGGGAGCTGGACAAGCTTGA
>NW_008794709.1:485379-489893 GCF_000699145.1 Aptenodytes forsteri
CGACCTTTAGAAGTCCCTTCCAACCCAAACTATTCTATGATTCTATGATGTATAAACAAACATTATTCAGAAACAATTTCATGTGATCTATCAGGCCATTCAGACTTAACCAGTCTGCCTTGTACTTTGAATACTGACTATTCGCAGCAATGTTATTACAAAGGACATACAGCTTGAGGACTCCTGTTAGAAATTTTTAGGGAAATTATTCTGAATAAAGAACTAAGATTTATTATTTTTTCAGCTGTTTGCAGACAATCTACAAACTCGGTGAGAGAATAAGTTCGTGGACTGCATTGCATGAAATTGTAGCAATTATTAAGTCGAATCTAAGCAAAGTGGACTGGATTTTGACTTCCTCCTCCTGTCATTGTCCTTGCTAAATGAGTTGTACAAAAGCACCGATAGCAAATTTCACACATAGTGTTTCTTATCAGCCCTTACACTAGGAGATGAAGAGAAGATATTTCTGATAACATTTAAAGTTACTCTTTTTTTAGATTCCAACATGTTCATAACAGTGTAGAAAAGGAAATCAGTTCTTCTGACTCTGCACGTGGGACAAACCCCCAAGAGCCAATTAATTTGCTTTGCTAACAGCGGGCCACTGCTCTCCACTTTTGATTTCATAACAGCTTGACACTAGCTTAAATATTACCCTTTTTAATTTGCTTCAATGTGCTCAGGGATATTTTTTTTGTTAGCTGGTTTTGTTTTGGACAGGAGTTTGGAGGACTTTTGTGGTCAAAAGCTCTGACATAGGTCTAAAACTGTGCATTGCTCCCTGTCCTCGCAGCCTGGGAGTTCAGATCAGCTGAACCTGACCTGCCCTGCTGCCCTCCTGAGTGAATAGTCACAGAGGGGAACTGGGGCTGTAGGAGGTGTGAGGCTTGAAAAAACAGAGGGATCCCCTTTTCTTTGCAAAATGACAGAGAAATACAGCAGGCTGAGCCCCTAGGTATGTCCTTAAGTGCTGCACCAAACACTGGCCTCCTGTAGCTTGCCTCTAGATTTTTAAGGCATTTTCCTGAGTGGGTCTGGAGAGGGGGCTTCATAAACACCTCAAAGCCACGTCGCGCTGCACCCTTGTCCTGCATTAGCCTCATCTGTAACAGCCCCTAGCTTGTGGAGAGGCGGGGGGAGCCCTGTCAGAAATGCATGTATCATTAGACCCTCCAACAAGGGCAAGATACTCAGTGTTTGCTTAGTGTTGCATTGGGTTGGGCATGCCTGTACTTCTAGGCCGTTAAGGACAGGGAAATGCTACTTCCTTGCCCTGGGTTATTGCAAAACTCAGTTGTTAATGATTGACAGGTATTTATCAAAGAGTAATAAGGAACTTCCTGACTTTTCAGGGAAACATTTAGTGTGCCTTTTCTAAACCACCAAATAATGATTATGGCCATGATTTTCAAAGAAAACCCTCAGCTAGGCACTGAAAAGAGAGACATGGTTTCCACAGGCTGGCAGCACTGCACAGCTCCCCTTGCAGCTGCGGGGAATTAGCACAGGGAGCAGCAAAGCAAAGCAGCCGGCAGGGAGGCAGCTTTGTATGTTATGTGCAGATGTTGTTGAGAATAGCACTGCCCTAGGATGGCCTAAAGGAAGAATTTGTCCCAATCACAGCAGAACCTTTGGAAATTAGTGCAGTGGTAAGGTTCCTTGTCAATCTAGCAGCAAAATCCTCTCCCTCCTGTGTTCTGTGACAAAGACAGAGGATAAATATTCTGGGCTGGGAATTGTACAAAAGGAGCCTTTAGATGTTCTGCAGTCCCTGGTTTCAGGCCCTTAGCAAGGGATTGCTTCAAGCTGTAAAACAGGAGTTTAAACATTCCCTAGTGTCGTGGTTAACCTGTTTTCTTTGTCCAGAGTCTTCTTATGTCTCCAGCTGCTGTATTCATGTGCTTCCTCAGCTGAAAGGGAGACAGGCACAGGGCAAGTGAGTCTGTGAGCTCAGAGACTCCCTCTCTTAGAGTGTTTGGAGAGCAGAGTGAAGGCATTAGAGAAAAGCAGTGGTGGCTCTTCCCTGGGCTGTTTTGCACCGTTTTGGTATGCTCTTACCCCAAAAGCTGATGATTGCTAGCATAAGGATTGCCATGCTGGTGGTTTTCCGTTCCTAGTGCAAGGTTAAAGTTTCTGCTTCTGACTGTTGTAGTTCATCGCAACTATCAATAAAAGCAACGGATGAAGGTGAAGTCCCTAAACTCTTCATTGGCTAAGGTCAAAGTCTTGCATCTACTTATATTGGTGTGCTACAATATATTATAAACCTCTGACCATAAACAGAGGTTAGATAAATACTGCTGAGACAGTATTTACTGTCTGGCCAGGAGTAAAAAAAACCACAGTTGTCTGTTGCTACGATGGTGCTTGTCTTTTAGAGGAGGAAGTGGTGTCTTTTTTCTGACCCTGACAACTTTTCCTGGCAGAACCGCCAGCCTTTCTAAGAGCAGACATGTGACTGTCACTGTATGAACCCTGCGTCTCTCCTACTTTGTATACTAAACTGTGTATGAAAGACCACTCATTTGTATACTGGACAAACATGCTAATCCCTTTAGAGCTGGTTGAAGGAAGGATTTTACTTGTTATTTTTCAGGCAGTTCTTGGCTAGTTCTGGGCACACAAAACATAGAGAGTCCACAAGACCCTTCCTCCCCTCCCTTGTGTGTGAGGAAGATGGACTTGATGTTGTAGAAGAGCATGTTTTCACACTGTAAGCAAGCTGTGGTGCTGTTCACACCAGCATGGTTTAGAAAAACAAGTTTCATTCGCTCTTTTTGATGACTTCAATTTTCCATTTTAAAAAAACCCTGTTTCTCTTACTTTTTATAATGGAAGGAATCACATAATGTACCTAATGCTGGACTAGATGTTGTTGGTACTGCTTCTCAGGAAACTCATTCATAAGGCTGATGGCCAAGTCAGAAGCTCTACTGGAGGCAGGGCAGTGGGCTTTTCCATTTGTATTATCAATGCTTGATGGGCAATTTGTCTAATGTGGTAAGAATCCGGACTGGAAGAGATGGAAACAGTAAACTAAAATAGGCAACTCTGGGCATCACATGAAGTAACACCTGTTGCAGTACCAATGAAGCTCCTGGAAAAGACTTATTTAAAAGGAACATGGAGAAATGGAGTATCTTGCTTGTGGACTACAATCCTCCACCATCACCACCATGAGCTTCTGTAATACGTAATCAGTGAAACAAAGCAGTCACTGTTAAAAATTTTGCTGGCAGATCTCATGGAGTTACTTTAATTATTCTGTATTCCTGCCCTCAGCAGCTGAGGAGGACAAATACAGTAGACCCATCCTTCACCTCTTCACCTCTCCCCTTCACCTCTCAAGCATTTTGCCTGATCACACTTTTCTCCGTTTTCCTTGGTGACCGTGGTCTTGGAGGAGTCTGCCCCAGAGGTCTGGGTGAGAGAAGAGGAGTCACCGTTATGATGCACCGCGTGGGGTATTCTCTGAAGCCAAGGCTGTGATAATTTGCCCTGTCCCTGCTCCTGCCTTCTCCCCCATAGCTCTGCTGTACGTTGTTGTACTTCCATTGCCCTGTAAGCTCGCAAACCAGCCTTTCGCTGGGGAATGGTAACAGACGGACTCTTCCAGTGTCTCCTTCGGCCTCTGCAGGGTCTCTGTGTCCTACGACAATTCTGTTGTGGCATTCAGCAGTAGGATCATATGAGCTTGTTTATGGTCTGTTTTCATAATTCTGATAAGAGGGAGGACGGGGCCATTTAAACATTAACTGTTGGCTACCTGCCTGATGGACCTACGGACGAATTATAGCAGGTGTGATTGGTTTTGGTTTAAACAAACAGATTCTCTTATGAAGTTTTTTTTTAATATATATTTGATAAGGGAAAAATCTTTAAAATTTGAATAATTAAATTAATTAAGTTCAAAGCATATTAAATTCAAAGCACAAATCTGAAGTTGAAACAACCTCCTTCCCTCTCCACCCCAACAAAAGAGAGTATCTGGATTTTTAGACTGGAAGGTTACTGGTGGGTGACAAAGATGACCTTTGTTCTGCTCTTGGCTGCATTTCTTGCTCGCAGGCTGACCTTCTTCAGGCCAGCCTCTCTCACCCCACTTAGAAAGGGAGTGTAATGGTATCAACCTATTTGGCAAAGTGCTTTGAGATCTATCTGTGAAAAAATGCTGGGGGTGAGTTGCCTTTGCAAACTTTGAATGTTTCATGTTGGTATGCTACTTCAGCTTGGAAAATATTACTTGCTAAATTTGGACAGGTTTTAGCGTTTGTGATTCATTCACAGGGAATTCCTGACTTCTTTAAGCTCTTCCCTTATTTGTAGGTATTTGCTGACTAGTTTACTAAATGGGCTGATCTGAGCCTGTTTGTTACACTTGACATCACTTACCCCTCCGTGGGACTGAGTCACGCGCCACTAGGTCTTACACCAGTGTGTGGCAATTAAGATAAGGTAGATGAAGCAAAAACCCAGCCTTGAGCACAACCTACAGCTTGGTACGGTGGGGT
>NW_008794709.1:489945-500098 GCF_000699145.1 Aptenodytes forsteri
CAGAGGCTTGATAACACAGCTGAGGAAAGAGGAGCTGTTATCTGGTGTGCATGCAGAAGTACTCTCAGTGCAGACAGGGTATTTGGCACGTAAAATCATGAGCTAAGCACTACATGCAAAAGGTAACTGTAACAGAACTATACTGAGTGCATTTTGTTCATGGTTACTTCCTTGATAAAATAATCTGAGAACTGCGACAGCTCTTTCCTTTAGCAACTTTCCTTTCTCCCGTAGCTCCTATTTTAAGAATATTCCTATTCCACATTCTGAAAAAAGTGTCTTGTCATTTTGAAGCCTCCTGCAGGGAACAAAGATGCAGTTACAACCTGCTTATGCTTTCTCATAAATTGGTTTAAAACCTTGTATGGGGACACACTGTGATCTCAACTGGTACTCAGACTGATGCCTTCCATGAAAACACACAGCTGTCCCTTAATGGGAGATTAGTGATTCAATAAGATGTCTTTTTATTACTGTTGTTGTTTTCTCACTAATGAAACATGCTTGTGCTGTGTGCTATCAATTACATTACAAATCAAGTAATGTAATGACTTGGTACTTTTTTTTCTTTTAAGAAAATGTAGCTTTAAGTTTTATTCAGTCTGGTTATTTCATGGCTTCAGAATTTGTTGTCCAAGTCCCAAGTTACTGCAGCTGTAGATAAAGACTTGAAAATCTGAATCTCTTAAAGCTCAGGAACATGACAGAAAACAGCATCCAAAAGGTCACACACAGTTTGTTTCTGTGGGAGAGGAGAAGGTGAGCAGGAGGAGGAGATAAAAAAGCTGGCATGGGATATTTGCAGCTAACACTGCTGCCAGTGGGGCTGCTGGCACCGTGTGGCTCTTGGGGCTCTTTGGAAAGTTTTCTCTGTTTAGCCTCTGAGTCTGAATTCTTCCAGCCTTGTTTAGTCTTTCTGGGCTCCCTTAAAGGTCAGCTGAGAGAAAATATGAATTGGCTCTTCCAGAGGGAACTACCGCTTCTCTCTCTCCATTTGGCAGTGCAGGGAAAGTGTCTAAAGCATGGTGGTGTGAGAGAAATTAGCTGCTTCTGCTTTCTCCCTTCCCCTGTAGTAAATTTTGTTCCCTGAATGAAAGAGCCAGACTTAGTACTAATTTTATTCCCCACGGTCCTTGATACGCAACCTAAAAAAACCTCAAAACCCACACATATCCCTTGTAGCCCCCAGCTTTTTCTGGAGCTGATGAAAAACAGCTGATGTCATGGGCTATTTTTATACAGTGATGTCTAAAATACTTGATTTTTGTAATAGTGAATGACTGCACTATACTTGTAAGTAAATTATTTCAATTTTATTGTTTCCATTTATGTAAATTGACAAATTTCAGAGCTGAACTCAGATGGAGCAAGTCTTTTTTTTTTTTTTTCCCCAAATTACTTTCAAGTTCTTAAGCCCCACTTCCACCCCTGTCCTCTTCCCCCAGGTCTCCTTCAACAGCAAACACCAAGGTAACACCTGCCAGGGATGGGCCGAGCTCTCGAGACAGTGGTCTTTGATCTCAAAATAAGAGCAGATGAGTAATTGCACGCTTACAGCCCCGGACCTGAGCGGTGAGTGCTGCAGCAGAGGTGGCACATTCATTCGCAGTCCCTGGAGGCAGACGCTGTGGTCCTGTCGGCCCCGCATCCTTGTGCTGTCCTAGCAGCTGTGATAAGGCACCAAAGCTTCACTAAGAAGTTCCTGAGATGTTGGCAAAAAGAGCGAGAACCCAAATGTCCAACTTTGATGTACAATGAATAGTTGTCATTAGCCATGTCAGATATAGGCTGGGTGTTTTTCTAATTTTCTTTTGGTTTTCTTCTCCTTCGATGCTGCTGAAGTGTTTGGGCAGCCAGTCTGTTCCCTGCCAACTCCCACTGTTACTCTTTTCCTTAAAAGTAATATTAAAAGTGCTTGTATTTTTTTTTTTTTTAGTATGAAAGAGTAGCCCAGCGTGCAGAGTCTTGCCTGCTGGGTTTACATTTCTGCCTGCAAAGTCACCGCTCCTGTCATGCACTTGACACCCTCTTGCTGCTCACTAGCAACCCAGGTGGGCACAGCCCAGCCTTTGTTTTGGAGACGTCCGTTAGAGTAAAGTGCAGTTTTTGGCAATTCAAGCAATTGCTAATCTGCAAAATTGAAACATAGAAGTTCACTAAATGGAGCACAGGATGCTGCTGAATGCAGAGCTGTTTTAAAAAAGAAACTGTTTCATGAAAGCAGTACAGGTTCTCTCCATCTTTGCTTTCTAAAAATCAAATCAAGGAAATTAAAATGGTTTGGGTTTTATTCAGGCCCTACTTTAGCAGCATCTGCCTTACCTGGGGGAAACAGGTGTGAGTAAGGTGGTAGACAAAGGGCTCTTTTCCTGAAGGAGCCAGGTACCTAATGTCGGTTTGAGATTCTTCTGTCTAAACGCAGATCCCCAAAACCTCTTTGCTGTCCTAGGGGACCTGAAAACCTAACTCCAGGCCTCAGCAATTATATCAGAGCTCTGCATGAAATGATGGTGGCTGCTTTTTATCTGCTCATTTTTGAAAGGGGAGATAAAAACATTCATATCTCTTTACCACCCAAGGACATCTGAATTCGCGTATCTCACTTCCCCGGAGAATGTCCTAAGCGGCTAACTAGAGCGTATCCTGAAGTGGTGCTCTCTTTGTTACAACTGCTCCTGGCTTACATGTATAATTATGAAGGTACAGACACACACGAAAGACTGACTTTGCCTGTGTGGTGGTTAAATACTCATTGTAGGCCCCAGTTCTTAGTCCAGGGATGTTAAGGTTTATTTATATATTTATTTATGTAAGTCTAGTATTCAGTGAATTGTTCAGTTCAGAAAGGAACAAAGCTTACTGAATCTTCATAAAAGCTTGTATTAATTCAGATCCAACGTTTGGGTCCATTATACATAAACAAACACACGGACTCTAAAGGCCAAACTCCATGATATTTAACTGAGCAAAACATTTTGCAGCCAGCCGTGTTCCACTGCAAAGCAAGCGCTGGCAGTAAGCACCAGGCTGCATAATAGAAAGGAAAGACTCTTGTCTGCCCATAAGCAGGTACGCATCAGACTGGGATGTTTTCATAAACGCAGTGTCATACTTCTCTGTTACATCTGCGTCATTTAAAGAAAAATAAAAGGATAATCTTATTGACATCTTCTCTGCTTCCAGCTTTCTGAATTATTTTCACTGATTTCATGGCAGGAAATGCTGATCCTGTGCTGCAATATGTAGCCCAGGCTGGAATAGTAATTGCATCTTAAATACTCAAGGTAGAAAACATATTCCCTTAACTTCTTGCTACCTAGAGGGCCACGTTAATCAACTTTTTATCAGTATCTTCTTCAAAGCTTTGTCAAATTGGTATTATATAATATATGCTTTTCCACTGTTTTTTTGATATCATTTTGTCTGACCGCTGTTACACCATCTGCCTCTGGACTACAAATAACTACCCCAAACCTGCACCATTCTTGCATATCTGTGGAAAAGTAGTCACCAAAAGCAGCTGCTGAAACCCTTGACCACCAAGACCAGCGTGCTGAACTTGCTTCAGGCAACGGCGAGGAGACTGCCTCCGCCCCCCAGCTGCTGTGGGCCACGGAAAGGGGAATCCAGTCTGGGAGAAATGGAAAAAACCTCAGAAGGTTTAAACACTTTTGTCCACTGAGGCTGAAGGAAGAAAGAGGTGAATCAGTGACTGTCAAAGAGCAGACCCATCTGCACCGTCAGGGAACGAGAGGAGTCTGCAGACCCAAGGTTTATGTGATTTACGCAATCTGTCACGTGTCCCATGATACATGGCAAAACACTATTCAGAAGAAGCAATCTGAAGTTGCTGCTTTTTTGATCTTGACCACATCTTGGCCCCTAGAAAGGTGGCTTTTGCATTTCTAGTTGGACCTGCTAAGAAAATACAGTCCATCAGACAGGTTGTTGTAACCTGAAGAGCCAGGACAAGCATAGGGTAAGTTGTGCAATTTCAGCCCAGTGCAATTTCACTACGGATTTACTAAGACAGTTACTTCCCTCTCAGGAGTTTGTCTTTTTGAATGCCCAAACACACCCTCAAAATCTCTGTCCTTCATGGGCACCTTGCAACTGAGATCTGCCTCCTCTGTATCCATTGTTTTGATGGAGCTGAGCATAAACCTGCATGGTGTGGCTGCCCTTATTTCTCTCTCCCTTCGAGATTCAGCAGCTGTTTTTATAAAGAGCCAACCTTTCCTTTTTCCAAGTCTAGCCCTTCTGCCTTGGAGGAGTGCCCTCTCCTCAGAGCCATGCCACCTTCCGCAGAGTGTTTATGTCCTCTCCCCAGGAAAGGATTACAAACTACGGCATGAATGCATTTTTTAAAACACACGACCTCTTACTAGACAGTGTTTTTAAGTAAAACAGCAGGTGAGCTTGTTAACTCCATCTGCCACACTTCTCATGGAGTACATGTTTTTTAAACAAACTTTAATATCCTCCACTAAATTAAAGAAGTGTTGTTTTCAACAGGAATACCCTGAGTATAATCATGATATACATATGTGCCCTTTTTTAAAAAAAAACAGTAACTACCATCTGCCACTTTCTTAGTAAACATTGTGATATTATGTCATGAACTCAATTACACAGATCACTGGGGTGTGGACAACCGGCTTCTGCTTTTTAAAAATAAGTGTTGAAATAAAGCTTTGCTCTAGGTGCAGCAAATCCATTACTGAATGTTCCTCAAAGAGAACGGGCTCATTTCAGCCAGCTGTACATGTTCCCTTACGTCAGCGGGAAACTGCCTGGGCACAACTAGCTTGTTTCTTATTGACTCGTGTAATTATAGGCAGGGTTAATAAATGGCACCAGTTACTGCGCAGGCTACCCCAAACCCTTATTCTGCATTCTGCTGCCTGTCTTTGGCGAAGCCTGTTGGGAAATGATGATATCTTTCATCAGCTTTGCTTTTTGGCCAAATGTTCTCTGTGGCAGGGGATGCGTGCCTCGGGCTTGGTTTTAGAAATAGATTCACTTATTTAGAAAAATGCCAGCCTGAAGGGCTGAGACACTGCTAATACAGGGGAGAAAGAGGAGGCAAAAGAGAATTTTGTTCACAAGAGGAGAAAATTTGGTGACCCCCTTGAAATCTTGAGATTTCAGCTGGGGAAGATCAGAAGGAAAGTGGGACACAGAATTGGTGAAAAGTGCTTAAATTCACTGAGCAAAGGCATTGGACAGAGATAGAGAGAGCACATGAGAACAAAGGCAGAAAAATGGCAAAAAGATTCAACGAGCATTTAAGGAATAGGGTGGGGGTCCTTCCTCCCTCTCCCCCAGCTCCTAAGAAATCACAATTTATTCATTAAAGAAATGGTGGGAGCTTGAAAGCTAAGAACTCCAAGGTTAAGAGATGCTTGTTTTAATTTGAGCCTTTTTAGATATAAACAATTAGAAACAGTTCTTAATTGTACGCTAGGTGTGATCATGCAGTGAGCAACACCTGCTAATTGAATGAGGAAAGCATCTTTACGAAGGGAAACAACTTACGAGCCTAGAGGCAATCTATATTGCAAATCTAAGAGGACAATCATGGTTATGATTCCTAATGTATTGCTCACAGGGCATTGAGTCATCTTCTCTAGAAAACCTACAGAAATCTACTGTGTTACACCAGGTATTACTCAGAAACAAATTTCATCCTTTTTCAAGTTATTACTGGCATCAGTTTCAGCCTGACACTTCAGGAATCTTTAAATATCTATGTACTTGGCTTATTTTATGTTCACAGAATATACGGGTCAGACTCCTATCATCCTGCTTCAGTATTAGTTGTAAATTGGTGTTAGGTTGATACACCTGAAATGACTCCTGGGAAGTTTTAATACCTTCTTTCTCTCTTTTTGTTTTGGCCTGTCTTCTTTCCCCTCCATACCCAAACTGACCTATTTTGAGCAGCTGATGTGGGGGGAAGGAAACCCCTCTGTGACAGTAGGGACCAAAGTGCTTTGATGCACACAGCAAAACTCCTATTGACTTTAATGAAGGAAGGATCAGTCCAGAGCCTGTCTCTCTTTTTGCAGTTTGTTGGTTTTTTTTCCCTTGGTTTTGGGTTTCTTTTTGGCCAAAACGCAATAACATGCTGTGGTTATGTATTTATTGCATTCAGTAAGACACAGATAGAGAGCTTTATAAGGTTCCCATGACCTGTTTATTATTCAGGAGGTGTCAGTGTTTGATGTGGTGGGCACATTGTGCCCGATTCGTTACACCTGTTTGGTTCTCAGCTGAAACCCACTGGTGCAAAACTGCAGCCCATTGTACTAAGCAGACTGGTCTCTTGGCAGGTTCATTGTGAGTAAATGATATGTATCCCTCTGGCTGAGTAAGACCTTGATGAACTTGTATCAAAGGGTTTTCTGAACACGTTTTAGGAGCGTGATGTGAATTATATGGAGCGAGTGTGAGTGCCAGAGGAAGGCGGAGGTTGGTGTCACACTTCACAGCTGAAAGCCACCCACCATCAAGGCTGCTTTTCATGTGCTCTGCTAATATGAACCCTATTGGAAACAGAAAGCCCACTGAGGCTACACGGTAAGCCTGAAGGGACAGAGCAGGCTTTTGAGGGAGGAAATCAAAAACATTGGAAAAATTCCTGCTTCAAATCAAGGTAATTTTTAATGACTTGTAAGTCAAGACTAGACTGAAGAAAAAACATCACGATTTACAGAAATCCTCTCCCTTGCCTTCAAAGTAGGACGCTTTCCAGGTCAAATCAGTTGCATCAGTCCACCGCAGCAAAACAGAAGGCGGCTTTGTAGAGGGAGTCGGTTACAATTCTAGCATTGTGGTGCTACCTTCCGTGAGGAGGGGGTATGTGGTTTCGTGTCAGATTGTGCCATGTTATAGGCAGTGAGAGAGAGTCCTTTAGGGTGGCAAACAATTGTCTTGACTGGGAAACAGGACCATGCTGTGTGCCCTCTTTTTCCCCCAAGGAAACAGCAATACTTGGATTTGACCCTTTTTGTGCTATAGGTGTTGGGTTAGAGCTACCCAACACCTGGACTCTTTCCTCCTGGAGATATAATGTTTGATGATGCCCTAAGGCTACAGGTAGAATGCCTTGAAAGGGACAACCTGTGGCTTAGCTTCCAGCAAAATTCATGAGCCACTACAACTGGCAGAGCTTTTGTAGGTGTGGAGAAAGAAGTGTGTGAGGGTTGATGAAACTTTCATTTAACAAAGCAATTTTTGATTGCTCCTAGCAGTTAGGGAATGCTTATATTGTACGCATCCAATAATATCAACTGGCAAGTTATTCTTGTCACTGTGTTTCCTGAGGCACTGATTTCTTAATTGTTGTTCTTTCTGATAATGCCCCTGTGTATTCAGCATTAGATGCTGCAGAAGAGACCTAAGCCTACAGTAGAAATTCCGGTGCACTTGATGGAGACTGTATCTCTGGTCCAGTGTGGGATGAACCTGAATCATGAAGCAACAGAGGTTTAGGTGTCCATGCTTTATGAGCTGCTCTGGTTAAGTATTTGGATTTTGTATCAATTTGTTTTTTTAAACTGAGTTGGCTCTTCTGTATTGATTCTCCCTTGAGGAAAGGAAGCCCCTGAGGAAAGGAAACCCCAGGAAAATACTGCTATGGAAGGTTTCTCTGCTGTAGTCCCACTAAATTAAAATGGAGGCCCTTCACCATGAAAATGTTGTGCCTCCAAGAAGAAGTTTCACTAGGTAAATCTGACCGGTTCCAGGATGTTTTGGTGTGCAGGTCTTTACCCTCTGCCTTGAAGGGAGTTAGGAATGGGGGATGCCTACAGCGGTTCTGACATAATGTTTTGTTTTCAGAGATTGGAATTGGGGGTGGGGGAAACAAACAGAAAGATAGCAGTAGGGGGAATATAATGTTACTAAAAGTGGCAAAAGGAGTCTGAAAGACTGCCATACAAAGCAGACTTCCTGAAAAGCTAGATAATTTCTTCACTATGTTGGCATATATCTGAAAAATTTTGTAAGCTTTCTTATATATTTCTGATGACTTAAAAAAAATGGGGAAGATGATGGATTACAGTGTTACCCAATATCAGCATGCTTTATGTAATTCTAAGGCAGTAAAGTTACAAAATTCGAGGCAGTTTGATTTTATTTTTTTTAGAAGATTTTAAACAGTACAATGTGTAATAACAGTTGCTACCTATAAAGAACATTTTCTGCCAGTTATCAGGGTTATGTTGGCAGAAGTGACCTTGGTTAAGGCTTTGCGTTTCAAAGCTGTAATCTTCTGAAGTCACGTTCCTAGTAGAGTTGGGTTCTGTTGGTGTAAACTGTGACGCCTACAGGCGCAGCCTCACATGCAACAGTTAATGTTTGAACAAAGCCTTCTGGCTGGATTGAAACCCCTCACAATTGCCACATCATTTAAAAAAAAGAATTTTTTCCAGTTTCTCAAAGCCAGCATAAACCCTCCCAAACCTTATTGCCCAAATAATGCAAGAGAAGATCTCAGGTAATGCATTGACATCTGCAAACCAGAGTTAATTAATCTTTACAATACACTTTTCAGAAATAATCTCCTTTACCACTTCTTGGTGAGTGGGGCTAGCATCAGCTCCTGGTGGGAAGGGCAGGGCTAGCCCACAATCAAGTACTACACTGGCAGCAGAACAGGACAAGAAGTAGAGCTGGGTTAACCAAAACTACTCTTTGGCTTCTCTGTAGTCTTGATTTGGCAGCTTGCTTTACCCTTTGACGAGAGTCCATTGTGCCATGCATCATCCCCTTACTTACTCTTTGCAGTCTGGAAATATAATGAAGAATATGCTTACTTCTCTGATTAAAATGGAAATATTCTTCATTATAAGAATATGCTTACTTCTCTGATTAAAATCCTCCCAGCAGGGCTAATTTGAAAGAACACAATGTCATAATGGAGTCCAGTCAAAGAACTAGCAAAAAAGGATGGTAATAGAATAGCAAAGTTATAGCCATGAACTAGGTATTACTTGGCACCAAGTAATAGTCTTGGGATGGTAAGAATCATGATGCTAATTATCCTGGTATTTTATTAAGGAATTAAGGATAGGGCAGCAGAAAGGACTTCGGGCTGCTATAAGAAAGAAGTGAAAGCTAATGTTTTTCCAGGCTAGCATTTGCCAGCCAAATGATCTGCACAGGATTTGTAAGACCATAGGTGAGTGCAAAGGACACTTTGAAAGTAAATGCCTGAGGGAGGGTTAGATGTAAAAAAGCAGAGACAACAGGCTCTTCTTCATTTTTCCTTCCCCTGAGAAGAGTATGTGTCATGTGCCACCTCCACCATCAAATGGGCGTTGTATTTGTTTGCATTATTTTCTACTAGCCCCATCTCTTCCACCAATCCCCTCCTGTGTGAATGCTTTTGGCTGCGCATTTCTACTTTGATGGCAGGAGTAAGAACAGGGGGTGAGGACAGAGGCGAGGACTTTTCTTAGCCAGTCTGCTGCGTTCTGAAGTTCTTTTAAGCTCATGGTGGCCTGGTTACGTCCCTGCTTTCTTTTCCCTTTAAGCGTTGAGTGACGTTGTCCATGATGGAAATCACAGATGTAGGTTGGTTTAACACCCCCTCCCTCCCGCCTCCACGCACAGTTTATGGTTACTTTAGGTAGGCTGTTTTGCCTCTTTTAATGTAACAGGTGGCAAGTGCTGATGGCCCAGACTAAGGAAGTGTGATGTAGCTTTAAACATGATTTAGGTCTTCTAGCTATTCCTTAGGTTAGCAAAGGGTGTTCTCTCTTGCATCAACCTAAAAAATAGTTGAAAACTGCAACTATAAATATCCATTCATCAGAAGCAAAGCCTGGGAAAACTAAAACCAATAATTTGATGCTCTTTTGCTTTACCCTCAAATAAGCTTATTTTTCGCCTGGATATTTTAGATGTAGTTCCTTAGATTCCTCCTCTGGACCAGATACCATAGGTCTTACTCACCCTAAATCCCGTTTTGAAAATATCTCCAGTGCAGTTAAGGCATTAATTGACAATGGGCACATAGCAAGGCACTGCTTGGAACAAAAACGTATGACAGAAGCAAGGTCTTCTGCATCTGGAGTAAGTGCGTCAACATGCATCTTGTTGATATTTTTAACAGTGACTAAGTCAAAATGGGGGGGGGGGGGGG
>NW_008794709.1:500364-512414 GCF_000699145.1 Aptenodytes forsteri
GGGGGGGGGGGGCGTGAATACAAGCCAGTAAACCGTTACAGAGCCTTCCTCTCCTGAGCATATAATGGAGTCCCTTCGCTCTTTCAACCTCCTTAGAATTCAGCTGGATTAAAGCAGTGAACAAATATTGCATAATTGTTTACCAGGAGAATGATGATCTGTGACAATTATAGTATAGGAGAAACGTGCTGAAACGCCCAATAACCTCCTCACCATCCAGCAATTATGCTGCTACAGCACAGAGCATAACTGAAATGCTGGTTAATGAAACGGTTAATGAGGTAGTTCTAAAGCTTTTTTCCTACTTTTCTGCTGGGCGGTATGAGAGGTTACTGACCATCAGTGGTATGGAGGGGGCTTTACAGGAACAGGGGAGAGGGAAGAAGAATTCTAGAGAAAAGAGTCTAGACATCTGAGCATGGAGTCTTCCCTTGAACCCAAACAAAGATTTTTTTTTTTCCTTTTCTTTCCTAGAAATGTGAAAGTTTTAGGATGTAGTTACCTGAAGCATTTTCTCTATTGGCAAGGCTCACCTAAGGTGACTGCTGACCTCTTGCTCCTGTGACTGCTGTCATATGCCAGTCTCTCACTCTGTCAGTGCAACTGTCTGTGGTGCTGCATGCTGAATAGTTTCCCCTGCCAAAGGACATGGAGGGCCACTGACCACCCCTGTGTGCAGCAGCAGGTGCTATGTTGAAGAGCTTGACAGGCTTTTCTGGAAACAGTCACACAAAAGCAGCAGCTGATAATGCAGTGATGGGCCATTCAAAAAAACTGAAAGCACCTCTTGGAATTTGGAGCAGAAGCCCTTAGGAGGGCATGGACCGCCAATTTCTGCTTACAGCTGGGTTATGAATTTTGGAAAGATCACTTTACTTCCCAAAACACATTCCAGGAGACTATTCTGGTCTTTCTTAGCACATTTTCAGAAGTGCAAAATAGCACATTAGGATATCCAATGTCTCCTCTTCCTGCCTTCCCAATAAGATCCCTATGAATCGTGCTTGTCCCTTCTCTTCCCCTTTTTCAAGAGGTAGAAGCTGTAGATATGAACGAAAGTTTAGACATGTAAATATTCAGCAAAATTTAATCGCCCTGCAGGAAGAAAACCTGCCTGACTGTCCTTAATTCCTAGCTTCTGTGCACAGACTAGTCTTTTACAACTTCAATGCGCTTGTCATAGTTACTGAGTTGATTAAACACCACCTGTTTGCTAATAAATATTCTAAGTGTTCCGAAGTATAAATCAGGGAGGGGGGAGGATTGCAGATCATACCCTACAGAACTGTCAAAGGATGTGCAAAGTCTTTGATGGCCTCCTGAATAATGTAAGGTATACTTGCATTTTCATTAGAGTAACGGTCTACTCCTGAGCAAGACAGAAAGCAATCTGTGCCCTAAGGAAAGGTATGTGACAGAAGTCTGTGTTCTTAGAAAGCAACAGTAAGCAGTGCCAGCAATATCCGGTAGATCAAATGTTTCTAGGATCTCATGTTACTTGTCTGTGAAATCAGATTGAACCGCTGGCTCCCAAGGAACTTGTAACGTTCCCAGCTAAAATACTGCTTTGTAAACCAAACAGCACTAAATGCATATTACATCTCCTTCATCACTACTGCTAGGCATCCCAGCATGCAACTGTTAATTCCAGCTGCATTTATTAGTGGGCTCTTAGGCAACGAAACATTAATTCTCCAATGTCATTTGCTATGCCAGCTGCAAAGTCAATGCAGAATTAGTCACATTTCTATCAATGTTTGGTTACTTTACCCAAAGAGATTCTCTTGAGCTCAATACCCTTGTTGTCTTTACTAACTAAATCAAAAACTAAAATAAAATTGTCTTCAGCCAAAGTCTACACTGGCATATGGAGGATCTCTTCCTTCTGACTAGTAATATAGGATGCATAAGGAAGAGCATGCATGTTTCTGGACCTGCTGTACACCTCCAACTCAAGGTGTATATATAGCGTGCCTTGAAATTTGAGCTTTGCTTCCAGTTCATTTGTGGTATGCGGTTGAATCAGCAGAGGAGTCAAAATGAGTTGCAGCTGGATGATATGAAGGCTAGAGGAAAGGGAGCAAATGTTGTGCCCAGTGATACAGTAAGAGAAACGGAAAGGAATTCAGAGTAAATTCAGGATATTGGCATTAAAACATCGAAAGCTGCAGGTTATAGACACTAACTAGAACACAGACTTTTGCTAGGCTTGTAGTATTATTATGTTAGTAATATAAGACATGTTTTGGACTACAGACAATGTATTAGTGATAATAATTGTGATGTTAAGTCTGCAAAGAGCTCATTATTCACGCTTGATGCACATCTGGCATCATCTCAAAGGTAACTTTGAAACTTGCCACAGAGACCTGCACAATCCTGAGCTTATTGAAACCAAGGCTGATTGATGTAAAACCCAGTAGGTTCTGCAACAGGAAGACGTGGAATCAATATGATAAATGGAACAATTTCAGAAATGTACTTTTTTTGTTGTTGTTGTTTCTGTTTTCATGAAGGATGACATTTCAGACCTATGTGGAGAACCTGACTAAGGCCTAGGCAATATTTAGGGACCATCTAAGCTCTAGCCCTTTGACTTCATTGGAACGCTATCAGAGTAGTGTGTTTTTGGAGTACTCACTCTGGTGTGGAATTTCACCATTTGGGTTTATGTTATCATACTTCGTTGCAAAAACCTGGTGAAAACTGAGTCTGAATATGACCACACTCTCCAAATATGCCTCCCTGAAGCTTACCTCTTTGCATTTCTTATCTGGCTACCTTTAAAGCTGCTGACGCTTTTGTGTAAAATTTAGTTCCATCTACCTGAAAGAAAAGACCAAATCTAGCTGTGTTCTGCAGAAAACAAGCACAGCTACTGTAACTTATTTGCCCAGACGGTCATACAACAGCCCATGGTATTATGTTAGTTGTTCTTGTTGAGTTTTTCCAATTAGCATCCTAGAACAAAAAGTTTATATCGAAATATGTGTTTAAGCACTGAGGATCAGCATCTTCTATTTAGTGCCTTGGCAGGGGAAGCTCCGTTGGGCAATTTCATATTTCATAAATAGCATCACTGTCAATACTGGAGCCTGTAACAGAGTGAAGAAATCGGGGTGTCAGAAACTGTCCTTCCACCACACAGATTCTATATTTCTTTTGGATTCTTATTGTATTTATGGTTCAGCCCGTGAAGATCAGAGTGAGCAGAAGTAACAGTGACATTGCAAACCATTGGATCAAACATCAGTATAACTTCCTGCTTAGCAAAAAGAGCATAGGGATCTCTGCGATCACCTGACCAAACCAAGTTCATCTCATGCACCAGAGCCTACAAAACATCTCCCAGCACCTTGTAGCAGTTGTAAGGCCTGTAGTGAAAGATGAAACGTAACATAACTTACACCAGCTGAGGGCCTGTCCCTTTCCATCTGCCTGCCTCTCTTTTCTGGGTCTTTTAAGATCTATCTAACGTTTTGTTCTTACTGAGTCTGGATATGATTAGCTTTTGCCAGATTGTGACACCAATGCCCAAAGTAGCGATAGTCTGTGCTGCACACTAAAAAACAATGCAAAGGGGACTAAGCTTAAATATCTCTAAATAAAATTCTAATGCAAAATAATAGTCTTCATCTTCTATAAAGTACTGAACGTAAATAGGGTAATATTGGCCTTGATCCAAAAGTCACAAGGTGCTTTAATTACACTGCTTAATGTTCCTGACGAATTTTCTACGTCAGGTATCTGTATGGCAGTGTTAGGTCAACCAAGCTAAGGTTGTTATTCTAAGTACAGGGTGAAAAAACTAACCATGACCTGGATTATAAAACGTTGACATTAAAAGTCTGCTGCTCCTTGTAAAGAGCGTGGTTTTGTAATTTAAAGAAATCTGATCTCCTGAAAGTGCCCTGCTGGGCCTGCAGCTGACATCATGTTTGTCTGAGCTTTAACAGATTCAACAGGACTAGCATGATTAAAGCAACTTTCAGCTCCCTGTATTTTTGGGACAGAGCTGTGGAAAAGACACTTGGAGTTAAAGATGACAGCTCCCTGGAGATCTTGACCAGCTTCATTAGAAATTAAATTACAAAACTTAAAGCTATAGCTGAAAAGGATCCAGAGTTTATTTGTGATTCCTTGGTTACCTGTGAAAAATCAGTTATTTTTTTAGTTGTGGTCATTTAGGATCAGTGTGAAAGGTATGTGCCCAGGAGCAAGTTACCAGGAGCAAGTAGACTAAGATTGCATTCGTAGCCTCTAATTTAACCTGCTGTAACTGGCTGTGCATGCGTTCTTACCCAGCTATAAATGCATGGCAGCCACCTCTCAGCAACAAATTCATGGCAAGACAGGGTAATAAGACATTGTCCTTGCTCTGTACTGATTAAATAAAGAGCAGACTTTCAAGTCTGTAACTGCACTGTTGACATTTTATCACAGCACTCATCGAGAAGACTATCTTGGAAGGTCCAGAGGGAAACAAGTGCATGTAATTACCACATATGCAAATAGAACAATTGTATGTATCAGTGAGATAATTCTTATCTACAAAGGTCAGCAGGCAGGTGCCAGCTGCACTATGTTTGTACACAGAATGTTATCTATAATGTAGACACGTATATTTCTGCACACAGACCTTGAGTCCTGCTTTAAAGCAATTTTCTTTTTTTGCATTCTTTTAACAATATTGTTTTTCAGTTGTTAGGGGATTTCTGTATCTCTGCCTTTCACTGCAACTGCTTATCTTGATCTGCTTGAACTCCTTATCTTGATCATCACAGCTCCCATCACTACCATTACATTTTGCCAAGAAACCATTCTGGAAAATGACTCCGTTACATCCAGTGCTCTTTTGTAAGGTAATTCACCACTGTGAGGCAACCGGTCTTGCCTATGTTATTCACCAGTGAGATCTCAGCTCAGTCTGAAAATTTGAGTGATGTTCTAACCTTGCACAGATCTCTTCATTTAGCAGTGAATTTCTCTTCTTAGAAATCCCTTCAAAACTGTAAAATAGAAATTATAATATAATCAGCAAGCCCCTGGCATAAAAACCAGACTGTACTTGCAGAAGTCAAAATACAAGAAATACAGCCAAAAAGACACTATGACCAAAGCACCATCCACTATAAACCTTTGGAATAGACTAAATTTCCAACTAAAAGATGCTTGAATGTACTCTAGACTTTAAGATCCTCTGCATGCTTTCAAACGCAGGAGGAGGGAGCGGGTTGCCTCTAAACTTTTAGAAGCAGAAGAGCTGAAAGTGATAGCTTCAAAAAGTGTTCTGCATGGCTATGGAGAATTGCAGGGAGGACTCCATCCAAAAGGAAGGCAAGCAGCAACATTAAGGTACATCTTCAGCGCACACCTTACCCTGGGCAAGCCTCGCAGTTCTCAGGTTTCCAGTACGGTGCCATGCAGACTGGAAAGGAGGGTGGGTGAAGGCGGGGCAGCTATAGGTCTTGGGCAGCCCTCCAGAAGAGCTCTGGCAGAAGGGGCTGCTGGTGGACAGCGTTGAATCATTGCACCCTGGCGGCACAGCTCTCTTCAGCTAACACCATCCGGTTTCTGAGCAGCGCCAGTTTCCTTTGGTAGCTCTGGCTGCAGGAAGGTTGCAGCCGCTCACTCCAACTTCCTCCCCAGACAGACAGCCTGTCTGGAAGGCTCCGTGCCAGGGTTCATGCTGGCACAGGGGTTCAGCCCCTACTTAGGAGGATTTTGTTACTAACGCATTTGTAATGCTGATGATATTAGTGCTTACAGTACTGTCGTGCTCTTTACAGAAACTGTATTTGTTTGCTTCTATGTGAACAAGTAGAAACAGAAAGGGTATTTTTTTCATGTTGTGTAGTGAGAAGTGGAAACCAACACTTAAAACCTTTTCCCTAACGTCCCGACCCACTGTGCTGCTTTACCCATAAAGGCTGACAGAAACAGAGAACTTGGACCAACGTGCGTTTCTCCTCATTTTGCAAACTGACCAAGTTCCTCTTTCCGATGCGAGGTAGTACATGTATACACACTTTGTAAGACCAAACTGTTAGCTAATCCTCTGTTCTGAAATCCGTCTGACGAAGGGGTAGAGTAGTGAAACATTTTCCTTTTGTAATCTGTTTAAGTAAACAAAATCAAATCTCTTCTTGGCCAGTTTTAAAGATCAAGTCATAAAAGCCTGGAATAGTTTTGTTGTATACATTTCCCTTGGAAAGTATCTGCTTCAGCTTTTCTCTTTGTTAATCAGGTCTGAGACCTCCATTAGAGAATAGTTTATTCCCAGCTTTAGTTAATGTTTTTCAAGTGTTCTGTATTTGTATACATTAATTCCTGCTCTCTCAGCTCTCAGAGATTATCTGAGGACAGGACAGCTAACGCCTACCTGAAACCTGATGTTGGTGTAGGGACAGGAAAATTATCTGTAGAAAAGAACTTACTAAATTAGTTGTGGTCCTTTCCCTTTTGTAAGACTATTCTCGGTTTTGTGGTTTGGGTTTTTTTTTCTGCGAGTAGTGGATTGTTTAAAAGCGGGTTCATTATTCAGTGCACATTGCAAGCAAACCTGTTTAAATTCTGATGTCTTCGGGGAGTTTGTTCACCTTATGTATTCATTTTGTGTTATCATTTCTGAGATGACCACCACCTGCATGCACTGATTCTACTGTACTGTTTCTGTTCTTTACCAAGCAAGCAGAAGGTAAGGAAAATGTTTGTGAGATGGTCTTTGTCGTCTTATCAGGACTTGAATTATTTTTAGGGCAGGGCCAGAGCAACTGGTGCAGTTAAAAGCTAACATTGTGTAAGCTGGGAGCATTGCCGTTGCATTCTTGGCCACTTTGGCTCAGATCCTGCCTTTCCTAGCAGGGATAAGTTTGTATTATCCTCTTTTTCTTCCGCTATTGCCACACAAAGCGAGGACTTAGGACATACTTGTCTACAGATCTGTCTACAAATGTCTTAACGGAATGCTGCCACCTTAACGACTCATTCCCTCCCTCTCCTACAGATAAATTACTTTTCAGAACACTGCGCTTACTACTCTGGTCTTAGTGCACAGCTTTGCCAGTGCTGGCTTGGAGGGGGGACCTGAAGGAAGAGTGTGAGACTGTCATTTTCAGTGTCAGTGCAGCCTTAGGCATACTTAAACCGATTGTGAAGCTGCACCTCTAATTAGGGCTTTGGACAGAGAGCCTGGCCATGAATAAGTATATTTGCTTGCAAAATACCCCTGACCTAAGGCATTTCCATGCAAGCAGGTGCAGATTACTGTCACGCAGTTCAGCCTGCACTAATCCTTGAACTGGGAGTGCAGGAGAATGAAATGCAGAAGGCAGAGCTCCTTCTCTCGGGCACAGCCCCGTGCAAATATGGCCACACTGCTTCCAGACCCAGGGTGGCACTGTGTGGCCTTCTCAATTAAAGTCTCTATCAGCTAGGTGCTCTGTACAACCAGATGGCAAAATTTCCCCCTCATCAAAGGAGGAGGAGGTTTCTTGCAGCAGATCACAGAGGGAGGCTCAGCTCAGACATAGTGACTAAGGCCATCCTTTGAGTGGGAAAGCACGCTTCCCATCCTTGCCTGACTCTTTTTCCCTGTTCTTAAGACCATTGAGTATCGTGACAGCCCCTGGACAGGGTGTTAAATACTGGCTTGATCAAATACTTCACTTTTTTTTTCCCACTTCGGTTTTTTAATCAGCTAGAGCTTGCAAACCTAGTAAATCAAATATTTCTCCTACCGGCAGTATTAAATTGCATGCAAAGCACTGCAGGTAGCCAGAACTCTAACAAAGCTGCCTTGAGAGTATTTATCTCTGGCAATACTTTATACTTCTCATTGCTGTCTATCTGAATCTTTCAGTGTATTTTAAACTGTCAGTGAATTAAACCTCGCAAGTAAGGTTAGCTCTCTTTTCCAATTGGAGAAACCGAAACCCAAAAGGGTTACAAATAGAATTTGGAGACCCCTTTGTGTTTTGAGTGCTACCCAAGCCCTGGGACCCACTGAAGACAAGAGAGCTATTCGCGGAGCATGATACTCATGTGAACCTGGCCGTGTGACTTGCCTGTCAACATGGGGTTAGTGTAGAAAGAGATGCCGTGTCTCCTGATTCTTGGTTGTGCACCTCAGTTACACTGCTGGGTTTTTTTTCTCTCTTTAGAAGTAGTATTCTTGAAAAGCCAGGTAGTAGTAATATTGAAGACAGGGCAAATAAGCCCTCAGAAGAAACACTTTGGGGTGTGATTGGATCATACATGCGGAATTTTCCGAAGTATCAAGGCCTGATCCAAAAGAAATGCAAGACTCGGCGTATTTACTGCTCTAACAGTTCCGGCTACCCGCAGTCCCCTATGACTTTGGTTTTCTTTTCCTCAGAACAGTGGGATCCCCTTGCTGTAGGCATGAGCTGATCTTTTTCTTCCTTTTTGTCTACCCTGAGTCATTTTGCTCAGCAATGCAAAGGTGGACACTTTTGGAAAGCAAAGCACAGTTGTGTGGCATATTTACATGATCGGCTTGAACTCTGAACTAGGAGAGGAAAATCTAAAGGGGATGACAGGAATTCAAAGACTTGTTAAATCTCCTTGAAAATTCCAGGAATTCAAGTGGCAACCACACAATGGTCTGAACTCACATAGGCTTGTGGTGGTGCCAAAAATTTCAGATTAACCAGTAAATTAAAATCAAGACAGGAGCCAGATTTTTAATTTTATGGGATTGTGGTAGGGCTGGAGGAACCAGGGGAGGTAAAAAAATGATGGCAACACAGTTGCACTTTTTAAAAAAGGGGAAGGAGGTGCTCTCAAAGATATTATCTGAAGTAGCCTGGATCGATCAAAATGGACAATTAGGTTACATAAATCAGCACTGCAAACATGTTGGGGTAACCAAGAACTGTGTAAGACTAGATAAAACTGGCCTACGCTATAGAGGAACAAAAATACGTACTAGTGGCCCTTACTGACAGAAAGGAACTGTTTGTTCCCTAAGGCAACTGAATCTCTAGAAACACCTGTGACAGTTCTACTAAACATAATTATAGTTGTCGGATGAAAAGAAGATAGCGATAAGATCAGATAATTCCTCTATTCAGAACTGAACGAGAGGTCCACTGAAATCAATTAGATATTTCCAGGTTACTTCAATGGATGCCGGGTCAGTGGGGGAAGAACCTGTTTAGGAACTGACTGTGGTATTGCAAAGCACAGAAATGATTTGTGCGTAGCACAGCTGCGATGGGGGGGAAAACTAGGAGTTTTGAGGAAACCTCCTGCTTTGTGGTGCTGATGTGTCGCCTCCTGTCTGCTCAAGCGTGCGTTGATTGAGGAGCAAACGAGGAGAGATGGAGCTCAGTGTAAGGGTGCTACAGATCATGAATACGTACATACAGGTATTGCTTTAACTGTGCAGGTTGAAGTTACAGATACTTCAACAATATTTAGATATTTTGAAGCTACATTTTCCCGAATTCTGAATCAGAAAAGAAATGCAAATATGTATTGCAAATCAGATATCCCAGTGCTTAGGACTGTATATACAAGCTATGCATAAAAGCCTATATACTGACTGGATGGTAATACGCAAATGTGAGGGTTAAATAACAATTAGTTTAATGAAGGAACGGATTTCTCCTCCAAACTTCCAGCGACCTCAAAACAAAGAATTTTAAAATAGGGTATTTCAAAACTAGCTAATGACCTAAGCATACGAGAAATCTGATGTGGCTATCATGCATCAAGTTGTTGACATGGATCTTGAGAGTCTGGTACATTATTTAAAAAATAATTGGGGGGGCAGGGGGACTGTTCTAAAAGAAATAAGTCTTGCAGCAAGTAAGCTTTTTGCATTTTAGCCATGTTTGAACGTGGCACTGACGAGAACAAAGGAGCAAGGGTTGTTCTCCACTTTTACTTTATTCTTAACCCCTGAGGGAACAGTGAAATTAGTTTCATCCATGGTTTGAAAGATGGTTATTTCTGCTAGCCTATTCCAAATGTTTTCTAATGACAATTTTCACAGGTAATTGCCTGCTTTCAACCCCTTTTAAAAGGGGAAACACAAATGATAATTTAGACTTCATGTGAATCCCTATAATGTTCTCAATCATAAGAAAAGATTCCTCGAGATGTGTTCAAACAGAGTAAAAAAAATCCTTTTATAAATAGCAGCATAGTTGATATTAACAGTAGTCCTCACTTAAAACCGCTGCGTGTGTATGAGTGCACGCTCGTGTGTGTGTGTGAAGAGGGTAGGAGAAAGCCTTATTTTCCTGAGTGGTGACCTTGTTTAAAACAAATATGTGGTTTGATCTTTTAAGCAGTGCAGACTTAAATGCTAAAAAACAAATTTAGATCCCAGTTTAGGCAAGAGTTTATTTACGACAGCACTTCACAAGTCTTTTTAGAGTAGTCAGTGGGACTTCTATACATATTTCGTGATGGGTCCAATCTTCAAGGCTTTGTAATACATACAAGCTTTTGGCTAAAAGTCAGTGACTCTTACTGAGGGATGTTCTGACATGACTAAGCAGACTTTTTCTTTCAAAGCTTTAATTAAAAAAAAAAAAAAAGATTCTAACTGCGGGTTCCAAGTAACCACAGGTATTGTGTTGAAATAACATTGCAAATAAAGCCATGGCAGCGTGCGGGAGATGCTACCCGTCGCTGCAGAAGTCCCGTTTCCAGGGTGTATCCGGCTGTCCGGAGATCTACAGTACCACAGCGCTCCATCTACCGGTGCGTGGGGGAAGTCTCCTGTGCGCCTCCGCCTCCCCTCGCGAGAGCACTCTCTGCAGCCTTGGGAGCCGGCTCTGAGGGATTTTTGGTGGCTTAGATCAATCTGTGAGGAGATGCTCTCCCCATGCTGGGGAGAGCTGCGATATTTAGCCCGTGATATCACCTTACTTCCTTCCTCTCCTACATCGCAGTCAAGGCGTCTTCATCCACCATCGAGGCTAGGGACTGAGATTGCATTTCAGCCTTTTAAGAGCTGGGATTACGAGGCCAAGGATCTCTGAATGGCCTGGTTCTCAAACCACAACTAGCTGTGGCTGCCGGTTCTTCTGACTGAGTCGTAACTGCTGTGCATAAAATGGTGGTCTAGAAGGGGGCAAGTATGCAAACATCTATTGCTAATGTCTGAGGTATTCATTTACTATCTGCACTTGGTAACGTCTTGTCAGTGACTTGAATTGTAGGCTAAAAAAACCCCTTTGAAGTGTGTGTGTGGGAAATGTCTGGATATCCGAACAGTGCTGGGGTTATCCATGCAGTAAAAACAGATCTCGAACAGACCTTTAACTGCAATGACTATCAATCTGCATGGCTGGCGCTAGTTAGAAAAACTCGAGTGGAAATTTTTTCTTCAAGGGAACCAAAATATATTGTTTGGATTTTGACTTTTTACTATGACAAAAAGCTGATTTCATGATGCAAAAATTAGATACTTGTTTCAAAATGTGACAATACAGGATGCCCAGTGTTTTTTTGTTTCCCTAAAAAGACGTGACTTAAGAAATGGGTTCATTTTGAACAGCATTACCTTTGCAAGCCGAAAATGATTCAGCCAAGGGCTTTCCAATCAAAGTTATCATTATTTCTTCAGCTCCTGAAAGCAATACCAGAAGTTAATAACAGCTTATGTAGGCATATTCTAATCTTTCATGGGGCAGAGAAACTAAGCTGACCCTACTTTTCCACCTGTAAAACTAATTTCCTTCAACCAAAGTCGGGGTTTGCAGCCGGCTCCTTGCAGTGCTTCGCATTCATGCAGCTCGGGGAAGCTTCCAAATCTCCCAGCTACCGTGAGGGAAACGGGGAGTGGGAGTTACACTGGGAGGAAAGTGAGATCGTCTGGAATAAAGATTAGTCCGCGTGTAAGTTCTCAGGAGTTCCTCGCGGGCTTTTTCATCGGTGTGTTCGTACTCGTAAAGGCGGCCCGGAGCCTGTAAGGCTTTAATAACCACTCAGTGCTCAGGGCTGGTTGTCAGGCAGTCCGTGTCTGCCTTGGCCCCCGTGCCTCCGGCCGTGAGGCGAGGCGGCCGTTGGCT
>NW_008794709.1:512517-512963 GCF_000699145.1 Aptenodytes forsteri
CGCCCTGGCCCCTGAAATATCGCACTGGAGTGGAAACGTCGGGTTTATCCGTATGCAAACGGTGGATGTTTATTTGTGGGGTCGTTCCCCCTCGCTCCCCGTTTCTCCTGCAGTTACAAACCTTCTCCTAATTCCTACTTCTGCGGAGTGTTTATCGGTGCCAGGCATACCCCCCAGCCTGGCAGCCCTCCTGCCACGCTGCCACCGCCAGCAAGCCCTCTGAGCCCTCTCTTATGCTGCCACCTTCCCTGATCTGTCCCCACGTCCTCTGCTGTGCCTGTCCTCCCCCCCATCACAAGGTACCACAGGGGTATGAAGTGGTCTCATCAGGCCCTTACAAAAGGGCTATGTCTCTTTTTTTAACCTGTAATACTTTAAGGAACTATCTTATCTGATTAAATACTAAAATCATGTTCCTTTTTTCTCCCCCCCCCCCCCCCCCCCCC
>NW_008794709.1:513675-516485 GCF_000699145.1 Aptenodytes forsteri
ACTGGCTGGGCATCGGTCGGCGGGTGGTGAGCAATTGCACTGTGCATCACTTGCTTTGTATATTCTTCTTCTTAATATTATTATTATTATTAGTAGTAGTAGTATTTTATTTTATTTCAATTATTAAACTGTTTTTATCTCGACCCACGAGTTTTTCTCACTTTTACTCTTCCGATTCTCTCCCCCATCCCACTGGGCGGGGAAGGAGTGAGCGAGCAGCTGTGTGGTGCTTAGTTGCCGACTGGAGGTTAAACATGACAGGCCTTCCGTAGCAACACCTCCAGGTGAGAGGTCTTGCTGAGGACAAAACGCGGCCACAAGTCCCCTGCTTGTATGAAGTTACAGTTTGGAGGAGTGAATTTTGGTTATTTCTGCTGCTTCATTCAAGGCACTCTGTTCCTCCAGCGTGGTCCTCCCAGCGTTGTGCTACTGGGAAATGACATTGCCATGCACCATCTTTTTTTGCTTTAAAGTCAATACTTTAACAACGTTTTCCTTGATGATCCAGTTAGCCTTGTTTTCACATGACAAAAGGTGCATTTCAAATTTGTATCCTGCTCACCCACTGGGTGGTGGACTGAGGACTAAGTTGAATAAATGAGACGAGTTACGGCCCCTTGTAAGACGAGCCTCTGCTCCTGTATCACTTCTGCAGTCAACAAAGTTTCTCCAAGTGCGTCAGTGGCGTTTGATCAGAAAATGTTCAATTAAGACGTTGCATGCCTGAGGTTTGACAACCATTTTTAGCATCTTAGGCGGAGTTTCAGTGGAAGCTGGGCGGTGTTTTTGGTCGATCTCTCTTGGGAAGGAAGCCGGTTTGTTCTCCCAGGATCTAGAGAGGCGGCGCTGTGCTCCCACAGTCCCTGCACTGCTGCAGAATGATCAGCCCTCCCTGGGGGAGGCCCCACAGGTTTCCAAAGTCTCTGTCTCTAGGGAGAGAGCATCTGCACAACCTTAAAGGACTCTCCCCAGCAACTGTTACAATAGTCTGCAGGCTACAGCGATACTCCTCAGAGCGATACTCACTCGGCCTCAACACGAGTGAGCTCTCTGTACCTCTATCATAAAATGTAAGTTTTGTGGAAGGTGTTTTAGCAAGCTCTGGACACAAGTGATTCAAAGCCAGTATTCCCAATGCATCCTTCCTTGTACGGAACACGAAAAATCATCAATGGGAAGGCTGAAAAGTCACTGTGCACCAATGCAGCATTACATACAGAGATATGTGTGTGTTTCCATACGTGTCTCTGGCCTATCAGACGGTCTTGCTGACATCTGTCAGTAGGTTTTAATAAGGTTTATAAGCTAAAATGTCCACAAAACTTTACTTTTCCTTTTATCTGGGAGTTTCTCTGATTACACCACAGTGTCCCGTGGAGTATGCTTGTTCTTGGGGCATGGGTTTACAATACAACCAAACAGATCTAGGGTTGGGGAATTTTTAAGCACATTGAAAAATGTTTGCTTTCTCAAAGTTCAGCGTGCAGAAGTTAAAAAGAATAAACCGGCGTAACTGTTTCTAAACACTTCATTGTACGTTTCGCATTCAAACATAAATGATAAGCTATTTTCTCACTGAGCCCTGCTCAAAGTATGGAATAATTCTGCCCTAAAAATGAATCACCACTGTGTAACGAAGGGGACCGTTTCCTGTGAGGCCCAAATTATACAACTGCAAGTTGCTGTGGTGGTGGGATTGCAGGAAGAGGGAGGGAGGACCTTCCCCCAGTCATGGAAGGGGGGACATGGCCCGGCAGCTGGGTTCTTTCTTCATCGCAGTGATCCTGTGCTTAATCAGTCAAGCCCAGGGCCCTCTAGGGAGCCGTTCACTGAGAGTTTCTCATTGCCTGGCTTGACACCTATTTGCAGAAATGCCAAGCATTGTCAGCTGCAAACAAAAGGCTTTGGGAGCGGTCCGCTGAACCAAACGTCCAACAATAGTCTATCTGAAAAAATCAGGTCATTGGCATCAGGCAGGATATTAGCTGATTTGTCTGTCGTGGCTCTTCATCTATAAATTGCAAATTACATTGCAAATTACTTTACCTCCCCAACCCCTTACATCAAAGGATGCTGGCATAAAATGATGTTTATGAAGTACTATAGCAAGCACTGTTAAAGAAAGGCCAGCGAGGAAATGTGTGCACTAAATATGGCCCAGGGCCACATATTTAAGAATGGGGAGGAAAATTGCTGGCTTCTAATTCAGTAAGCACCATGCATCCTGTGCTTTGAAAGAGGCAGCGTTCAGCTTAAAGACTGCATTTTTTTATTATATATGCATAAAGCAAAGGAACTAGGGACTGAAGTATGGTTACAGAATTAACATTTGCTCAAGCTTTCCCATGTTTTCTAACCTTTGAGGGCTCTAATCTGCAACAGCGTTGACTGTAGGGCTCTTGGGTTCAAAGGAACAGACAGGAACGTTACGCAGCGTTGCCTGGATGTCGCCTCGGGATGGCGGCTCCTCGGCTGCAGACCCTACTGTCACCTGAGCTCAGGCAGCTCTGGCCTGCCCAAGCGCAGTTCACCTCGTGAGCCTAACTTCCCTGCCCTGCCCCGTCCCGCCGGCGCTCATCGCTCGCCGCCGTCTCCTCGGCTCGCCGTCTCCTTGACGGCCGGGGAGCCTCAGACCCCGCCGTGCCAGCCGCGGAGATGCTAACGCCCGCGCTCTCCCGAGCGTTGCGTTTTAACGCTGCGTGGAAGAGCCGCTGCCGTTTCTGTTCCCGGTACCAGCGCGGGTCGGTCCCCCCCGGCAGGTGAGCGGGTCCCGGGCGGCCCCGCCGCCGCGCAACGGCGGGAACGGCCCG
>NW_008794709.1:517395-526453 GCF_000699145.1 Aptenodytes forsteri
GGGCGGCTGGGCGTGGGCATGCGGGGGGGAGGTTGGGCTGGCTCTGGCACACGCGTGGGGGCGGCGGGGCGAGCTGCGGGCCGAGGGGGCTGGAGTGCGGAGAGTTGGGGCTTGCGTGTGCGCTCCTGCGTGTAGGTGGGCAAGTAGTGCCGTCAGTGTGGGAGCTGGGGGAAGCCGCTCCGTGGCTGGAGAGCGAGCCCCGTGGCACACAATGGAGGGTGTGGGTGTAGGACCGGTGTGTAGGGCTGGGGGTGGTCTCCCTGCGTATTACACGTAGGGAGGGCTGGTGTTTGTGTTCCTGAGGCTGTATGCATGCGCGCGTGTGTGTACGTGTTTGTTCTGTAGCGTGCATATAACGCGCGTGTATGCTTGGAGGGTTTGGGTGTGGGGTTGGTATGTCCAGGGAAACGAGAGGGGTCTGTGTGTTACGTGTTGGGAGCACTGGTGTGTGCACCTCAGATCTGGTACGACTGCATGAGTAAAGGAGCTAATGATGTAAATGTGTTCACTCACTTCTACATGTATGTATATAATAAAAGGCTAATGGTATAGGGTATGTGTATATTCATGCGTACCTGTGTGCGAGTAAAGGGTTGTAGAAAGTGTGTGTGAATGTATAAATATGTATGGTGGCTGGAGTATGTTTGGGGGAGTGAGGTTTTATTTTTGTGCATATATGCTTATTGGGATTTGACAGCTACAAAAACCAAACAAAAAAACAGAGAAATGAATGTGAGAAGCAGGGACTTTCTTCTCCACCCACCCCCAGTATGCCCCTGGACAATGAGAGCTATGGGAGTTAATGGGGTGGCAGGTGTTTGCTGACAAATAGACATAATCGTAAGCATCAGGGATTCTTAAAGACTGAGTTGTTCTGAAAAAGTTCTGTGAACCAACGTAGACTCAGGTCTTCCTTCTCTGTTAGGAGAGGGGAGCTTTAGCTAGCTTTGGCAAGATCTGGCTTTTTTTCTGCTCAGTCTCATGCTGAAAAATGGGTGTGGACTGCTGTGAGACCCAAGGCACATAGTGGAGAGGTGTATCTTCTGATTTCCTATTCTGTCCAGGTGTAAAGAAAAGCATAAGCTTCCATCTCGGAATAAGGAGGGATTTGGTGTCAATAGCAGAGATGTTACTGAGTAAATTCTTTCTGCTTTGTATAGGGATATATTAGGTGGTGACAAATTAGTGGAAAATCTTGAGTAAAGAGGATATGTTTCTAATATTTATGAAAATATTTGATAATTCAATTGATGATAATTCAATTGATGATAATTCAATTGATGATAATTCAATTGATGATAATTCAATTGATGATAATTCAATTGATGATAATTCAATTGATGATAATTCAATTGATGATAATTCAATTGATGATAATTCAATTGATGATAATTCAATTGATGATAATTCAATTGATGATAATTCAATTGATGATAGAGGTGTAGCTGAAGTTGAAGCTGTAGCAAACAGAAAGTGATCATCTTAGGCTTTATTATCTTATTCTTTTAACTTCCAGGATACTTTTAATGTCATAAAAAGGTTATACAGATTTTTTTTCTATTTGATCTATGAACTTTTAAGATGTGTTTCTGATGACTAAATTTTCCAGGTATTAGTGTGGCGACACACTAATTAGCTCACTTTCTGGGTAGTTGTTTTTGTGTACTTATTATAAAAATACAATTTGTACTCTTAAAGGAAAAAGTTAACAATGGATTTAACTTGTCTTTGTGCTAGACATCCTCTATAAAGTTTTTCTTATTAGAGCATTATGCAACATAGGCGTTTCTATGAAATTCAGTGCTGAGTGTTAAGTAAATAAAACAGTTTGTTTCTTGGTGCTTTTACAATATGACGAGGGGTTATTTTTATTTTTAACGTGGAATGTTTTTTCTTTTTAGCTTAAAGAATATGAAACATAATTATCTGTCATAGTATTGTTGGAGAATGTTAGTGTCAGTTGTAGTTGCACTACAGTTTCTGAATTGGTGCGTAAATGCAGGTTGTCCTTATAGCCATAACCTGTTGTGCTGAACGTTCTTATGGACTGTTGACAGTTAATAACTTTCACTGGATTTAAAATCTTCTATATAAGATACACTGTTACTGATTATATCTTAGGAGATTGTTTTTAATATAATATTTGATATTAATGAACAGCTGTTATTAAACTTGCATAAACCCTTCCTAAAATACTTACCAAATGTAGAAGTAAACTTTGTTCAAAAACAGAAGTTCTATTTTTTCTATGCTAAGAAAATAGGTGTGTGAATGAGTTATCTTGTTTTACTACTTAATTCATTCCCTTTTGCATCTCTGTCAAGTATAAGGAGAAATTTCTTCAGAGTACTGGGAAAAGAAATTCATAAATACACAGTATTCCATGAATATTCTTTAAGACTGCTTTGTGTTTATTTTTGGATTAAAGTTGTGGTCTGGACTTGGCTTTTAAGTTGCACAAGTAAGAACTTATCTTCTTTAGATAAACAACATTGATATGTTTGCACAAAGTTGTAAAGTTTTATCAGCAAACTCGTATCCTTCTTAAATATATTAATTTTCCAAAACTTTCAACAGGGACCTGATACGAACTCCAGCCTAAACCAGGAAGTGCTTCAAACCTTAATGGTTTAATTTTGGGGGTTTTTTTCCCCCCTTAATGAGAAGCTGAACCATTATTTTTATACCATATATCTGATTCAGGTTCAATATTAAAAAACAAAAAAAATCACATCTTTCATATATGGCCCCAAATATTCAGGAGACCACAGACAATTTCATTCCTGCCACACACACATCACACCCTGTGATACCCAAACCTGCAAGCACTGTTCTTTGTAGCTGAACCTTGGCCCACCGGCATGATGTACTTTCCTTCATATCCTCCTGCCTTCAGTTGGGAGGAAGAGGAGTGTTACTGTAAATGGTGGAGGTAAGGGTGTAGTAACCATGGGAGAGGAGGCTTTTACCTCACCCTGTTTTACCTCCTCCAGCAAATCCCAAGAACAGCCCTTTTATATGGACTGGTTGCGTTCTAGAGTTAGTGGTACATCAGGGTTTACTAGCACAAGTCAGATAATAGCTGAAAAAAAAATCCCAGTTTGAGTGCCCATTAAAATAAATATTTGTTTAAAGGCTACCTCCACAATAAAGAACTTAGCAATATTTCTACTCTTTCTGTAACCAATGTAAATGTTTTGTTATGTCTAGTTATTGCATGTTCCAAAGATTTAAGCTTCTGGTCCAAGTTATTGCGTGTTCCAAAGGTGCAAGCTTCTGGTCTGAATGGGTTTTATATTAGTCACTGAGGAGGTAGGGGGACAATGTAGTCTTCTCTGTGCCATGGCATGCAGAGGAGTTTACCAAAAAAGCCACAAACTTGTGTTGTACTGTATGACTTCTAAAGTTGGAATCATTGTCCTTCTCCTCCGCACACCCCGGTGTCCTAAGTGATGAGCTCAAATCTCCACAACAGTTTTTATATACTTTGAAATAAAAGTTTATAATTTTAAAGTGCTGGAAAGTGATAACTCCTGAATTTGTTGAAAGTGAACATTTATAAGAGATTGTGTCACATAGAAGATGCTCCTTGTCTGTTACATTTTTTCCTAAGCTTCATCCTGTAATCATAAGTTGCTGATTGTCTGGATTATGTCTCTGGCCCCTATGCTGTAACTTGAGAAGACTAGTCTGTAACTTATGATTTAAATGCTCTTCAGCAAGTGCTTCTCTTCCACTTAATGAAGCAAAAACGTTAGCATCTCCAAACAACAATTTGACTATATAGTCCTGGTAACTTTGAGAATACCAGTTAATGCAATAATTATGGAAAGGAGCCAGTGATTAAGAAAATACTGTAACATGTAAAGAGCTGAGTTACATTTGCAGGTATAAAATACTGGCATTTCTTAATCTGAGTGCTTTGAGTTTATAAGTCTACAGGAATATAATGTTATACAGTTTCTTACTTCAAATTTCAATATGTGCTACCTTGTTGATTTAAATTTGTATCTTTGTATTCACAGCACAGATACTTAATGCTTGACTTAACTCTGTAGCTAATAGTGGTAGGCTGGGTACATAGATTAGAATCTCAAGAGGGATACTTTCATTTGGAGTAATCAGTCTGGATTTATGAAATGTTATAGGCAATCATTATTCATCTGGCAAAACAAGCTAAGGACTAGTGGGAAAGAAAACTGCTGAAGATGAAGGACTAAGGAGGTACTCCATGTTTACTGAAGCCCAGTGGCAGTAGGACAGCATGTTCATATATATAGATAATATTTGAAAATGTTAGCATTTATATACTTTGTGTGTTGACTTTGCATTTTTTTATTTGCCCAAGATAAAGCTGTTGATGGAGTGCAACTTCAAGTTTTGATAAGTTGGAAGTGATACTAATGTTATTCTAAACTGTAGCATGCTTTAAAACCTCTTTTTCTAATCTCAAGTCTAATCTTTAAGGTTGTATATGCCTACACCAATATGATATGTATAATGTGTATATACAGTACATAAGAATAGTGTATTTATGATATGTACCTATGGTATGTGTAAATACCTAAATTAACAAAGTAGTACTCTAAAACTGGAGTGGTAGGGTATGAATTACAAGTTATTTGAGCCTTGCAGGTTTTCTGGTAGAAAAAAAAAATCCCCACCCAAGTAAGACCAGTAGAAAGGAACTTAAACTGAAGACAAGATTTAAGATAGTGATTAAGTCTAAGAACTTTAAATAAACCTGAAAAATGGATCTTAGTTGTCCTTATTAGAAAAGCTGTGGCTTCCATGCAATAGATTGGATGTCAGTGTGCTTGTAAACTAGTAAGTACTGGATCTTTCCTAGTTCCCTGTCAGTGCACTCCTCTGGTGACTGTGCAGTTTTGATACAAAGAAGTTGTGTTTTGGGTACTTAAAGTAATTTGGATACACTGAAAGTAAACCCTGAAACTTTTAGGGTCAAGCAAAGGAAGCTGGGAGGCTTTTCTAAAGTCTTATTTTATTCATGGCTCTCTGGGGTAGCCCTATGCGGACATGACTAAATAAACTGAGGCTAGGTTAGTATTTGGAACTCTCTGTCAGATAAAGCTAAATCATCATTACCATACCAGCAAAGTACTCCATATGTGCAGCTCATCGTCAAAAGAGCAAGCTAATTAGTATAGCTACACAAAGGCTGAGGTTTTTTGACAGCATGCTTTTTTATTGAGGTAGCAATGATGATCATGTAGGTAAGTTTATACCTCAAAGTGTGAATCAGTATATAGGACATAAATAGTTTTTGTGCCAGCATGTTCTTAAGACACTTCAGTCTCACTTCTTCCTCCTTGTAGGTATTGCAAATCTTTCAACTACTCAGTTATTTTTGGACAGGCAAAGTCTTGACAGTTTGTGTCCAGAGGTCCGCATTACCTTTCTCTATTTTCTGGTGGCATCTCTGTGTTATCCTCAACCCATTCTTTGCTTCCTTCATTGTTACTCTAGCACACTCTTTTCTGAGGGTCATCTCTCATCACGATTCTGGAGTTAGATGATACTGAATTTTAGTGAACCTTGAATTCTTCCACTCAGAAATGCCTGTGCATTAATTTCTTTGCCCTCAACCTGTCAGGATAAGAATGACTAAGTTGTCCTCTAGGTTTATGGAGCTTGAGGAGGCCTCTTCCAATTTGCTTAAAAGGTTGGCTGTCCTCCTTACCCTATCCATCCATGTTAAACAGCTTACTCAGTTGTCTTTATCACTGGCCTAATCAATGAGCAGAAGTAAATAAGCGAGTGTGTTGAACTACCAGGCATAAAAAGGATAAATAAAGGAGGATAAGAAAGGATGACTCTTCCTGCCTTTCCTATGGAAGGTGCTCGAAAGAGGTTTGTCCTGTTTCAGCTTCTAGGACTGAGATAGTATTTTAATGAAGTGAGGTGGTGATTTAACAAAGTGGATGATGCCTACTCAGGAATCTAAAGAAATTTCTGTATTCAGAAGAATTGCTAATAAATATGCAGTCTCTGACTAAATGTGTAGTCTGTAGCTGAAGAACAGGAAGCACTTATGTAAAATAGTCACTTGATATGATTCTCTGAATTACGGATCTTTCAGGTTTTTTTAACAGCTACTTTAACATGACAAAGATGGCTGTGATGAAAGGTTCATAAATTATGATTATAAATGGCTGCAATTTCGTATGTTGCAAGTTTTATGGGAAGTATGTTGCTGTGTTTCATTGAGTCCCTCACTAGAAAAGCCAACTTTGCAAGAGGAAGATATGATCTGAGTTAATGATTAAAAAGCTTTGTGTGATCAAATTCTGAATCTCTTTAATATCAGATTTTAAAATGCTACTGTCGTATGACAACTAGGTAAGCTATCATCCCAGAATATGAGTAGTGTGATTATTCATTTTTCTTTATTTTGTATCAGGATGCAATGATATAAATTATTGCCTATTCCTTGCTAGTGTCAACCATTCAAAAAAACCAGAGAAAACAAATAACAACTCTCTAGGAAGCTAGAGATATCTTGCTACTGAGGGGAGATGCTGGAATAGTTCCAACCACAAGACGAAGTGGCAGAAGGGTACTTTGTTTCCTGTTCAGAGAGACTTTCTCTTCCTTCCCTTTTAAAATCTAGTTCTTGTTGCAGCAGGTGAGAATCTTTAGCAAGAATGTGTGTGAGGGGAGGGGGAGGACAAAACAAGAATTCTCTAGTCTCTCTGCTCACAATGTCTAGTAACTTGGTAAATAAAAGCTTTTCAGCTGCTTTCATGTAAGAAATTTAGATGTGTAAGTTGGTGGAGAGTGGATAATCTAGAGCATATGTACTTGATGGAGTTACTTTTTTATTTGAGTAACTCCAAACAGAAGATGATCTCTAAGTAATTTGCCTGCATACAGGATAGAGACAGTTAACCAGTCTTCAACTGCTTGCTGTGTCCCTCACCCTGCTGCCTGCCTTCTGCAAATCAGGGTGTCACAGGCCTGTGTCACCAACCCTTCTGTCTCCTTCCCAAATAAAGAAATTTTTGGTCCTTCCTCCCTCTTATCTTCAGCTGGACATGGTGTTCCCTTCTTCCACCTCCCTCCCCTCCAACTGTTCTGAAGTGAACACCTACAAGATTTGGCATCTACAGTCAGTTTGGCAAAATTATAAGCTATTATGAATAACTTATAATAAGAAGGTACTGGATTATTGCAGGTATGTGTAACACTACCTGTATTTCTTGTGTCACTGACTTTACAATGCTATTGACTTGGAAACCTAAGCCTCTGTGAAGTGATGGTTTATAACTAGTTTCTTTAAATGCTACAGCTGCGTTTGTGTGTAATAAGGAATATTTCTGGATGTTCTCTAATTTCCTTTTGAATGCGTTCAATATGCACGTTGCTTTTAAAGAGCAGGAAAGAAAGCGTGTACCAAAGAATGCAAGTTTATATTCCTTTATCCAACAGGACATTTGGGGCTGGTTCTATTCTCATGCCTCCTGCCCTAAATATAAAGTGAGGAATGATGCTGATTTTCCTTGAGCCTTATTTGGAATCTAAAGAAGACCTAAGATAGTAGCTCATATGCAGCTATTTTGTTTTGTAAGGGTTTATAAATATTTTTTGTTTCTCAGTTGCAAGGAAGTAGTTAGCCTTCCCATAATCTTTCCTTTTCTTCTAAAAATACGGTCATCCTAATAAGTCGTCTTAAGACTGGAAATCAATTGCCTTTTCTATGTGGTGAGGGTCAACAATGACCACAAACACTGATTTCCTTAAAGGTGATGCAGTGCCTAGCAAACCCCGTGGAAATTACAGGGAATGATGGTGCCTAACAGAGTCGGATTCCAAGAGACTTTCTGGGTCCAGTTTCAAGCTTTTCAGCTGCAATGGCATTTTAGGAGAGAATGACTGAAAGTGCAGCTTTCAGTGTCCTGGGACTGTCCCTCAGATACATTTGCAGAGAGACAATATCAAGAGCTTTGCTTCTCTTCCCCATAGCATATCTACATATTAGCCGTTCACTTCAGAATAACTGGCTGCTGAATAGGCTGCCATAATCGCAGGTCCCCTCTCACCTGAAATAACTGAGTCTTCTGTTCTTGGGCTTCATGTTAAACCGGGACAAGTTTGTCTCATTCTGATGAAGTTTTATGAAATCAGTTGATACCTGCCTGAATTCAGTATCCACAACAGCACACCTTCCAGAAGTTTGTTTTTGGACTGTGGAAGAACTGATGGGATAATACTAATCAATACACCATTGGCGTAGTTATGGAGTGTTTGGCAATCTTAGAAGTCTGCAGTTGTCATCTAACCTTACATAAGAACCAAGTGTTTTCTTCAACTGCAGATTTGAAATAGGTATTCTCAGAGTCTGTCACTGGGGTATCAGGTTATCTTTACTCTAGTAATATTGCAAGAGGCCCTTACTTTTTCTTGGTAGTTGATGTTTCATCTCTTGCATCCATCTTAGTCAAGAGAAGTGAAAGTTTGGGCCGAGAACATTGTCAGCACTCTGTCCTGATGATCCAGGCCTCTCTTTTACTGAGCTGCCCTTGCAGAACCGCTTCACTGCTCTGTGGGCCAAAGAGAAAAGTCCTGTCACACCAGGAGGAGCGCTGGAGCTGAGTAATGCAGCCTGATCTGCCCCCCCGTATAACAACCAGTGCCACTAAGAAAAGGTGACAGGTGATAGTAGTAGGCGACTCAGTCTGAGAGGTACGGAGGCACCCATTTGCTGACCAGACGCATTCTCTAGAGGGGTGTGCTGCTTACCGGAGGCTTGCATCAGGGATATCACTGAGAGGCTACCAAGCCTCGTAAAGTCCACTGACTATTATCTGCTGCTGCTGTTTCACGTGGGTACCAGGGACACAGCCAGGAGCAGCCTGAGGACTATCAAGAAGAACTACAGAGCCCTGGGAGCAGCAGTAAGGGACTCGGGAGCGCAGGTAGTTTTTTCATCAATCCTCCCAGTCAAAGGGAAGGGGTTTGAAAGGGCCAGTCGAATCTGGCAAGTCAACAAATGGTTACGGGACTGGTGCCACAGCCAGGGGTTTGGCTACTTAGACCA
>NW_008794709.1:529123-532453 GCF_000699145.1 Aptenodytes forsteri
AGATGGTGGCAAACTTTTTAGCAGGGCCTGTTGTGACAGGACAAGGGGGAATGGCTTTAAACTAAAGGGGGGTAGATTTAGACTAGATAGAAGGAAGAAATTTTTTACGCTGAGGGTGGTGAAGCACTGGCACAGGTTGCCCAGGGAGGTGGTGGATGTCCCATCCCTGGAAACGTTCAAGGCCAGGTTGGATGGGGCTCTGAGCAACCTGATCTAGTTGAAGATGTCCCTGCCCATGGCAGGGGGGGTTGGACTAGATGACCTTTAGAAGTCCCTTCCAACCCAAACCATTCTATGATTTTGCATATCAGTGTAATCTGAGTGGTATGAAAATTCTGTTACAGACTTAATTGCAGGAAAGGGTGCTGTGTCCAGAAAATAAGTAGCATCTCCACTACAGTATTTACTGGGAAACAAGGCAAAACATCCTCTTCTGTGTAAGAACAAGTTACCTTTTGAAATGGTGCATTCAGCATCACGTTCACCTGCCAGCAGTTTAGTTTTGTGCTTTTCTGAATAATGTGGGAGACGGGCTCAACCGCGTTACTGCAGAGAACTAAAATGGAAGATCCAAGGTGTGCACATAATATCTTCTAGGATTGAAGGTCTTAGGAGACCAACATCTGCAAGCAAGGACATGCTTGCTCTTGCCTGCTAGATATGTTCTTAATTCCCAATTAGAGTTCTCTTCTCTAACTTCTGTTCTTCATGGTTATTCAGATGGTAAAGCAGAACATAGACCTTGTGTTTTTTCACTGCCAGTGTTGCCAAAGCAGTTTAGACTTGAGGACCTGTTCAGTCTATTGCTGTACTATAGTCTGCTCAGTCCATACCTCTAAAACTTATTAAGTATCTGCTAACAGTCTACTTGGTGCTCAAGGAAATGATCCCCATGGGACAGGAGCTTAGTTGTTGTCATTGTGATACAATAGTATTTCGAGCAGTTGGGAATCTGGTTTTGTGACATCTTTCAATGAAAGGATCTTCCCTGGTAGCTCTTCTGACATATGCTAGAAGAATGAAAGTGTTCCTTCCTGACAGAGTTTTCCTGCCCGAAGTTGTATGTGACTCATTTGCAGGAAAGTAAACTTTTTTTCCCCATCTCCTAGGGCTTATTTTCCTATGGTCAAACTGTAGGTCTAGCAGGGCTGCTGGGTTCTATATTGATAGATCTTTTGGTGAATCTCCTTCCTTATTTGCTTCCACTAGAAAAAAAACAATGGGAACACCCAAGCTGTGCTAGTAACAGACAAGGCCTGTTGGGACTGCAGGAGAGGTTCCCCTCCCAAACTATGCATGACCACGGCAGATTAGATCAGCAATCAGTCAGTCTTTCTTAATGTTAGTGAGGGGGTTTGTCAGGTATTTGTAGAGTGACTACTTGGCACTCTCACCACTGTTCTGTCACAGTAGCTTCTGAGAATGAAGAGACACTTAGTGGAAGAGTACTGTGGTCATTATCCTTCTGCAAAGATTGAGACCCAACTTGGGGCCAGCGGTGAAGGGATGGAGGATCTGAGGAGGGCTGCTTGGAGCCATCCTCAATATATGTGTGCATATATCTAAGCGCTCAAAGAAAAGTTACCTCTTTAACTACAGCTGAAGTATTAATTGAATGTAGATTTACCACCCACCTTCCTTGTTGCTCTCTTAAGAGAGCCTTTTGGTTACCGTGATTTAGAGGAGTTGTAAGTCCTATAACATAGCTTTGCCTTTATGCCTGTGTGAAAGGGGACAGCTTGAGTCTACTCTCAAAGTGTACTGCTAAATGAGAAAGCTTAAACTCTGTATTTGTGCTATGGATATACATACAATATTGATATTGGACTCAAAGGGCTGTGGCTATTGTGTAGCAACCATTTGTTCTCAGCATCCTTTCACAGTATGTTTTGTTTGAGCTGCTAAGTATTTAAAGTTAGCTAATTGGGTCATATTTCTGCTCAAATGACTGATGTGTGTCAAGCTGCAATAATACAGGCTCACTTCATAAACAGTAAGTATCCTGCTGTTGTAAGGAAGCTGTATTTTTTTGAGGGGGAACTGTAGCAAAAAGTCTGAATTAATGACAGTTTCATGGGATTATGTCAATCAGGAAAATGTGCCCCAATTTGCTGAATTCTGTGATGATATATACCTACTGTAGTTGACTTAAAATACATTTTTTTCCCTTTTGTTGCATTTCCCCACCCTTTTGAGTTATAGTAAATGTTTTTAGAAAATTATCAGCTAGTGAGAAAGGTTCTTTAATTCTTATGTAGCTTCATTGATAGTTCCTGCTCTTTTCTTTTAAGGTAATGATCATGTCTGCCATTCTTCAGAGAAATGTTTGTACTCCACACGTTCTCATGATCTCTTGTCCTTGCTTAGTAACTTAAATAATAGTGTCTTCCTTGCTTAGTAATTTAAATAATAGTGTCTACCTGTCTCTATGAAGTTTTGTGCTAAGCAATTAGAAGTAAACAGTTAGATATGTTAAAATTTCTTGTTAAAATTGTGGTGGGTTTTTTTTTTTTTTTGAAGCTAATTCGATGAAACACTATTACAGCTCCTGGGTAGATAAACTGAAGTCTTTAATCTCAATTTTCCCATTTGATGTTACCTGTAGCTGTCTCTTCTTGTGTAAAACAAACAAACAAAAAAACCCCAAACCATACAAACCAAAACAATTCTTGACTTTTTCCTGGTTCAGTGTTTGTTTCAGAGAATATTTCATTCTGCAGGAGTAGTTACAATACCTAGTAAGACATTGCAATTAACATTGTTTAAATAAACCATTAAAAGAATGATGGACTTCTTGTAATCATACATCTGAATTAAGAATTGTGCCAGAATCCTTTTTATAATTTTTTGATCATAATAGAGTTATGCCTTTATGATAGACTGCTAGAAGGGGGAAAGTGTCTTGAGCATATGCTGATGTTGTCATAGTTTCCTTTTAAGATGGAAATCAGTATTGCTTTTCTCTTACTGTTGATTGTATGCAATGTTTTAAAGTTTCGTACTTATAAAGTTCTTGTCTCGGAAAAATTAACCCTTTATTTGACTGCTTTCTTTCAGAGATGTGGTACTGGGTTTTCCTCTGGGCTCTGTTCTCCTCTCTCTTTGTCCATGGTGCTGTGGGAGTATTAATGTTTGTGATGCTGCAGAGGCATAGGCAGGGGAGGCTGATCTCTGTCATTGTGGTCAGCATTGGATTTCTGGGTTCTGTAACTGGAGCAATGATAACCAGTAAGTCTGTCTTTCTGTTTTTGTTTTTTCTTTCTTATTTTACATCTAACTTCTAAAAAAAAAAAAAAACCCCGACATCTCTTTATTAGTGATTTGTTAATT
>NW_008794709.1:533101-569092 GCF_000699145.1 Aptenodytes forsteri
CCGACATCTTTTTCTTAGTGATTTGTTAATTGTTTATTAAGGATTTTGCCTTAGTTATATAGCTATCCTAATGATAATGACAGCTGAGTTGCTCTTCTATTGTGTAAAGACAAAACTACTATAAATTGTCAGAGGAGTGCAGAAATGATCCTACTCTCATTTTGGAAACGTTGGGCACCAAGCTATTCAAAAGGTGTATGCTCAGCAGGTAATACTTGAGCAGTCCTGTCCTACCTTACTTGTTGCAGATTTTTTGTTTTGTCAAAAGTTTCTGATCAAGATCACCTCTTAGTACTCTTTAAGCCGTGAACTTCTTCTGGAAATGAGGTCCTGATTCCATTGGTTGCAGGGCTGACTTCCTGCTCATTTCCTTGGACCTGCTGGAGGTTTTTAATTGTACCTGGATAGGATGTTGCTCTTTTAAAAGAAAGAAAGATGATTGCAATGTAGGTATGACTTACAGCTAAGAAAATTTGTTTGGAGACATTACATTTGGCTCATGGATTTGAAAGAACTTTCCGGTCTTGGCTGGCCAAAATGTTACTTTCTAGTTTATTATTATTTTTATATTATATAAAAAATTATATATTTATTATATACTTTTTATTTCTTGACATTGACATTGTATCCACAGATAAGATGCTAACCATTTTTCTGTTAAAGCAGCATGCTGGAAGGTTCACAGAGCTATAGTTAAAGCCTATACTCATTAAAACATTGCAGAAAGCAGGAGTATTTTATGTAGTAAAGTGCGGAAGTGTTATACCTGGCCAAATATGGCACACAAGTGATGTTGCCAAGAATGTTTTGAGAAAATGCTGCTTAGCTGTTTTCATCTAGAGTTATGGTATCAGATACTGTTTTTCCATCTTTCCAAAGAAATTCTGTTGTCTGTATCAATACTGAAACATATGCCATAAGATCAGTAGGACACTTTATTCAGTCTTTGGCTTCATCATATCCAGCTACTTTTATCTAACTTATAAATAGACTAGAGTACTTTTCCCAAGCAAATAGGAGCATGGTGAGTTTTCTGTTTGGGTGGGGAAAAAGAAACAGTGAATATTTTCACAGGAAAGAAGCTTGTGCTTCGTTATCCGAAACAATGCTGGTAAGGAGTTCTCAACATTAAAATCAATGGACTGAATGGGGCCTATGTTAACTTGAGCAGTAGTTTCTGCCCGAAGATCTTCAGTGTTGTTAAGGTGGTCTAACTTGAAAGGCCTTTGAGGGTAAGGAACCATCATATAGTCTTAAACTGTAGGCAAGCCTTGCTGCCTTTCATTCCCATTTTTCTGTGGACTGCCCAGATTATCAGAATAGTGGTATCGCTTCAGCTGTGAACACATTAATGGATGATTTGTGACAGATTATTTCTTATTGCTACTGAAAGTCCCTCTTGCCTGTTGGTTTTCAAGATTTAAAAAAAAAAAAAATGCAAATTTCATGAAGAGTTTTGTTAAGACTTTCCTCAAAAGGTTGTTTTAATTACTATATATTTCTTAGCATAGAATTTCCATCACTTAACACAGTATAGTACAGTATAATTCTACTGGTTTGGTTTTTTTGTTTTTTGTTTGTTTTTTGCTAAGGTAAGGTGGAACCAGCTGAGTGCCTTACATTACATGTTATGCTGATTTTTGTCCTATGATTGAAATGGCAGTAGCCCTGTTACAAGGTCAATCGTGCATGAACATTTCTGAAGAACAGAAGATAGGAAATGTGATGCTGGAATATCCACACAGAGACTTTTACAGTATTCTGTGGTGGGGAAGGTTCAGTGTTTCTTGAATGAAAGTACTTTGTGTCTCTTATCTATGCATAAAAAGAGGAGCAACACAGTTATATTTTTGGCATACAGTTTTGCAGGTCAAAACACTTAACAAGTAAGCAATACTGTTTATGTGTAAATTCACCTGAGAATTTCTCCAAGCTTAGACTGTAGACTTGCTATGCTGTTCCCAAAAGTATTGCAGAGAGCATTGCAATTTGGTTAGCCAAATACTTTCTGGTATTTTTGTTTCTGGACAGCACTGGGTTGTTTCATACTGAAAGAAATTCTGCAGGGAGCTTCTGAAGACAAATTATGGTGATAAAATATTAAAGAGAGGATTTTTTTAATAGCTATTGTGCTATTGTGCTGCAAACTGGGATGCCCGTTGAAGTATTTAGTTGTTTGAATATGCCTGGTCCAGTGCTTAAGAAACTGAAATAACAAACTGACTTCAGCTTCCATTTTGTATTTCCAGTCCTCTGCATCGTTTGTGTAGGTGAATGAATGCAGTATAGATTATTAAATAATGCAGGTTTAATTTTGCTCAGGTAGATCTTATAAACTTTCTGGCCTTCTGGGATGTTTTTACCAGCATATAGAAAAGCAGGAAACCCCTTAGTTTCTAGGCTTTGAAAAATCACAGAACTTAATGGTTATAAAAAAAGGTATAAAAAAATTTACTAAATAGCAGTGGATACTGTAAAAAAAAAAAAAAAAAAAAAACAAAAAAGCTAAAAAACCCCTCCAAAACAACCCAAAACCAAGAACAGATAAATGCCAGGAGGTTTGAGGCAAGTATTTTAGCTGTATTTCATCCAGAAGGGTCTGTTCTTCCTCCTCTCCCCAAACACACCCCTTTTTGCTGACATATTCTCATTTCCCTCATTGGCAGCCTATTGTAGTATACTTTGGCTCTATACCAGTTGTGCTGGGTTATGCATTATAGGTTGTATTGCACACTGTTATTTGACAAGTATAAATACATAATTATCAAACTACCAAATTTTTATGGTTTTATTATTAATATTTTCCAGAATATGTCAGTGTTTTCTCAAGAAGCCAAAAACTTCTGTTATTGGGATACCAGAATTTGATGCTATTAGTTAATCAGTTTGACTGATTTGAATTCACTTTGAGAGTTCAGTCACCAAAATAATTTTAATGTCAGTACTGGGCTCAGTCTAAAGGATCTCTTTCAGTTTTTGACAGCAGATAGTCAAGGAACAAATGGGAAAGCTTATGCAATGTAGCTGAGTGAAATACCAGAAGGCTAGCCTTCTGGTGAGATATTTCTGACAAAATATACTTTACAGAATATTTTTCAAGAAACAACACCAACAAAAACACCCCCAAAACTTATTCACCTAACAGTCTGATTAATAGTGTTTATAATACTGTCATGGCCACAATTATTAGTGAATTCTACTCCTCCAAAAATTTCTGTAGAAATGAGGTGTTATTTTTTTAAGATATCAGATTATATCCAGACACAGATTGTACTTTCAGAAAATCTGCTGGGACTTAATGTATTTCCGTGTCACTAACGGGTTTTTGATCACTTCAGCAGACTATTCCTGTTAGTGACTGTGCAAAAACAAGAAAATCCCAAATTTTTTTAACTCTTGCCTATTAATTAAAAAAAAGGTGATGGCTTTTCAGTTTTCTTTGGATCTTGAAAAAGCCTCTGTGATCTTTGAAAGCATTTAGTTATGATTAGACAGCATCTGAGACCATACATACTGAAGGTCTATAATTAAGTTCTGGCTTTTGGTCTTCAGGAAAAATCTATTCATTTTGAAATAAAGGACAACATACTTAATGTTTGTTCTTTAGGCAAAGAAAGCAAGCACTTTATAGAAAATGCTTGTTCAGAAAGTATTAAATAAAAGCTTTGTTCTAGGTGAACTTTTGAGTGTTAGATTGAGTAAATTTTTTACCTATGGATACAGCTGTATACATGTATACAAGCCTGTATTTCTTCTTTGAATGAACATTTTAGTATCCTTAAAAGGCTCAGAAGTTGTTTGGAAAGAAAATGTTATTCATCATTAGCATGTTATTTTTTTGACTGATCTTTTTCTCAGGTATTTGCTCCAAGACATCACAGCTATCCATTTGCTCTGTGACTTTTGTTCTTCAAATGCATGTGATAAATTCAGCATGTGAAAGGCAGTAAAGGGATTTAGTAGCACCTGGCTTTGTTTACAGTGTAGTACTTTGTTTCTGGTCTATCTTGGCCATTTTATGTTATACTTTAAATGGAAATTTGCACACAACTGTACAAGAAAAATGGTCTCAATTTTTAATGTGTTATAGCTCAAAATCTAATCATATTGGATAGAAATTTCCTCTCATACACATTCATGGATAACAATGAAATACTTTGATCTTTTTCATGTTTTGCTTGATTTGCTAAACAATTGTTAACAATTTAGTAGTTTAAGTCAAAACTAAACTGACACAATATGACCAGGTTATTCAACTGAAATATTAAATGCAGCTGGTAGATGTAAGTGTTTACAGTTATTTTGTAGACACTAGCAGTTTTACTGTTGTTGTCTTCTCCCTGCCTATACAAGCACTATTAAACCACACTTCGGACTCGGTCAATTTTAAAGGATTTTTTTGCTACCTTTTCAAATTAGCAGAAGGCAAAGATGTAAAAAAGATCTGAAGATGTCTACAGGGAAATGGTACGATTCAATTCTCTTAAATCAAACTGATGTTGGAAAAGTTAATCTGGTTCAGTTGGGAAAATCATTCCTGAAGGACTTTCGTAACAACTAGAAAAATGCAAGCAAGACTAGTAATTCTATAATGCCGTGAAGTAATACAGTGTTTGGTAATGTTCTATAAATAGCTGATGCATAGACACAGTAAAAGGTTTGTCTCATATTTCAGCCCTGGCTTTATTTCTGTGATTTGATCATTGTTTTTCTTGTGATTCTTAGGTGCTGCAGTAGCTGGAATTTACAGAGTAGCAGGAAAGAATATGGCTCCCTTAGAAGCTCTTGTCTTTGGTGTTGGACAGACAGTACTGACATTAATTATCTCATTTTCAAGAATTCTTGCAACGCTTTGAGACTATGTAAAAGGGGGAAAAAAAATCAACTAGTTTAACGAAATCTTTAATCTGAAGAGAAGCTTCCTGAAAGCAGATTCACCAGCTTACGAACTTGAATTCTAGCACAAGAGAAAGGAAGCATGTGGAACCTGCACTACAAATCTAGAGGTTCAGTCAAATGAACAGACTGTCCTCTAGTGTCTGAACTGTTGTACTTCTGCACTGCGCCTTATGTGCCTCGATCATAGGCAAGGTGCAATCCATGTGTGCAAAGTTGAGATAAAGCACCTTGAACAGCTGCCAGTCAGGTTAATGCTTGGTGATGGGATCATTGTTCTTAACAGCGTTGTAATAAGATAAAGGGACGCTCCTGAAAATTGCTGTATGTGTCAGACTTGGAGTTTAATTCTTAACTGTTGGTGGGTAAGCTTTGAAATTGCAATTGTAGAAGAATGCTGCGAACGTACATTCTACTTGAATTCAGGTAAAATAGCAAGATAACTGACTTTTGTATTAGCAGAATCTCTTTGAATGCTGAATATTCTTATTCAGCATTAAAAACAACTGTTAGGTCCATTTTGAAGTATAGATGAATATTGATGGGGTTTAAGAACCACAGCTTTAGCAACCCTGATGTGATTAGCAGTATGTGTAGAATGGCTCATGGCAGTTTTCTGAAGCTCAGCACATCATTTCTTTGTGGTCTTAGCTTGTCAGAAATCAGTAGTTTAAGGAGACTGTATGAGGGTTACTAAGTACAATCTGTTGTGTATGCACAAACAAATCTTAAATTGATGCTTTCCTTGAAATTATTTTGTCTTAAACATACAGATGGTTACCAGCCCTTCTGAGAACCTCAGAAAGGCTACTTGTTGCAAATAAGCTCCCTATATTTATTTAAGCACTGATAGGACTCTTAACCCTACATGTATTCTTTAAAGAACACACAAATACAACAGACTTTAAGAGAATACACCTATGAGGAAAGTGGAAAGGGAAAAAAAAAAAAAATACTGGTTTTCAACCGAACAAAAATGTTGAGTTTAATAAAATAGTTACCGTACTCCAAATGTTTGGAAGTGGGGCAGCGCTAATGTATTTACTACCTTGTTTCTGAACACTTTGTATCTTTGGGAAGATTAAGATACATGAAACTTTCAAATACTTAGCTTTCAGTAGAGTTTGTGCTTTTCTAGTTTAAAAGGGACAGTAGTGTTGTGCATGTGAAATGTTGTAAATGTGAATGTTTTGGAGTGAATAGAAGTTTTAAGTCTAATTATTTATAAAGTGCAAAATTTAAAGGGCCCAAAGTTCTGTGCGAGGAATAAGGAATCTTTTACATCTTTTGTCCACTGAATGCTTTTCAGCAGTCAGTTTTTAATGCTGACAGGAAGAGTAAATTGCTCAAAAGTTTTGCTGTTAAGATGTCAAAAAGACTTTCAGGACTGTTGAAACCAGTGGTACCTACTGCACAGATAAAAGAATATGGTTAAAAGTAACTTACAATCCAGCTGTATTGCTTTAGTGCTTCAAAATATTATAATGAATTAACCTGTCTGCCTTTATTTTACTCCACAAGCTGGTTTTTTAAGTGCTAAGGATGCTAATTTTTTTTTTTCTTAAAAAGTATTTAACTTTTGTTTGGAAAATGTACAGAGTTACGGGCTTTGCAGGGAACAAGGTAAAATATAGGTTTATAAACCTTTTCAGTGTTATATTTTGGCTCTGAATTGCTTTAAAATGAGGCTGAATACATATATTCTCATTATTTTGAATGTCTTAAAACATTTATTTTTCATGGTTTGGGTTTTTGTCTTGTTTTTTTGCTTTCTGCTGATACTTTTTGGCATAACAATCATTGCACTTTAGACAATGAAATTTTTACATCTGTAAAAGGCAATTCAAACTTCTCCCCATTGTCTTAAATTATGAGAAAACTGGTTTCAGGTATTTAAGTCAAACTGAATAATAAAATAATTGAAAATATTTCTCCTAATGTGCCTTGTTACATATATTATTAAGGGAGAGGATTTAAAAGAGAAATTACCATATCTTCATTCTTGTTCTATTTTTGCTATTTCTAATTAATTTGGTTATTTGATATAATGTCTTACTCAACAGACATTAAAACATTTCTGTTTGACAACCTGGAAATGCCTGTCTGGATCAAAACCAACTGTTTTATGAAGCACTGTATTCAGTAATTTAGATTCTCATGACTTTACCTCACACTTAAACTTCTTCCCAGTTTTCAAATTTCCTTGAGCATCTCGATTCTCATGTATTGTACGAGGCTATTATGCTACCACTGATCAATGGCTTGCTGTCTTTCACTAAGTTAAACTATAACAGACTACTGCTAACTTATGAAATGCATGTACAAAACTTTTATTGATGAACGCCATTCTTCGTTTTAATTGCAGTGCCAATGAAACTTGCCATTGTAACTTTCCTCCTTTGACAAGGAGGCATCTTTGCAGATGTCAAGTTACCTTTCTCCAAATGATTTTTATTGTGTAGATCATTGTAATCACTTTTAAAACATTGTTAGGTGCTTAGTTGTCTCTGCTTTATATGGCATTACTGCCTGGCAACAATGAATAGGCAGGTAATATAATGCCTAAGTGGCTTAACAGAGACAAAGCTATGTATTTGATTAGAAAATCATTTTTAACTATTTCTTGTGAGGAATATATGAGGACAAATAGTTTGTCTATGAAGTATTCTTTGATCATAGCATGAACTTCATAATAACTCCAGCAGTGAAAGGAAGTGTGAGTAAGTGGCCTTATGTCTGTGAAACTTTGAAGTTTCATCCCGCATCCTTAGGAACAGCATTGTTAAACATAAGGTGCTCTAGTCAAAGTGCAGTGTATGAATATATATGGGGGGGGGGGTACATATGTATGAGTGGTTTTGGGTGTGTTCTATACCTTACAGACTAACAAACAATTGAAATAACTTGTCCAAGAAAAAGAAAATTACTTCATACACTTTTTTTTTTTCCTCTTGCTATTAGGCTACAAAGATACCTTGTGTGTGAATGGCACTGATGGTACTCTGGTTCCCTTTGGACAATAGCGTGTTGTGCAGATGTCCACACATCTTTTAGTGCTGTCTTCAAATAGCTCTGCCTGTCTCTGCATTGTATCACTAGGCACATTCTGTGCATTGTTAACGATTTAATTTCTAGTAAAGAACAAATAATACACCAACACAATCTTTGGAGGAGGAGGGAATACTGAATATACTATTTAATGTGAAGAAGCTTCTGCTGCTTTATTAGAAGCTGCTGCTGTTAAAGATTTAAACATTCCACACACTTCCAATTTATCAGTATGATCAAAAAATTTTGTTTTGACTCAAAAACCCCAGCTATATTGCAGGAAAAAAATTCAAAATAATTATTGTTTTTAATTTTGTGGGTTATTCTGAGTTTATGAAACTAATCTGTACCATGACTAGAGATATAATTTGAAGTTTGCTGTTGACAGTTTTTTAAAGAAACCAATAATTTAACCAGTTTTGAATGTTCAATGTGGACCAAAGAATAGTCCTGATTTTGTGTAATGTGGCTTTCTATTTTTGGAATACACTGTTTTTATTACTCTAAAGGAAATAGTATTCCCTCTTCAACATATTGCACATTGATACTTATTTTGGTTACAATTTCTATTTGAATTCTTTTGGGGGGGCATATATAATGCCATTTGAGCGGAAGCTGTAATGAAGTCTAAGCTCTAATAACTGTAAGAACTGATTTAATTGTTATTTTCTGTTTTAATTTATATATTCTAATCATGCCTTTCCTGCATTAAATCTGAGTATTGTATCATGAGCGTATTAAGCTGCATGGTTTTGTACGTAGCCATTCAACATCACGCATGTAATTCCACGTAAGTGATTAACTTTCTTCTTCAGACACAGTAGTATTCCTAGATGTAACAAAGTGCGGATGAATCAGGGCCAAAAAAAAAAGTATATGACTCTAATGAGGCTTAGAAAAACAATTGTGAACAGGAGAATTTTTTCCATTACATTCTTGTTTCTGGAAATACACTTTTTCATCATGTGTATTTCAGTCAAGGGGGAAAATGGGGAGATTCATTGCTAGGATGACAACTGCAACCTAATCTAATTCCAAGCAATTTGAGATCAAATGAAATTCTGAATTTTGTCATAAATTATAATGGAGTGCTACATATATATAAATGCTAGAACATAACTTTATTTGAGTGTTACCAGAATTTAACATACAGCTGCATCAGCATATTGACAGAATACCTTTTGAATTATTTCTTTTTTTTAACCTCTGGATTGGGAGCAGCTCAAGGTGAAGAGACTGTTTAAATCCTCAGCTGTTGCTTCAGAAGGAGTAGGTGTTCTTTGTGTTCAGGTGAATTTAACACACTGAAAACTTGTGTTGGGTTAAAAGTCAAACTTTTTTGGTCACACCTTGGTCATACCACCACAGCCTTTAAGGTCAGTGGGAAAAGTATTCTGTATCTCTGTTACAGCAATTTAGTTTGTCTACTTAACTGCACATCCTTTGGTGAAAATGAAGTTTTCATAGAAGGTAGAATTTAACCTCCGCACATACCATTTGATACCTTGTGAGTTAGAAAGATTGTGTCCTGACAGCATGCTGTTTCCCACACTTGTGCCTAGAGTTATACTTGAAATCAGTTTCCGCATTAAGTTTAAATGTAATCACAAAGACATCTCAAAATCCACAAAGATATGTTACTGCTTAGGGTATTCTCCTAGTATAGCAGGTGTAAAAACAATTATACATTTAAAGTAATGATCTAAAGAAGTATTTTCTTTCAGGAGCACACATTTTTTCCACTTCTAATTTCTCATCTTGTAGTTACTGAATGCTTTAAGAAGTTACTGTATGGATACTAGTAAGATTTGTCAGTTGTTAAAGGGAATGGATAGTATGTCCTTTTGTGCTTTTGTGAATTGGAAAAAAAAAAAAAAACAAACCTGTAAGGCGAAGTAAATACTGAAGAGGTATTTTCAATAAAATAAATAATACTTGATTGATATAAATGGCATTCCTTTTGATTTGGGATCTAACTTTTTAAGCTTAATTCAGGTATTTAATATCGCCATTGTAAAATCTGTTTCCAGATTATCCATCAATATAAGGTATACTGATGAGGCCATCGGAGCTAAAAATCTAAACCTTTTAAAATTACTTGGCTGGAGGTTTTTACTTGTTTGAAATGTGCTTAACTTTTATACAGATAATGAAGTTTTGAAGGTCCTTAATATTTTGGGGTTTTAGAGGGTAATTGGGTACTTATGTAACTAAACTTTTGACTGTGGCAATATATAGAATAGCACATAATTCTTCAGAAATGCTTACAGAAACCACTAAAGACAGATACCTATTTTACAGTTAGAAAAAGGCTACAGTATTTGACATCTATATTAATAACTATAACAGTTGTACTATAAGCTTTACAAATACAATCAGTATTAAACCATTTGGATTTGGCTGAGCAAATAAGGAGAGGAAAAAGGGAATTTGAAAATCTTTTTAAAAGAAAAAGGCAAAAAGTATCCATTAGTCCACTGACAAAATTGTGTCCCTCCAGTACTGTTTTTCATCAAGCGTGACTTAAACAGATCATACACAATGCAGCATAATAATCTCTCCATAAATTGTCTTGTGGATAGAATGCATTCTGCAAGTTTGTATTATAAATAAATATTCATATTTTCACTTGATGAAGTTACCTAAGCTAAAGAATCATGACCTAGGCATTGTTATGAAGCTCAAAGGTAACAAGAAGAGCGATGGAGAAGAGTGCTTTAACATATCATTGATTTATGCTTTGTACAGGACTCTATTGCACTGTGAAAAAGGTATTCATTTTGAGTTTTGGATGTACTGCATGTTGATGTAACAGTTCAGCTCCAATTATAAAAAAAAAGTACTTTAATGGGTGACATTTAAGCTGTAAATACTGTATACTATTATCTTTCATTTTTAAGCAACTTTTTTTATTTCCCTATTTGTGTACAGTTCTCTAAGTACATGTAAAAAAAAAAAACCAACAACAACTTGAGAAACTTTTGTAGTTAACTTTTACATTTTAATTGCAGTAATGATCTAAATACGTCCATTCAGCTGTTTGTTTAGTTCTAAGTTTTCATTGTATGCTTTCAGGTTCTTTGAAAAGCAGCAATAACTGTTGGACAATTACTTAAAGTGAAACTTTTTTCTGCACAATTTCCACTTCCATGCTTTAGAATGGGGGTACAGTGGAACACTTGTCCAATTGTAAGATTTCAAGAGCCTTTAAGTAGTTTTTATCTCTTTTTTGTGACAGGAAATGTTTCGTAGTAGCTTATATACAGAATTTACAAGTCAAATACAATTTCTCATGTTCATTTATTTGATTAAAAGTTTCTGTTAAAATATTTCCATAAACTTTCCATAGCTTATTGCATGTGCTTATAAATAAGTAATCATAAAGCTATGCGTCGACCTCTGTATGAAATACCCTGATAAGGAAAGTTTTACATTTTTGTGAACCTGATTGAAATGTACAAATGTACACATAAAATAAAGTTAAATTAATACTTAAATGATGCACTTTCTTCTGGTTTCTGTTAAAATATTTCCATAAACTTTCCATAGCTTATTGCATGTGCTTATAAATAAGTAATCATAAAGCTATGCGTCGACCTCTGTATGAAATACCCTGATAAGGAAAGTTTTACATTTTTGTGAACCTGATTGAAATGTACAAATGTACACATAAAATAAAGTTAAATTAATACTTAAATGATGCACTTTCTTCTGGACTGTAGTGGTGTGTTCCTGCAAGCATCTTACTTCTGCTTTATAGATAGATAAAAACCTCAGTGGGACCTATGTTGGCACAAGACTAAAGTGTCTTGTGGGCGAGGCTTATTTCTCCATTTTTTTCACACATTATTTTAATACCTATGGTCTCTGTTTCTGGTAGTTAAATTCTAGCATGCGGGGGAAAAAAATGCTTGAGCAAATGAAACATATGTAAATGGCTAGTTACAACAGAAACTGAGGCACCTGCTTTTGTGGTTATAGTAAGGAATTGTTTATGCAACTGGATATGCATAGTTTAGAAAACAAATTGGTTGTAGAAATGAAAACCAGATTGATTTAGTTCATCAGATTAAGCTAGCTCACAATGGAATACTGTTTGGGGAAAAATACGCTGAGTCAACATGATGTAAAAGTCTTATCTAGTTTATTTTATTTTTTTCTTGACCTGCTGAGGTGTATAGATGCTATTTATTCCTGCTTTTGTCATGTGTGCTTTGTCTGTAAGGAAGTGTAATTCACCATGAGTACATTAGTTGTTACCTGTTGGAGATGCCAATTTGACAACGTAAAATTTAAGCTTTGTATTGCTTATTTAAAATAAAAGGTACGGATTTATTTGCTTTATATTTTATTAAATCAGTCTGAGAACATTCACCAGTATCTCTTCCATGCAGACTGAAAGTATTGCTTTTAGAGATGGCAATGTAATAGCTAATTTCTCATGAAGAGCTTAAGGGGCTTCAGAGGCTATAAAACCAGGTTGCTCTATCTCAAAGTAGTGGTGTGTTTTTTGTTTGGTTTTTTTTTTGTTGGGTGCATTTGGGGGTTTTTTGTTTGGGTGGTTTTTTCAATTTGTAAGTTAAAGTTGCTTTCAAGGCAAGCTTCTGTTGCAAGTGGTGGAGACACAAGAAGGGAAATTGATCTGGAGGAAAAGATTCAAAACACCTGAATCTTCTGATTATAAACTCTGGAGGAACTTGTGTAAGGTACAATGCAATATTGTGCAAAAGCATAAGCTTTCAGAGTAACTGCCAGAAGCAAGTAGCTACTCTTAATTTTGTACCCTGCATGGGCTAACTGCCTCTGCAGAACAGCTGGGTACCTTTGGGGTCCGCCTCTGACCACAGCAGGGATGCCTCACCGCCGCAGTGCTGCCTGCCTGCCCTCCGCTGCCGCAGGAACATCTGCGGAAAACTGAGCTGTGTCCACGTCGGGAACCAGGGGGGACAGCAGGAGCCAAAAGCGCTAGAGCTGCTCTGAGGTAAGTCATCTCCACTCCCAAACTGGAGCCCTCTCTCTGGGAAGAATGATGTCCAAATGCCATTTCTAGTATGCCAAAATGGCTCATTCAGAACTAGTTTGGGCATTTGTTTTCCTTCTTGAAAAATAAGACGTGTTTATTTTAAGACACTTTCTCCTGAAGAACAGACTTTCTTGCTTTCTGAGAAGCTTAGTGTTGGGGAATGGTGTTAAGCCATTGCATCTTACATTGCTTCATGGAAAGGTTTTTAATTCAGTTTCACTCTTTCTGACACACGAGAAATAGTTTCGTCTCTTCAATACCAAAACTTATTAGCCTGGTGAGGTGGATGTTACCAGAATAAAACTCCATGTTAATATGTTTTAAATATTATAAAATATATAACATGTCTACATACATATATGTAGATATAAATATAGAAGTATAATACAGAATTTTATATGTATGTCCATGTTTAGTTGAACTTCTCATACTGGCTATACTTGTGTAAATTGTTTTTACCTTTTCTTTTTAAAATAATACCTGTTTCTTCTTCTTTTTTAAGTATTTCTAGTAAACTTGGGCACAGAAGCATGGTGTAGGTGGAGCTTGTTCAACTGTTAAAATAGGATACATTTTTAAATTATTCAGAGAGCATGAAGACCTGATTTTTATTTCAAATATGTTCCTTTTGTCCAAATTAATTATGGCATGTATCAGCCCAACTGCGTTAATGGATTATGGAACAACACTGATTACCGACATTCCAGGCATGATAGATATTGGCAGGGCCAGGGGTTTTTTAATTTTTGAAAGCTGAATACAAAAGATGTAGTGTATTTTAATGCGACTATTCCAAAAACAGATGAAGCTATCCCTTTGCACAGCGCCTAACTGAGCAGTACCTTTGTATGCATTTTTACTTTAGAGCTGTCTAAACTGTCCCTGGTGCCTGGTGCAAAAAAAACAAAAAAAAACCAAAAACAAACTACACACACAAAAAAACCAAAAAAACAAAAATTAGCAGGGTTTTTTAAATTGTTGAAAGCTGAATACAAATATTGTTGTAGAACAGCAGCTTAAAATTTTATCAGTAGAAGGGGAGCCAGAGTAATCAGTTGTCGGAGCATACAGCTTCCTATTTAAGATGTAGTGTATTTTAATGCGACTATTCCAAAAACAGATGAAGCTATCCCTTTGCACAGCGCCTAACTGAGCAGTACCTTTGTACGGTGGTTGCATTTTTACTTTAGAGCTGTCTAAACTGTCCCTGGTGCTATTTAAAAAAAAACCAAAACAAAACACTGCCTTAAAGAAGAGTGTTTCTAATGCCTCTGCACTATTTGTTCTTTCTTCAGTGCTGTAGCAGTTGCAGCTAATGCATGCCTTTCTATTTCAAAAGCTTACTGGGTGTACCTTCTGCTTTTAGCACATTTCCTAGTACCCTCCCTCATTGCAGGATTTAGATGTTATTTGTTGTCCACTAACTATTCAGCATGAGCCATTGCTTCATTTTTTGTTCAGACACTACCTGGGAGAGGCATGCAGCCCTGTTCCTACGACTGAGTAGCCCAGAGCTTTAGTCTCTGACTGTTCCCCTGTTGTGCTAGCACGCATGCACATGACCTGCCCCAAATAGACTATAACTACGTGTAAGACAGTAGAAAACAGTCATCTAAAGACAGGATGGGAAGTACAAGGTAACATACAGCACTGTTCAGCATGCCAAAATGATAGGGTTTAAATAATTATTTTTTTAGAAGCCATAATTAATCCCGTTATCACAAAGCTGAGTAACTTGAACGATTAGGGATAAAGCATACCAGTGTTTCAGAAGTTAATGCTGGATAGTGACATGACAGGCCCATTGGATGTGGGTGAAAATACCTTGATAATGTATAAGATGCTTGAGTGGCACAAGCTACGGAATACCTCAAAACAAAAGCGTGGAACTTAGATGGGATGGAGAAGCCGAGCAAGAGTTGGGGTGGCCAAGACCTAGGATGCACTGGGTTATGGCAAGGATCTTTGTAGTGTGTGAAAGGGAAGGAGCAAAGAAAAGTATATTTCTCAGGGCTGGGGAAAAAAGGTTCTGGAACAACAAGAGGGAAGACGGCATGAGCTTCATCTGAAAGGCTAGTTTTCAACACACTTGTCCTCTCTGTAGGAGAGATTTATTATTCTGAACATAAAAATGTAGATATCAACATCAAAGATCATGCCTCAAGTTTACCATTTTGAATGATGGCAGTGCTGTCCAGGGAGGGAAAGAAAGTGGTGAGATACAAAAGAAAAGAATAATGTATTCTGCTGGAAGAGTTAAAGGCAGATTCTAGGGAATCTTCATATTTCACCCGGCACTCCTTCACAGTCAGGTGCTGCATGAAGGTACACATCCAGGGCTGTTGCCCTCATGTAGGAGGGATGCTGCTTCTTTCACAGAGTTCTTATTCTGTGTTTTTCAGTGTCCCACCAGTGCAGAAAACTCCTGCCTCTGCTGAGTAATGCCAAAATAACTAATTTAAAAACTGTTCAGGTTCAAACAATATTTAACTTATTAGTTATCTAAATTGTTAGTTTAGGGAATATTAGAATGGGTGCTTTGCCAAATTAATCTTCCACAAATGCAAGAAAATATTTTTTTTCTTGATGGCTTTTAAAACAAGCAAAAAGAACCAACAAAGTATTAAGTACCTTACCAGATCATATGCTCTCAATTTTTTCCTAATCCTGAAGGAATATATAATCTTTACATTAGAGGATTCTTTTTGTAAAAGGATTGGATGGTTTGTTTCTCTGGCACAATAACTTGTCTAATATTCGAGTAAACCGCCTGCAAAGCAAAAGTTCTGTCACTAGATGGTGATCTTGGCCTGTGCATGCTGCTTCTTCCTCCCTTCTCTCCCCCTTTCCTGCGACACTGCGCTTCCAGATAATGACCAAAGCAATAATCCTCACCTTCAGTTCTGTTTTAAATGCTGCTTCTGAATATTATGTCTACAAAGGTAAAAAAGCCTTAGCATTTAAAGGCTTAGGGCAAACAAACTGTTCATCTTCATCTTTTTCCTCTCAACTTTATCTTTGCTTATGATGTCCAGTACTCAAGGCATTATTTATGGCTGGTAGTGTGCTTAGCACTGTGGTATATAACATGAATACTTCTAAAAGTCAAAATAAAAACTACAGGAGCAGATGAGAAAATCCAGAGCACTTTAACACTTAAATGTTAACACATTTAACACTTAAATGTTAAATTAGTTTTTACCTGACTATTTAAAAAAAAAAAGCATTTCTTCTGCTAAAGGAATAGAGCGGTAGTGTGTTGGTTTGGGAATCCAGGGCAAAAAACTTTTGCCTGGTGACAGGTAGTAAAGAAACAGTAAAAGTGAGAGGGGGCAACAAACTGGGACAGAAGGGAATCTCTCCTTGAGACTTTACTTCTATTTGACTTGTTACAGTGGGTGCTTTCTTTGGCCCACCTTCTTTCTTTCTATGCAGTGCAGCTCTAACTCAGCACCTTTTACAGGCATCCGGTGATAAACCGGGAATTTTTCAGGAATTTACTAAATGTGATGGTTTTGTCTTCTGTATTTGCTAGTGCAAGCTGGGACTCAGACTTGCATAGCGCAACTTCAGGCTCACCTCTGTCAGTGCATGATCATTGCATTAAAACTTGCTATCATTCCATTGTGTGTTTTGGAAAGTGAAGTCCCCTTTGGCTTTCTAATTGGTCAGGTTCCTCTGGTTCTAAATATGAAACATGGTTTTTAAAGCCTAGATTTCAGAGGTTTTCAAATGTGAACAAAACTCAAATTCTAGTTCTTCAGTTCTGTGTAGATACTCTTGGCCATTTTGCTGCACAGAAAAACATTGTGAACAAAAAGACAAAAGTCTAGAAACTAAAAAGAAGTTTTCAAGCTACAGCTCGGTTGACCACTTTCTCCTACTGTTCTTTGAACACTTTTGTTTTAATGAATTCCCTTCTTGAGTCTTATGTACCCAACTTTACCAAGTTGGCATCTCTGGCTAGGTGTGTCTACCAGAATAACTGGTGTACAAAGCTTTTCTTGCAGTTTTCTTCTCCCTAGCTCTAGGATGGGGAAATAGAATAGATCTAATCACCCTTCAGCTTGTTATTGCATCCTATCGTAATAAAGAACCCCCTTTTTAATGTTAGCCTGCTTTTCTGCCATTCTGTAGATAGCAATAGTGATTAGTTTGTGTTATGTTAAACAGATTGCCCATTTAGATGGGGGGGGGGGGGGGGGGGTAAAAAACATGGTGTGTGTGGGTGGTGGTGCGTGGTTGTGGGTTTTTTAATGTGAGTTATAGACTTGTATATCTCATTCCTCCCACCTCCAGAACTTCGAGATTCCTGTTTCAGATAGGAGATACTTGAGGAAGAAACACTTCAGTACCAAGACAGGGTCTTGCCTTTAAATCTTTCCAAAGGGCTAACCATGTGTTTGGCAGTCAGAGTAACTTCTTTGCAGGCAGAGAGGATCCTGGTCAACTAACGCCTTGACTGGCAGGCCTAAGGAAGCTCAGCCTTATGAGCAATGAGATCAGTTAAAATAACATTAAAATCTGTCAACTGAGAGAGAAACTTAGCAGTTCCCACTGGAAGTAGAGCTATTTTGCAGGACCTCATCTCCCATGGGAAAGATTCCAAACCATCCTGTAGTGAACTTCAACTCCGCCAGCTGTTACAGTGGAGAACAAAAGTGCCTGAAATTCCTGGTAGAAGCACTGAAGGAAAAAAAAAACAAAGCCAAACCCCAAAATCCCATACTTTCACCTACCTGCCTAAACAGTCACATAATCAGTGATTGCATACGCCCAGAGCTGAGCCACTCATTTTCATATTTAAGATTTATGACTTCAATCCTGACTCCACCTCCCAGAAGGCCTCTTAAATAGGTATTTGAACCATTCAGTTAGTGTGACTTGGACTTGATGATCATCATCTTTCTGCTCGGTGTTTTCCAGACTGGGTGATCCTTTCGGCAGACTGTTCTCAGACAAACATGGTGATTTGTGGATGCAGTGTTGTAGAACATATATACATTTAAAAAAATAAAAAAAGAACTCAGCCCTATTTTGGAGTAGAAAGATGTATGCTAGGTGACTGAATGCAGAAGGGGCTTTTTTCAATTTTTTTTTTTATGTGGAATCCCAGTCTTTATTGAAACTTTTTGCCACTATCACAATAGAAATAACAGCACTTACATTGCCTTCTGTATCTGACAATTTATATCCTGATTGAGAAGTATGCTATGGTATAGTATTAACAAACACAGCAGAGAAGTTTGTTCATGCTATTTTTATTTATTTTATAATAGTGTATTATCGCCCAATGAAATGAGGGGGAAGGAAGGACTTCAGCATTTGGCAGTCCTTTGTGTTTAAAGTGAACTCCTTTTTGGATCAGTAAGATAGTCATTCCTTTATGTTTAACTTTGTCAGCTTCTGAGTACAGGTTTCAAGTACGTTAATAATATAAAAAAGACTTCAGATTTCTGAATTTACAAGCTGTGCATTTTTTGGTTTATTTTCAACCAGGCTAAACAGTTTTTGGAGTGCTTCTGCTAACTGAAGTCATCCAACTAATTATTTCAACAGGGTGAAAACTGTTAAATCTAAGCTATAAACATCTTTGAGACATCCTGTGGAAACTTCCAGTTGAAAAAATAAATGGTGAGTCCCTCTTGTAAACTTTCAACAATGCCAATAACAGCAATATTCTGCCCTTTACCATAGGTTTGAGGGGTGAGTTTTCTAGTAAGTTTGCGTTGCAATAGTTGAATGTTCTTGCCTTTGAGGGGCCTCTGAGCATGTACAATGTAGTGCATGGATCATGTGTTTGAAAGGTACTTTAAATAAACTATATGGGAGAGATTTATTACTCCAATAATTAAACAGAAAGCGTAAAGCAAGCATTTATTGAATGCCAGAGATTGCATGATGGGCCATTGTTCCTGCCATCAAAATACTAACTTAGAAGTGGTAGAAGATTCATTGAATAAGTTCAAACAGTTCCAATTTTGAACCTGAAACTTCTAGAGCTGTGAGTTTTGAGGAAATAATGCCTCCATTTAAAAACAAAACAAATAAAAGTCTAAATAGTCTGACCTGTTGCAAAACGAGTCCGTACCTAAAGGTCAGACTGAGTTCTGGAAGTGCAGGAGGAATGAGTAGTGATAGCCATCTTCTGAGACCAAACAGTCCAGCATACATCTCTGAAAACACGGTACCCATCAGCACTGCGATCAGTATAAAAACATGCAGCTATGGCTGATCAAGAGATTGTTGCCCCTGACTCTGGATGTCCATGTGAGAGAAGGGGGCGATCTCCTTTTAGTGAAGTCTCAGTGTTAGCTAAACAATGAACCCTATCCAACTGTAAAAATGTGCATTTAAGGCTTTAAAGAGTATATCTGCTGTTTGATAAAGTGCCTATTACAAACCTTAAACCAAATGTCTGCAAGGTACAGCCTAGTATTAGGCTTTTTCAGTCTTCTCTTCTGCTGATCTTCCTCCACGTGTTTGACACTGGTCTCCCTTGGCTCATAAAGGTTCAACCTACTAATTTCACCCTATACCTAAATTGGGGACCTTAGACTGAACATCTAATAGCCCTGTGCCAAAAAGAGCAGAAGCAGATGGTGCTGCACCTGTGTGAAAGTATTAGTGATTGTAACACTATCTGCCCAATTACTTCCTCTGAATAATAGATGGATCATGACCAGGTTATATCAATTGATCTTTCCAGCTTCTCTTCTGTAATTTCAGGAAATTTCCCTTTCCAGGCTCAGTTTCGCAAATGTGATTTAATAGGGGCATGGTTGAATCGCTTGCCTTTTATGGTTATATGAAGATAAAGGCTGAGAGCTCAAGAACATAAAAGCATGCACCATTTGAGGGGATGGGGTGGAGGGTCATAACATTTATTGCTAGTACATAGTGAAAAAGAGCCCGGCAAAAAATGAACTTGGTGTTAGTTTTGAATCTCCCCAGCACTTGCGTGGTCTCTGCTTTCGTATAAACAGCAAAGGGAGTGATAGTGTGTCCTAAATGACTGACCCATGCTTTCGGTGTGAACAGCTTTAAGGCTAGCTTGTTTCTCAATAGTTTCAATTTGCTGGTAGGTGCTACTCTATTGCCGCCTTCTTGCTCACAGGTTCTTGCCGTGGTTTTTGCAGCAGCACTCTTCTGAAAGGCTGTTGCCTGCCTACACTGGTCCCTGCTCCCTTCTGGTTCCCCTGGCCTCCTGTAACTCGCTCTTTACAGTGAGTATGAGATTAAGTAAAAATATGGGATGTATTTTTTTCATTACTATAGTCAGCTGAGGTATTTTGATACAAAGCAAAAAATCCTCTAGATATGCCCTGTCTCATACATACATCTACTTACCAGGATAATGTGAGCTGGAGTGAAGGAGTAACACCTGGTGTGTACCGGTCCTGCAACACACACAATGCTGTTCAGTTGCTCTTAACAGATCTTGAAGGGTTTCTAAATTTCAGCAGTTTGCCAGGTCATGCTCATGCTGTATGTTTGCTGGCACCTATGCTGAATATATACCCCTCTTTCAGTCAGGATAATTTTCTTTCAAATAGCTTTTAATTTCTGCTGGAGGTCTCTCTCTGACTTCCCATTTTTTAATCCCCTCTTTCACACAATAATTTTCTTTCAAATAGCTTTTAATTTCTGCTGGAGGTCTCTCTCTGACTTCCCATTTTTTAATTAAGATGACACTTTTTTTAATGGTTTGATTTATGTTCTGATATGAAATTACAGCTGCTTTTGCATGTCCCTGCATCGTCCCCCCGCCCCCCTCCACGTCCAATAAAGCTTGCCTCAAAATATCCAAAATTATTTGTCTTGAACTGCCTGGGATGGTTGATATTACAAATACCATGTTATGCATAAGCACTGTCAAATATTCCTCTTCTGCAAGATTTGCTTTTGGCTGCATCTTATTGACTGGATGGGCTTAAATGGGCTATGGAGAAGAGAACTTTTCCTTCATGCAGCTTGAGACAGAAATTAAGCAGCCTAAAAATAACTTTTTAAAACAAAATCTATGAAAAGTAAGAATTAAAAGAAAAAACACTACTATACTAGGGGCAAGCAAAATTAGTTTGCTCCCTACTCATGGGAATCTTTTTGCAGGTGCTCTAAGGACATGCAGTAGCTGTCTGACTGAATGCATTTATGACTCGTTTTAGCTGTATAAGAGAAATGTGATAACTGACTTGTGCCAGACAAAAGGACACCGGTGCAGAGAATGTGGTTCTTGGTTTTTAGGAGCAAGGGGAATCATACAGGTGTACAATAGTAAAATCTCCTCTCCTCTTCGTTCCTTGATATTCTAGGAAAGGCAATCTGCTAGGGAGCAGTAAGGAAATTAAAGCTGAAGATGCGCAAGATTTTTGCAAAGGTGTTTACTTTACAGGGTATTGCTCACTTGCTTTTCTGCCATGAGGACTTTGTGCTGCCGCTAGAGTGGAGAAAGGGGAAAAGATGTATTGGGGTAGTCTCATCTTTATCCTGAGACCTGGGGTTGTTTTAGAAAACAGCAATTCTAGGATAATAGCTTAAATTAACAATATTCCTTAGCTAGATGAGCACTACAACAGCTTTAGTTAGCGAATATATAGTGTTTTAAATTTACTTTTGATGAGCTGCATATCCTAAAATCTCTGGTACGTTTTTCCTAAGCCAAAAGACACTTAAGAAGAGAAACCCAAAACAAACTAAACAACAAAAAAACCCCAGACACTCATGCCACTTCAAAACTTCTCAATGATCCAGCATGTATCTTGATGTATGTATCCAGCACGTATATTGATGATTTCATCCTTTGCAGATGACTGTTCATCTTGCAAATGCCACCATAACAAGCTATTAGTATGTTCTAAAAGATGACATGTATTGAACGGGCTTGGCAGTGGAACAATTTTCTTCCTGTAAGCATTCATCACTTTCCTGGGGCAGTGGTATCATGAGAGATGGGCTGAAAGGGTAGGGAAGGAGAATATGAAGAAGTCGTATTGCTGTTTTCTGTGGCATCTGTGATTTACGGGTAGAGTGAGTGTTCCCTGTCTCAGTACTGAACAGTATTTGTAAGCCCTTCAGGAGAATTACTGTTATTTTAAACATGCTCTGATTTCATTTTCACAGAAAAACTTTGGATAAATGTTTCATGCCACTGACTTCTTAAGTAAGCACTCCATGTTTCACTGAAGCAGCAGTAAAAGCAAACCATACATTAGTAAATGCATTTCACCCATAATTCTTTGCTGCACACTTCATAGATGCATTGGTCCAATGTCAAAAGAAGGGGTCAATTTAGTTTTAAATCATTAGTCTTGTGATAGCAGTTCAGGCTCTGATGAAGGATAAAACATGCTGTGTGCAATGGCTACATAAACAAATTGCGTATGGACGGACGCAATCTCAAACACTTCAAAAAAGAGAGGCTTGCAAGGTAAGATGTGTAGGGCCTGGCTTCCTATGCATGTTTTCCATAATATGAAATTAAGGTGAAAAAGTAATTAATTCTGAAGTAAGAGGGTCCACATACACAGTTAGGTGGGAATAGTTAACCTAGATTATGTGTAGACAAGTGTCGTTAAAACCGGCCCCTAAAACTGGTGTGTTAAAGGTCAGCATGTGGAAGACTTAATTGATGGGTCCTATATGGTGCTGACAGAAATATCTAAAGACCCAGATGACTTCCAAAAAGTGTTTGATCACATTAATTACTGGCTAAAGCAGTGATGACAAAGTCCTAAAACTTTTCACCTTCCATCCCCCCCCCGCCATGATCATAATATTTAAAGAATGCGGTGGAAATGAAGTAGTAGTTGTTCAGCATCCTGCCTACCTGTGCCTGCAGTGTGGTGGCATGTTGCACACCCCTACTCCCCTTTGCCTACATGAAGCAGCACCTTTTATTCCTCCAGAAGTGACTTCTGCCGTCCAACGGTAGTATGCCATGTCGATATCTGGAGAGAAAAAAGCTCAATGCGTCCATTAGGATATGTTTTCTTATGGGCAAATGAACAACTGGTGAGAGGAAATGTCCTGTGGAAAAAGCTGCTGAGTGATGTAGGACGGTGAAAAGAAGCAAATGAGCAGTTGGTGATTTAGAAAGAGCGCGAGAAAGATGTTCCAGGTCAGTTCTGGCAGTGAGAAATGAGGTATTTCAAGCTAATTAGCTGAAAAAAATTTGGCATGCTTTAATTTCCTGAACAATTAGGATGAATAGAAATGTCTTCTGCTTTCTTTGCGAAACATTTTTTAAAGCACATCATGTTAGGAAAAGAATTAAGGATCTGCGATAACAGAAGTGGGAAGTCTAATAATCAGCTAATTAAACCTAAACAATAGATCCAGCCCTCATAAATAAGATCACTGTCTGTCTTCTGGTTGGCACTGAATGAAATCAAACCTTTTGCAAAACATGTTTTGAATGAAGGCTAATTCACTTCCATATAGTGGCCGCTTATTTTCTTAGAAAAAAATTGTAATAAAACAAAGCACCGGGGCGTTGATCTTGTAAGCTGAAAAGGGAAGCGTGAAATTTTGACAGTGAAATTTTGAGAGTGCCAATGATACTTGGGGAAGCAGGTCTCCAGTTGGTACAAATAATCAGAGCTTCATTATTCAGCTTCATTTTGTAGGTGGCTTTACAGAAGCTGTAGGTTGCCCCTGGGGAACCTAGATGCCCAGTCAACCTGTTTCACAAACTGTACAAATGGAGAAAATCTTTAGTGGTGTTTTGAGGCTATGTGGGAGGGAAGTATTGCTTCTGTTCACGATTGAATGGCTCACCCCCCTGTTTTATTCTCTAACCCCACAGCATCCTCATGGCAACCTCATTATTACTTGCCTGGAAGTTAATCATAAGCGTAAGTGTGTATTTTTAGCTTTCTTGAACATGATCAGCTTTCTGTACTTGCGGGACGGTCGGCTCTATCACTGTAAAGCAAGCGGAAAGAAGGGCGATGCACGCAGCTTTCTGTGCCGTATCAGGGCTACCGGCCCTGCTTGGAGGCCCCTGTACTGGGCCTTTTCACTCAAATTAATCACTTCAGGTTAAGCTTTGCCAGAGTGAGTACCTGGGGTAGCAGATTTTTGGTTTTCACCTTTGAACAGTAACAAAACTGGCGCACTACCAGGAAGGGCAGTGGCTGGGGTGGGTAGGAAGGAAAGAATCATATAGGAAATAATTGTGTAGGAGGTTTTTGAGTTATGAGGAAGTAGAAACCGAGAGTCAGGTCTATGATAGATTTGTGATGAATACATACATTCAACTGTAAGTGGTATCTGCATAGAAAATTAATCTATTTTTTGTTTGCAGGCTTTGTATCACCATTCTAATGTGCTATTCTTGTTTTTCCCAAATATATTGATCTCTGCAGGTGAGTCTGAACTGGAAAATTAAATGTGAGCAACTCTGCTTGGGAAAACTCAGGCTGCAAATCCCAACCCAGGATTCATACTCATGTCTGGTGTGTGTGAGACTGAGAGAAAGAATCACCTGGAGATTTGAACTTTGGTGGACAACCAGCTGACTGCCCGGGAGTTGTGGGGTGGGCATGGGATGGAGGAACACAGACCTGTGATTCTTGCACAGCTCAGGTACTCGCAAGGACTGCATTTTCTCTAGTAATGGAAACAACAAAATGTCCTGACTTCCCAAACCATGCAGTGCTCTTAACTGTCCTTTGGATGGACAGCTTTTTCTGTCTATCCAGAGTGGGCATACTACAGCGAACAGATGTTATTTGGGAGGAAGGGAAGGAACACTCTGTGGAAGTGAATGACTGACATTACAGCTCTTCTTTACTTCTATGGCTCTGCATTTCTTCAGAAGCACAGATGGGGGGCAGAGGAGAAGGGGAAAGCTTTGTCAGTATGTGGATTACCAGTGAAGCAAAGGGCTGATGGTCTTAAATGCACTTCTGAAAACAGAAAGTAAAATTAACGGCAACCTTTGGGGTTTTTTTTCAGGTGACAGTTATGCAAGCAAATTGCACTTGTTAAATAGCTTTTTAGCACTTTATCTGATCAGGTTGATGCTTTTTGTATTCTTAATTAGAAGCTGCTGGCATGCTTGAGGATAATTCTTGGTCCTTGCAAGATGAGAATGACTAGTAACTTGATAATCTTTATTTAATATTTAAATATGGTGGTCTAAACAGTGCCCTCCGAGGTCTGTGAGAGGATGTCATGCAATTGGAGTTGGAAATAGAACACTGCATAAACGTCAATGCTGACAGCCAGGCAAAAAGATGCCTTAAGAAACAGTGCCAGAAATGGAAGTTATTGTACAGGACACCTACCTGTATTTGAACCTTGATGGTTTTCTGGTCGTATGGTGTTGCACCCTTGCACAGCAGATACTTTTCTAGAGGGTCTCTTTGTAGCTGTTTTCTGCTGTGTATGTGTATTTTGTACTCACCCGTGCATAAATTCTGGATACCTTTGAGAAGTAAGGGGGCGGTGCCTACCTTAGTCTTACTTAACAGCTCTACTAATTCTTGGGGGTCCCTGTGAAAGGCATAGCCTTGATACAGATAGCTCAGCTGTTGTCTTGGCAGTCTTCCCGGCACTTTCTTTTTTGGTATACAGCTTTCCTACCTGGAATAGAATAATTTGGGTGCTTTTTTCCAAATTATTTTTTCTGCTCTTATTCTCTGCTTATTTTTTTTTTACAATTCAGCTTATCACCTCCGGCTTTAGGCCTTGGCACGAAGGCCTTTATCCTGCTGTTGAAGTAGTGTGTTGGGAGGTGCACTGTGGTACTCTGCTAGGGAGAAGTGATCTTTGATATCAAAGAATTCTTACAAAGCAACACCACAAAGATCTGTGGTGTTTGTACTGCTATTAGCAGGAATATCTGGAACAAAGAAGCAAATGAGGTCTTGGGTGCTTCAGATCTGAAAGAGAAGCAGCAAACCTCAAGGTTGAAAGCAAGGTGAGATAGTAAGCTTGATCTGACTCACAAAAGTGCAATGTAGTTGCTTTCTGAATTCTGGGGCACTCTTGATCTTTCTTTCCTTGGTTCTCAGAAGGACACAGTGAATTATGCTTCTCCTGTGAAATCTCATGCTGCATCACATATTTCATACCTGCATGGCAGAATTTTATCTGTCACCTTAGTCAAGGGTGTTTTGTTTTGTCTCCCATTCCTTCCCCCGCCTCTCCTGCAGCCTGTGGGACTTGGCCAGTCAACTGGCATCAATAATTAATAGTGGATAACAAATACTTGCTGCAGTCATTTTATGATCTGTTTGTTTGCACAGACTAGTCACTGAACAATGGCAAATAATAGAAGAATGAGTAAGTATCTTGGACTGTTTATGCTCAATTTATGAGCAGCAATGAAGTGACTACTTAACTGTGAAAGTAGTACAATGCCTAAATGAAAAGGGTAAGAAAGCCAATTTAAAGAGACGGGTTTAATCTTCCTAGCTGGTGGTTAATGCTGCATTCAGATAAGTAGTTATTTGTAATATACTATGGAAATATCAGTTTACCGCCTCCTTATTGTGGCATTTACTTTGTTTTCAATACATTGTGGGTGCACATGCATATCTAATTTTTTAACCTGTTAAAGGTTCTTACAAATACTTTCTGCTGTCATTTACTTAGGGGTTTTGAGAGGGACTAACCCTAAACTGTTCTGTTTTGTTTTTCGAAAATAGCCAGAAGTGACAAAACTTGCCAAATCTCTTCGTTTCCTTGAAAGCACAGATGTCTAAACGAGCGCTGCTTTGCAAGGACTTTTGCAACCTTTGTTTTTTACTCCTCTGGAATGTGACACATTGTTATCGCAGTTGCCTAAGAAGGCTTTAGCTGCAGGTTTATCATATACTCCAGGCTCATGAACTATTTCCCTGGGGACTGCACTGCGTTCTTGATTTGCATGGCGTCTCGTGGCCAGCCAGCACCATTCAATTCCTGTCCTCTCGGCATCCTGTCTTAGAAAATGACCTTCTATTCTCTCTCAGTAGCTCCAAGTTGCTATTGAAAAAGTGCCTGCTGTTCAGGAAGACCCACAGGGGTGTCTGGCAAGAGAAAACAGCATTTGAGTCTAGGAAGTTTCAGTGATGCATATACACACACACACAGTCAGTCATCTCAGGAAAAGCAGAGATGTTTATGTTCCTGGCTTTGAAATGATAAAGAATACAGAAAAATTCCAAATATGTAGAGTATGAAACAGGTGCAGAGGAGCCCAGTGGCACACAAAGGGCAACACGTAAAACCCCAGCTTCCAAAACATGTGTCCAATTTGCGCCTTGCAAAGTGCAAATTCATAATTTATTTCCAGTATAAAGTTGGGCAGATGCCAGGGGGGGTTGTGTGTTTTTTTTTATTTTAGGGGTTTTTTTAAGAATTCAGGTATTTCCAATATAAAGTCGGGCAGATGCCGGGGGGGGTTGTGTGGTTTTTCTTTATTTTAGGGGTTTTTTTAAGAATTCAGTTTTGAGAGGAAGAAAAAAATAATCCCTTTTTAGGAATTCATTGCCAAACTGTCAAGGCAGTTCTTGAATGGTAATACCGTAGACATTAAGACATTTGTAGGCTTGGCAGGATCCCTACAGAACAACACTTTTAATCCAATATGCACTTAATTATCTTAACTGAGGACAGAAGTAAAGCTATGTTAAATTTTTGGGAGCAGGTGCCCACTATCTCCTCTGCATAGGGGAATGACACTCTTAAAAATCACATTCTGCTGATAGGAAAAACTCTTATTTCCTTAACCATCTCAGAAAATGTCAATTGTATTTTTTTAATCCATGAGAATTTTCATAATGGTACAGAAAAACATTTATTTCATCTTAAGTGCATTAAACTGTCATTCCAAACTTTAACTACGCATTCCCAATTGAGAAAACGGAACAATAAGTTCCTGATTTATTTTGTAGAAGTTCCCTGCAAATCTTACAGTTCCCAATTTAGCAAGATGTATAAATGCACATTCAGCTGCATGTTGTTTTCAGTGAGTTAAAGGTGGGGTACACACTTAAATTCCTTGCTGATATGCGCCTATCCTGTGCAATCTAATCAGTTTGATATTTTTAAGAAACACAGTCTAGCTACATTTTATAAGAGCATTGCTTGTATGGAAACACAGTCTGTAGGGAGCGTAGGCATGTGTATGGTGATTTTTAGAATGCGCTACATATATGAGCATACACACGAAGTCTCTGCAGCATATAGACCTATGGTGACTTTTTAAAAGTCATGCTCTTAGTGGGTATAGGCTGGCCGATGTAAAGCATAAACTCCAGATCACAGGGTTGTCAAGGGTCTCTCAGGGAAAAGAGGAAAGGAGCAATTTATTCCACTTATTGCACTCCTACTTGGGCTGCATATCTGGGACTAGAGGCACTGCTAAGTAGTTAGTGACCCTAAAAGAGCATGGTTGGGTTAGGTCTCTGACTGCAGCCCTTTCACTCACCTGGAGGGTGAGGAGTGTCCTGAGGCACAGAAACAAGGTGCCGCTGTCAGGGCTGTTTCCTCTGCAGGGTGCCAAAGGCGTGCAGCTCCTGATGCTGGAGCTGGGGATGCCCTGCCTGCGTTTGTCTGCAAATGTGCATCTCCCCCCAGCTGTGGTTCAGCCTTATCGAGGAGTGTTGCACTGCAGCTGACAATGTATATTGCTTCTTTAAAAAAAAAAGTTAAAAACCAATTATCTTTGGAAGTGTTTTCTAGAACATTTAAAAACCCAGCTAAGGAACAGTGCCCTAGGAAACCTTGGCTCGCTACCCAAGCATTTTTCACTCATGTTTTGGTTTCAAAAATAGCTCTTGTTGTTAAGGCTAATCTCAAGACAATAACAAAGTAATGATGGTGGTGATAAAAAAAAATCTCCACCTCCCTCAGATTGGGTAGAAATTCATACCCCGATCTCTCTTTCAAATGTAGCCTTTCCCTGTCATAGCTTTTAAGACAATTTGAATGTTGTTAGTGACTAAAAATAAGTTACATCACTGTGGAGCACCAAGCAGAAGTTTTTTCCCCTTATCGTTTTAACACCAGAAAAATCCCAAACCATAAATTTTGTTCTCTTCAGATATTTATCTTCAGCACTGACAAAGCTGATACCAAGAGCCAGAGGCTTATGTCCCCAGGTAAGTGCTTTTCCAGTCCTCTCAGTCTCAGCAAGTTTTAGGGCTGAATGCTACCTTGATGGTGGTGGGCAGGCTTTGGGGTGGGAAAGACTTTAGAACTACAAGATCTTTCCCTGATTTCAGACTTAGAGGGCGTCCTGTTGCTGCTCCGTGCCAAGCTGAGGCCAGGGAGGGCCGCCTCCTCACCTTTCTCAACAGTTCCAATCTTGGTATTATTCCCGGGTCTTTGCCTCGGATACTAAAATCCAGTGATGTAGTATGCCTACAGTCTGACGTGGTTATATGCTCCCATGCTGATTTTTATGTTAATCCTTTGATTTGGTTTAACCACGTAGGTTTACATTGATTATATAAAAGCTCTTCAGGTAGGAACGCTCAATCTAATTGCAGTCAACTATCACCACTCTAGTACTTAGTAATGTTCTGACAAGTCCTCAGAGCTTGCTATTGAAACCAAGCAGTTATGCTTTCTTCTTATTAAAAATAAAACAATAAAAATTTCAGTAATTCCTTTTCCCTCTCAGGAAATGTTTAATGGATGTGGTTTGAAGTTTGTTCTTTTAATCTCTTCTGACATTTTTATGTGCCTGTTGACTAGAAAGCTGTAAACAAAAAACTTACATACCATGTTGCTGAAAACTTTTGGAAACAATTTTATATTTAAAAAAAATTCTTTATTTGAAAACTAAGCAAAACCAAATGTTTTTTCCAAAAGCTACTGCATATAAATATTTATAATGCTGCTTGAAAATTTCTTTTTGATTTAAATAGTGTTAACAATAGGAGTTCAATCAGACCTAATTATTACTACAGTCATTGATTTTTGGAGGGCAGGCGTACTCAGTGAAGAGAATATCTGAAACATGCTGCAATTTCTTCCCCAAACAAACTTTTGCTTATCTGGTAATGACACAAATTTTTAAAATTTTATTATAAAATACTGCTGAATTAAACTGTTAGTCTGAACTTTAAAAATATTTGAAATTTGGGAGGTTCATTTCTAACTGGGATAGAAAACCTAGTTGAAATCGATCACCTGTATTACATTGGGAGACTGCTGGTGGTAATTAAAAAAAAAAAAAGAAAAGACAAGAAATTGCCCAACTGGACTAACACTGGCTCTGTGTACAATATCTTTTCATTCCCGACTAGTTAGATGAGCTAACTCCGGCTCTTTGCCGGAGCAATTACGCATTCATCTCCCCAGGGGCCCATGTCCTCATGTAAGTGTTAACACACATTCCTCTCTCAAAGTTTTTGGGCATGTCCAGCTGAGGTCATGGTAATTGGAGATAGAAAAGACCCTTTGGATCACCATGGCTTTCCCCCTGCCAATGCAATTCTGGTTTTTTAGGAGATGTATTTACAATTGATTTAACAAAGCTTTGGAAAAGTGACTCAAGATGAGGCAAATGCTCTTTGCTACGGGGACTGTTCCGCATCCAATAGACCATAGGAATAGGGGGTTTTTTTTCTGATGTTTTCTTAAATTTTCCTTTGCTGCAATTATTTTTTCATCTGATCGACACCTGAGAATCCCCAGTAACAATTCAATTTGGAGCTTGTCTGTCATTAACAACTTCCTACTTCATGTTGTGCGCTAGCTCACTCCTGAAGTAGACATTTGGTTCAGAGCTCAGCACACGATGTGGACTTTCTTAGCTTTTTATTACTCTGTTGTTGAGCCACTCTCTTTCCTGGGAATGCTTAAGCTCTCCTGGGCTTAGTCAAGTTTGCTACATGTGAACAACAGCATGTCAGACAAAGTCAGACCTGCAAGTAAAGATTTTGGTATGAGAGAGGTTTGGGTTGGAGGAGAAATGTGTTTTCCGAGTTCTTCTGCTACTTTTTCATAATACTGTCTCAGTTAAACTATAATTACTGGTCAACACTACCTCTCCCCAATACCTCTTTCAACTAGCTTTAAAAGACTGATTATGAGCTCACTTAGTCTGGGCTTATGTCATTGTAATTCCATATGGTAAAACCATAAGTTTGTTGAAGGTAATAGCAGTTTTTACCTGTTTTCCCTGGAGTTAACTGGTACAAGTCAGATGTTGGCATTTCCATTGTCACCACATGTCCTCTTTTGTATGTGCTAATGTATCTATTTACCAAGAGGTTTTTCTTTCCCTGCTGCCTTCACTGGGTACTGGATGATGGGAAAGCTTCATGTTCTGTCATCTTTAAATAAACACCCTTGTATTTAAAAAAGGGGGGAAAAAAATTAAGATGTAATTGTTTTCAAAAGCTTGAGGAGGAGGAGGCTGCTTTCTAGCTGTAAGTGGTATTTAAGATATAAACAAAAAGAACTGGGAGATTTGTTTTTTAAAACCCCCGTGTTCATAGCTGCCTCTGCTTTAGCTTTGGGCTGGATGATCTCCTTAGGTTCCTTCTGACCTGGGTTAACCTGTGATGCTATCAACCTGTGTTTGAGGTGACAAGGGATAATCTAGATACATTGCTTGAGGAAATTTCAGTAAAAAATTATTCAGTAGAAATTCATTGTCTGCTTCTCTTGCATAGCTGTGTCTTCACAGAGCCACAGGATTTTAGAATTAGTTTTTTTTATAATTCTCAGAATTTATCTCCATGTTTTCTTTGCTCTTTTCTGATATCAGACACTATAAGAGACTACAGTTTTGTCACTGGCAAGCTAAATTGCCTGCCAAGCTCTGCTTTACAGTCAAACTCTTGCTTTTACAGAGAAGATAAAAGCTAAAACAAAACAAAACAAAAAAAATCACACAAAACCACGGCAACTTTCAAATAGCATGCAGACAGCAGGGTGCCTTATAGACATCCATGCTTACACAGTCACCTTTTGAAATACCAGCAATTATACTGCATGAGGCACTTTTGCTACTCATGTGCCAGTTGTCACTTTTAAAAAGATGACTATTAGTTATGTTTCCTCCCTGTGAGACACTATGAAGTTGCTTAGCATTTTGAGCAAGCAAGCATGTTTTCTAAAACACATATCCCTTAAAAAAAAAAAAAACCAACACAAATGCACAACCAAACAACTTGGCATCTTAAAGTGGCATAGAATATTAATGGCTTAAGTAAAAGTTCACTTTCTGTTGCAGGCAAGGGCTGCTGTCTGTACTGCTGCTGTGCAGCCTCACCACTGGAAGAGTACCATGAATATGTACGACACAAAGGAGATCATAAGGGAAGAAAGCAAAGGCAAGTTGTGGAATAAAAAGTAAGTCTATGTCACCAGCTCCAGTGTTAAAATATTTTTGTATCCATTATGCAGAGTTCTGATTCCTGTCCTTACACCACTGTGGTTTTTTTAAGCACTTAAAATTTCTAATAAGAAATGCTCTTTTAGGTTCATTGAACTCTTTCACACAAAGAGAAAGAAAAGTTTGAAAAGCTGACTCAAAGGCTGTGAAGTAACTTTGTGCTTTCTAGATGCATCTTCGTCCTCATTTGGTCTCACCACGTACTCGTAGAAGTTGGGAATGCGAAGACAGATTTAGCAAAAGGCTTTGGTTTGTAGGAACTTCCAAATCTCTCTCCGTTACGCTCCTTCCTTACTCTGTGGTTGGCATTAAAGACAGAGATGGAGAAACTGAATGGCAGAGGCAGAAAGAGTGTGCTATTCTTGGGGGAGAGGGAATGAAACCAACCAAACAAAAGACCTTTCCAAAATATCAACCAAGGCTTTAAATTGTTGTCCCTTTCTTCTGCTTGCTAAGTGTGTAACAGCAAGCCAGAAAATGAACAGGACCTAGTCTCATAAGGGTCATTGCCAGAAGGGGCGGAAGGTGGATGTGATCTTTTGTCTGTATTCCAGCTGTAGATTATCCTTGCACTAACTAGCTGGCACAGTGATAGCATCCTACCTCCCGTGTTGCCTTTCTCTGTGCTACACAGCCTTGCAATGGCTGGATGCCTCATGTGAGGACAGAGTGAGCCGGAGTCTGGATTCATTAAATAAATGGTACTCGTGCAATAACGTAGTCTTGTCACTGTTCATTGAGAAGCAAAAGAAGCCTGAAATGGGAGTGTCTGCTGTTCTGGCCTTTCTCAGGATCTCTGTGTTGTGCAAGCCTGTTGTTAAGTAATTTCTTGCGTCTGTCAGATTTAATTACAAGCATTTTCAGAGCACAGGAATAAAATAGCTAGCAAAAAGTCTCCAGTGCAAAACAAATCTATGCCACTCATTTTTCATTGTGATACGAATTTGATACAGTGACAGACAAATTGTATTAGAAATCATGCTCAGTGAGTAGCACTCCTTTCTGTTAGTGGCACCAGTTTTAACAAAATGCAAACTGTTCTGTGCTCTAAAAGAAATGCAAAAGGTTGCTCAGGACAGGCAAACTAGGTGTTTCTCTCACTTGGAGTCAAATGAAATATGGTTGATATTTACCACTGTAACTTGGTTCTGAATGTACTTTGTCTCCATCAGCTGCCCAGTTTAGATACCTACAGCCTTTATTAGTATGAAAGTCTGGGAGGGAATTAAAAAAGTAGGTATAATAAATGGAGTATTTAAATTTGGTGGTATTAAGAATAAATAATGATTTTTCTTTTAATTTCTGAACTGATAAATTCCAGGTACAAGTCACCATATGGTTTGGTACCTACTGTTTTAAAATGATATTGCTGCTTATTTGCATTTGAGGAGGAAAAAATCTTCATCGTTATTGGTGACTAGTCACAGGAAAACTTGCATTAAATCAAAACTAATCAATATTGTGCTTAAAAATACATTACCTGGGAAAGCAAAACAGATGTTTAAGAGGGATACTAATTACCATTCTGCTTCCGAAGTAAGTTATTTCTTGCACAAATCTTTTGAGGAATCCTGAACAAATTGTCCCCCTTATTTTTTTGAGAAAGAACAAAAATTGTCCATTTGCTCTATCAGATCTGACCTCTGATCTCTTATCAGAGAATTACCTACATCTTTTTCCTTAATGTTTTTTTTGGGGGATTCCAAGAATAGTTGTCTCCAAGGACTTGGCTTCATTTGTTCTGAGGTCTAGAAAAGTCTGGTTTTGCCACCATATTTGAAACCCCTTTCATTCCTGAGAAAAGGATAAATCTTAGCGTTTAATTAAACTGCATGTGATTTTTTTTTTTTCTTTTCCTGTGGTTGCATTTATGAAAAAGAAGGTAACCACTCCACTACAGGCATGAAGTGTTTTGCTAACAATAGACCTGTGTGGCCCATGAATAAACCTTGTGTTAAACAGGTTTTAATGGAGGGATCACTGCTAGATTTGAGGATAGCTGGCATCCTTTTCTCTCAAGCTAAAGAGCTCAAGAGCAGCTACTTAAGGCTCCTCTATATGGAGAAGCTGTTGAGGAATAAACTAGTGGGGGAAGTTAAAGAACAAAAGCTGATCTCTGGGAAGAGGCTATTGTTCCAGGAAGACACCAGTACTCTCTGCATAGCACCTTTGGGTCACCTGGTTTGATTCCCTTCCAGAGATGCTCAAGGGCTTTAACAACTGCCCTGTGTCACCTGAGTACCTAACCACGTGTGTAGTCTTAGCCTGCCACTAAACTAAGGTCAAACGTGGGCTTACACATTCTTGACTGTGCAAGCATGAGAGCTGACTGTGGGCTGTGTACCAGACTGTTTCTATGGAGTACAATAGCTGTGTTGCAAGCCCCTACATTTTTTGCTGTGTATCATGGTGGCAGCTTGGTTTAGGCTCCACTATTCTAGTGTCACTTAATTATGAGAATATCTGATTTTTCATAAATAGAGCACGAAAGGCAGAAAAAGAGATTCTAGTCTTCATTTTGCTTCTGAGAAAAGCATAGGACTTTTGAGAAAAAAGACTTTTCTGAGAAAAGCTAGGCAGAATACAAACAAAGAACCTCAGTTGAAGTACTCTTAATGTCATGGTTTACTCTTAATGTCATGGTTTTTCAACATGGCATTTAAAGACAGTGAAAAGCAGAGTAGGGTGGTAAACTATGCTTATCAGTAAGCTGAATCTCTAAGAGGCATAATTAAACTAAACCAAGCAAGGCTTGAATAGGTAAGAATAACCATATAAGAGTTTCCAGGTATTGAATTAAATCAATTAATAAGCCATTTTAAGCTAACCTATTGCAAATTTTGAATATCGGCATTCATCACAGTGATCCAAACATAACTACCTCATGCTAATTCCTAAGAACCAAAAAATTACAAGCTGAATATAAAAGTAAAATGGACTCGCTCAATGACACAGTCCAAGATGGATGAGACGTGAATAAGAAAACAGCCATACGGAGTGATGTATCAGGTAATAATCACTTTATGTAGATTATCAGACATAACCTTTTTTACCAGTAGAAGATGAAAGTTCTGTTAAATTGCAGGCGCCAAAATTTTGATGTGGTTTACACGTGACTATTGCCAGTGCAACTAAGAACAGAATTTTTTCCACAATTTGTCTTCTGTGTGCACTTCTATTTCAAAATACCTGACTGCGTGCATGTGTGATGAAGCTGTTTGTTTAAAGTCTGGATGAGAGTGAAAGGGGAAGAACGTCCAAATCCCTTTTTATGTCTCATTATTGTTTTGGCACAGGAAGAACTCTCAATCAATTATGATATTTGAATCCACTGGCTAAGAGCAGCCTGGCTTAAGGTTGTTTGTAGCTGTGCTGCACTGAGTTCAATGTGCTTTGTCCAGTCATAAAATCACAGAATCATAGAATGGTTTGGGTTGGAAGGGACCTTAAAGATCATCTAGTTCCAACTCCCCTGCCATGGGCAGAGATGCCTTTCACCAGACCAGGTTGCTCAAAGACCCATCCAGCCTGGCCTTGAACACTTCAGGGATGGGGCATCCATAACTTCTCTGGGCAACCTGTTCCAGTGTTTCACCACCCTCATAGTGAAGAATTTCTTCCTTATATCTAATCTGAATCTACCCTCTTTCAGTTTAAAGCCATTACCCCTTGTCCT
>NW_008794709.1:570089-576719 GCF_000699145.1 Aptenodytes forsteri
CCAGGCACAGAGGTGAGACTGACTGGCCTGTAGTTCCCCGGGTCTTCCTTTTTTCCCTTTTTAAAAATGGGGGTTATGTTTCCCCTTTTCCAGTCACTGGGAACTTCACCGGACTGCCATGACTTCTCAAATACGATGGATAGTGGCTTAGCAACTTTATCTGCCAGTTCTCTCAGGACCTGTGGATGCATCTCAACAGGTCCCATGGACTTGTGCACCTTCAGGTTCCTTAGATGGTCTTGAACCTGATATCCTCCTACAGTGGGCAGTTCTTCATTCTCCCTGTCCCTGCCTTTGCCTTCTGTGACTTGGGTGGTGTGGCTTGAGCGCTTGCCAGTGCAAAAAGTGGTTTCTCTTTGCATTGTAACATCATTTATTGCCATGTCATTGCCAAGACACACCCATGTAGCCCCTGTCAAAATGTCAGTTTAGATCAGTACAGCGATAGGACTTAATTCAGCTGTCTACATGATGCAGGGTCACTGCTCACAACGAAGCAACAATAACCTGCTCCAAGCTGGTAAGCTGGCAGTAGGGCTTGGGAGAAGGGAGGGCAGGAGAGGAAGGTGAGTGTGTGTGAATAAAACAAATAGGGAGCCATAATTGCAACAAATGTGCTTAGCTTGATTACTTGATAACCTCGGGTTTTGGCTCAGTATGACCATGTGAACTTTGCGGCCAAAACTTTACTAAAACAATAGATATAGCTGTGTAGCCTTTACTAATTAAAACCATAATAATAGCATGTGACTGTATGGGAATGCATAGTTGAGTGGATGGCCAAAGTTAAAGCCCAGTGGAAACATTTTTTTGTATGCATTGATCCAAAGCCCAGTAAAGACAAAGTGAATGAAATGAGGGTCTTGTGCCAGGAGCCAGAAGACCCAGATCCTCTTCTGATAAGTCTGGAGTGTTCTGGCCAGGCCTTTTAGCTTCATGTGTTTTAAAAGGACCTTTTGTTTTATGGGCTTTTCTGTTTGAGGGTAAGCTGGTATGAGACCCCTACAACCTGGCCATCAAAAGTACTGCCAGGCAACCATTTCCCCTGACTTCTGTTGTGCTGAACCTTACTGAAAATCCAGTCTAGATGCGTTTTGACGTGCACCCATCCAGAAGCAGTGGATATCATGGATTACCTGGGTCTTGTCATCTTAAGACTCAGTTTTCCTGCTTGTAAGTGTGGTATTAAAGTATTTGTCCTATTTTTAGGCTTAATTAATATTTTTGGGATATTTAGATTTTCTTAGATGAAAGAGCCACAATACAGAGTTACGTTATGCCAGGTCAGCAACTCCAGATTTAAACTGACATGATCCCACTAACTTCAGATAGAGCTATGCTGACATCCAGCTGAAGTTCCTACCCAGAGTACCTGGAGGTCTGTTCAAACAAAAGATTGTTTAATATCCTCTTAGGAGGAAGGTCAATCTGGTGAAACAGAATTTCTGATTATTATCCTCTGACATTCACTCTTGCTTAAAGCTACAAGGAAGCCATGGCCCTGGGATACCAAAAGCTCTACTAATATATAGCAAACTATGGACCTTTTCCTGAATAACTCTTCGTTATCGAGGGTTAATAATGTTTTATAAAGTTTCCATGTCTGCCTCAGAGCAGAAGTTTGGAACAGGAGAATGAAGAGGACCAGTGCTTCTGGGAGGTCCTGAGGGGAAGGAGAAGGGAAACTTTGAGAGGGAATATGGCTTTTTGTAGAGGGTGGGTGATTGGCATCTGCTAGGGAGTCAAGTCTGGGGAGGAGGAGGAGGAGGAAAGGAGAGAAAAAAGAGGTAGGCAGGCTTCCTGTTAACTCAGTCTGTTTAAGACAGGCATGGAAAGTTTGAATGACAGGAGAGAAGAGAGGTTGTCCTAATGTTTCCAACCCTTCCAGGGGACAAGGGGATGCCCTGGAGTAGAAATTGAGAACCAGTTACAAAGGCAAAACTTGGATTCAAAATTAAGTGCTTTCTTCAATATTTGGCTTTCAGAAATGCTTTCATGAATGGGCAGTGGGATAGACAGGGTGATAGAGGTTGAAGTGGTGACAGTGACCTGTCCTTGGACATCAGCAGCCTTGTCATGGAAGAAATTGTGAAGTTTCTCTCATAGGAAGGCTGGGGGAGTAGAATGGAGAAGAACAAAGTGGGGCAGCTAGAAGCAGATTGTAATACTAATTGGTGATTATTCTGTGTTACATGAAATGTCATACATTTTGAGGTCTAGTAAGGTAAAGGGAACTTTAGCTGGTATAAATATGAGGGGAAAAACAGATGGAGAGGTCTGAGAACAGGACAAAACTTTTTATCTTTTTCTGATCCTCATACTCCTAAAAACAGCAGTCGTCCTTGTGGTGGCTAAACCCATCAAATCGCAAGGCGAAGACCACTCGGATGTATTCTTGTGGTGCAGAACCGGAGCAGCATCTGAGATGTCAGAAGCTTAGTGGCAGCGAACTGTTATAAAAATCATCCTATGGATAGAAAATATTAAAAAAAGACAAAAAAGAATCAGCTCTCCTGCAAAGAGAGGGTTTCTCCCAGGCAGAAACCAAGGCCAGTGCTTGGGCAGGGGAATGCTGTGCAAAATCAATATAAAGTATGTGCAGAAATAAAAGCTATAAGCAAGCATGGTGAGGCGTTATGGCAGACTGATAGTTGCGTTGTAGGAAAGTACAATGCATTTCAGACTTGAAAATTTGAAATAACAGACGTTTCCTAAAGCACGGGGCATAAATGGCACCTACTAAATTTCTTTGTCAAGCAAGTGCAAGCCAGGTGAAGAACCACATCCTTTGCGTTGTATTTTCTCTCCCCTTCAGCAGTCACTGCTGGTGGAGTGCACCCGAGGTGCACAGATCCACCCCTCATCAGATGGGTGAGCTGTTGTTCCTCCAAGCTGCACGCCAAACCAGGAGTCAGGCACTTAGCAACACGCTCCTGTCGCTTTGGCAGCAATGGAGCAAGCCACTCTCCTGCCACCCCCATCCCCGCCCCCTCAGTCCTCTCCTCACACAGGAATACCCTAACTAGGGAAGTATGCACGGGCTGTTTAGCGAAGGGGTCAAACCCATTCGGATGGAATTCCAGGGCTGCAGGGATAACAAAGGCAGGAAGCGAGGTCCTTGAGCTGGCCCATGCTGCCTGCCTGTAGCAGCATGCTGTTGAAAGACGTGGCCTGCTGCCGGCCGTCCTGTGCTGCCCGCCCTTGGAAAGCCCTGGTTGTTCCCGACACCGTGGAGAACTGAAAGTTCACGGCAAGTGAAGCTAAACGGCAGGAACTCCTCAGTTAACGTTGAAATTATTCTATGACCGTACTGCTTGCCCAAACCTAAATCTCCTCTTTTTAACCCTTTTTAGTTTTAGGTGTTTTGTGGGATTGTATATTAGCAAGCGGTGAATTCCCCTTTGCCCCTTGCTTCTTTCCCACAGGAAAACCCTCCCATACAAACCCCAGTGTGAGCGTGCTTTGCATTACAAGCCCAGGTCTGAGATATTTTCAGTTTGTCTGAGGCTAATCACACTTTACTGATTGCTCCTCAAAGTGTATGAAGCAATACACAAATAAGATACAGCGCACGGGTTTCATGAGCTTGTTACTGATGTTTGACGCAATGGCTTATTTTTCATTCCTTCAGCTACTGTGTTTTCTGCTTCACTGAAACTCCCCATCAGTTAAGGTAGGTGTGCAAATGGACCGAACCCGGGGCATGAGGCTGCATCTGGCGCTTGCTACAGCAATGCCAGTGCTGTAGCCTGGGAGATGTTTCTCTGTCTAGCTCTGACCCTGAGATGAGGAGGAGGAACTGGAGGGCTAGTCCAACTTAGAAAGAGCATAAGCAAATTTTTTCATTTCTAACATGCCATGCAGTGCTCAGATTGCCTGATAGTGACTGTATGGGAAAATTCCATCTTATCAATTTGTTAAAAATGTCTTTCTCATCGGGGAATAGGAGACGGCACTCGCATGCACAGACAGAGAATGTAGGAGTGCTTTGTGAGTGCTCTGATAACTGGGAAACTCCAAACCCCAGTAACTAAGCAAAACAAACGAGAAACTCCTAAAAGGCACCACCGCCACTAAAAGGAAATGCATTTTTTTCTGTCAGTGTAATGACCAGATCAACCTCATTTCCGTTGTGACTGTTTTGTTTGGGGGTTTTCCAGCTGATGACAAGAGCACACTGGTGGAACGATGTCCCGCACCATTTCCTCCAGGTCATTTCCTTTTTCTTCAGCTCTGGAAGCAGCTTGCACCGTGTGGATTCAGGTGGTTGGACCTGGACCCATGTGCTTGTTTCTCTAGATGTATAGATGCCGGTTCCCCCGAGGAGGAAGTTGCTGCAGCTGTACATTCGGTGCAACATACTTTTACGATGAGCATATAGAGACGCCACCAGGGACAGAGCTTGGGGGATGCATCTGAATGGCACAGGCTTTGCCTACAGACCATGCTTTACATTGGTCATGTTTTTCTCCCTTATAAGGGATGGTCATATTTAAAGAGAGAGCATAACTGAGTCTCTCCCACAGTCTGGTCTTGCTGGCCACTTGGGGTTTGGGGGTTCCCCCCCCCTTCTGTGACCTTCTAACACTGCAGATCATTTATCAAATAGCCGGTAATGGCTAAACAGAGGCCCGTTATAGCAGGCATTTGCAACATTTTGTTACCAATAAATATGCTGTGGTTAGTAAATGTGTTGTAATTGGATAGCATTACGTGGAAACATGAGCTTCAGTATTTGCCAGAATTTCAAACTGGACTTAAAAAACCAAAAACAACCAATTAAAAAACTAGCTTTCATCTGAAATAGTTGAGGTGACTCTTAGCCCATTTTGGTTTTCCTACATCTTTGATTCAGGACTTTCATCTAAGTTCAGCTCTAAATTTGTGTCAGGATCTAGGACTGAGACTTGGGGTGACTAAGTAGACTGACTAGAAGTGGAAACGTGGAAGAAAACTTGAAAGTGAACCTTTCACACAACGTACAGTGTGCATGTGGATTTGTTCTTTCTTTCAGGGCTTGCTTTATTGGTAAGATAAATGTATTACTGATGGAAGATGAATTATCTTTATTTTATGTCAGAAAACGTACACACAGACAACAGCAATATGAAGTTCCACTGGTTGACCAAGATGCCTCTGCTTGTGGGCTGGACTACCGATAGCAGAAAAGCTAAGCTGACCCTTCGCTAGTATTTTTTGAACTACAGGTAGGAAATAAATTCAGTAACTAAGGAGGCACTTTGGAAGAACTCCCTCTTTTGCCCCTGTATGCTTTTCTGCAAAGTTTTGAATTCAGTAATCCACAAGCTATGTATATTTAGCTGTGTGTCTGTGATGCCTATGATTTCCAGATATTTCATCTTCAAATAACGTTTTTCTTTTTTCCCCCAAGCAGGAGGGGTGGCCATTTTATGTTCCCTCACAAATAGTCATTCAAACTGATGCTTGTGTCTTGAGAACCGAGACTGGCAGAGTTGTAGTAAAAGTTGAAGAAAAGGGGGGGAAAAAACTAAAAGAGAAAACTACTTCAGCCTTCTGTATCTTTTTCCCTCTCTGCAACTCATTTTCTTTCTAAAATCAGAGCCACATAAAAGCACCATTTAAGGTGCAAGCGTGCAACTCCCCTGCTCAAGAATAATACGCAAGTCTTAATGATATGAGCACATAGACTATGTGCTCAAATATTTGTGGTTTGTTTTCACCTACACAACAACATAAAAACAGCTGCTTAACTTAAACACTTCACTATCTTTTAATATAAACTCTTCCTCATAATGTTTTTATTCTCTTCCATCCCCCACCACTTTCTTATTTCTATTCCGCCCACTTTCACTGTCTCTACAGGCTTTTCAAGTTGTTCTGCTCCTTTTTGGTGTATTTGTGCTGTGGAGCATCCATAAAGTTCCATCTCTGGCACTTCTAAATACTTTTGCAAAGACAACAGTGGGAAGGCAGTTGCACATCATATTATTTTTGGCTAGATCCTCCAGGAACAATGGCTATTGTTTGGCAGCTAGCAACAAGGAGGCTGCTTTAGCGATGTAATGGTTTAGAGCCTGGGGGTTGTTCCTCAAAAGGTTGTGAGCCATTTTAAGGTATGTGTGATTCAAGGTCAAAACTATTTGGCAACATCTGTTTTAAAAAGCGGCGGGGGGGGAGAAAAAAAAAAGGCAAAACAACGCCAAACCTGAGACTATGGATAAAAATAATGTGCTCTATTAACTTTTGTTTCTTTCCTCTTACACATGATTGTTACATGTTACATGACCAACTTTCTATTTACTGTCCTGCTGACTTTGGCTTAATAACGGTGTTGGTTGGTTGTGAGGCGACACAGCGGGACAGAACGTGGGGGGGGTTTTTTGGGCTGGGGCTGGTTTGGACTCCCAGATGTGCAAGTGAAATGATGCCTCCACCGGTGCTTGAGGAGTAAACGCTAGTGCATCTGTGGCAAACTCAGGTGGTGTGTCTTGTAATTAAATACTAATTAACACTGCTTATAATGTTGAAGTGACCCCCAGTTGCAGCACCCCTGAACGCCGTAGTTCATGCTGAAATACCCCGCAGCTGCACATAACGCTGCAGCGACCCGCAAGGCGCGGGACGGGGGGGCAGGGGCAGCTTTCCGGA
>NW_008794709.1:576930-593599 GCF_000699145.1 Aptenodytes forsteri
AGCCGGGATGTCGGAACCTTCGATGGAACGAAGGTGCTGAATTTGGGTCCGTTTTTCTGGGGCGTGAGAGCCCGGCGGTAGCAATACCCCCAGTCTAAAGTGTGTTTCTTCCCTTTCGGAGGCACGCTTCCAAAATTGTCCTTCTCTCTGTCAGCATCTAGAATAAGCCTGACGGAAACGAAGGCTTAAGCGTGCAGGTCCTCTTATATACACGTGTCCTCGTTTCCCGCTTGGGCACGCCGAACCCTGCTGCGGCCGTGCCATGGCGCACATAGCTGTCGCCTACCCACAGCCTGCGCGAGCTCTGACCCGGGAGCTGAGGCTGTTCCCGTGATTTTGGGAGTTCCCACTGCTGGCCGAGGCAGGGAAAGGTGGTTTGTGGGCCTGGACAAGAACAGCCCAAGTCCTTGCAAGCCTCTGGGCGAGAGCTCCGTCAGCGACGCAGGGAGGTGTGCCGCCCACTCAGTTGCCTCTGCCGTGGGAACCGTCACCTCTGCAGCACAGAGTGTGTGAACTGGGGGCCTGAACTCCTCGCCGACGGACCCTTTCCCTGCGTGCGCGTACTGTGCAGCGCGCCCGTGTGCCGCGTCAGAGCCAGGGCATGCCGCTGCCAGAGCTTCTGATCCTGACGTGGAAGAAAAGCAGCAGAAGGAAATACGGGTCTTTCCAAACACAGGCAGAAGTGGCAGCGTGTTGTAGCACGCAAACTTTTAGCGGACTAAGTGAAGAATGCGTCTTTCACCTGCCAGCTGGCGATGGCATCGTTGCTAGGTGGTTCCATGCCACAAACTTGAATAAACATCTCAAAACTAAAAGCAGGTGTGTGTTGGTATACGTAGGTTTCCGTCTCTTCTCCTTGAGGAACGTAGTCCTTACTGACAGCGAAACCAGGTTGTCCTGCATACTTGGAGGAGGCAGTCCTGTTTGTCTCAGGTGTAGAAAAAAAGGTTATATTTTCTTATACGTGTTTTGCTCTCCAGGTAGTGAGGGAAATTACCCTCTCAAGGTGAAAGAAACTTGAAGGTTTGCTTAAATGTTTTGAGAGCATTTGACAGAAGGTGACATTTGAAACACCAACCATTACTATTAAATTTTATAGCTCAGAACTATTATTGAGCCATATCCTAGAGGTTTTACTCAAACCCATGATTTTTAACACCAATGTCTGGAAGTTAAACTAAAGTGTATTGACATCAAACACCTTAGGTATTTGGTTTGCTTTTCAGAAACATTGAACTCCTTGCAGGGTAGGGCCTCTGGAGACTTTAAAAAGGCAAAAATTTCACTTTGGAGCTTACGACCACTTGTTACGAAGTCTGGCCTATTGTATTTGGCTTTTACCTGCTGTTTTTTTCCAAATGGTTAATTCAATCACAAACAGTTCTTAGCTGTAAGCAGTAGCTTTAGTTCAAGAGCAGAACTTGATATTGGGGTTATTCATGTGAATCCGTGCAGCCAATAACCTCTTCCTCTGAGGTAACCAGATAGTCAGTAAGGTTAAAAACTAACAAAAATTATTATGGACCCATATATGAATGCAATGATTTTTTCCAATATTTACTGAATAACTTGCCTGGGAAATAGGTCTTAGTTTGGCTCTCATGGTTGATTCTAAGTGTCCTCTTACCGATACCCCTGAGACTCTCTGGTTAATTTTGTGGCACAAAATATTTAATTATGCGCTCTGCCAAGTGAATACAAGGTCTCAAATTGAATTTCAGCCTCCCTGGGCAACTATTTTAGACACTTTAGTAGAATGTAAATGCATATTTTCTGCATGCCAGATCCCGGCTCCATATTCATCAAAGTAAATCTTCAGTAGTTCCACTGAAGGCTTGGAACAATCCTAAGTTATGTTATTGAGGTCAGATTGTGACCCTCAAGCTCTGGCAGAGACCCAAACCAAGTAATTTGTGTGGGAAATTGGGGAGGGAATAAATTAGCACTTGCCTATGCTTTTTGTGGGAGTAAACTGTTACAAAGGTGTGAGCTAAGATGAAAGCTCCTAATCGTGGTGGATATTGCATTCCAGCTGTTTCTGCTGGAAATAGCTCTGTGTGTGTGTGTATGGGATGAGTCCTTATTTTCTGATGGTGCTCTGCCTCAAATAACAACCAATTTTACTTTTAATTCCCCTGACTGTCCCCATCCCCCTCACTCCCTCCAAAGGAAAATCACTTAATCTTGTAGAAAGAAAGTCCAGGGGTAGGTTCTTTTGGGGGGTTTTTTGCTCTGGTGAATTTAAACCTTCATTTTCTCTCTACCAAACAAAAGTGGCAGGTCTAAACAGTATTAGGTAATTGTGGTTGTCATACTGCACATTGTACTGCGGAAAAAATTAATTGCTGTTTTTTCGCCCGAAGGTTTAAGCAGCGGTCCCTTGGTCTGACTGGGAGCATGTCATTTTCCTCCCGGTTGAGACTGCGTATCGTCGAGCGGCATGAAAGGATTCCTGTACAGCTGCGCTGGGTGAGTGGGCGGGCATCTCATTCAGTAATAACATCTAATTTATACAGCCATGAAAATCTACAGTTATAAATAAACAATTCTGACTGACTTTGCATACTTATTCAAAATAAAATGAGAGAGAGAAACAGACTGGAAAGAGAAATCTAGTGTAAATGTTAAAAGGCCAGATCCTTACTCAGTGTACCTCAGTAAAGCCTTTTTGAAATCACAGGGAAAATGTGGGTTTGTGATCAACGATGTACGCTTTCCTCCTTACGGGGCTTTGTGTGCATCAGAGAAAGGAGCAAAGCAAACCCAAGATCCCAGCAGCTGTGCTTTGGGGACAGGCAGTCCTGATCGCTTTCCCAAAGCGCATGACTGGGATCCAGCCTCTCCATGCAGGATGTAAGAGAGAGCAGTGCCTCTTCTGAGCCCTTTTCAAAGAAAGAAACAACCCCCCCTTGATTCTCCTCTCCTGCTGGACCCCTGTAGTCCAGCAGGAAAACCACTATGCCAGATCCCAAAGGTAAATCTTGGCGTGAGCAGGAGCCAAGGGTGAGATCTGCCGTCCGTCTCCTGGCTGGACGTGGAAAGAAGTGCCCCTCCGTATCAGGGCCCAGGCTTTGTTTTGAGTTTCTGACACTTAAACTGCTTGCACTGGACTATTAGTACCAAAAAAAACAAAACAAAAACAAAAAAAAAAAACAAAAAAAAACCTCCAAAAACCCCACCCCAACAAACCTGTACAGGGAGTCTCCTGAACTCTCCTCGTCCCTAATTCCCTTCATAGTTTTTCTTCTCTCTGGTGCTCTGAAATATTTGCTTTGACCAGCATCTTTCAGCTGAATTTTTTCCATGTTCTCCTTCAGCTTCAACAGAAAAGGAGGGGGGGGTGTGCGTAATTGCTTACATTCCCCTTGCGAAGTTGGCTGGAGCGAGTTATCTAGATAAGCTGGAAATTATTGAACGCGCGCACGACTTTCATTGAGTTGACTTAGTTTACAGTCTAGCCCTAGTATGTTAACTTCCCAGACTAGAATTTTATCAGGTGCTTAACATGTGAGAAGAACAATCTTATGTATACACATTATTTTTTTTATTGCTCACAGGCAGCTTACAATGTGTTTCGTTTTTACTAAGCTCCAGCAGCATTTGAAAGACGACAATAACACCCCGGTGAACTGCATGCACAGTAGCTCTGAGCTAGGGGTTTTGGCAATGAAGACAGAATTAGACATTTAAGTACTGCAACTAGTTTCAAATCCTCCTTTAAATGCAAGGCTAATAACAGAGATCTTTCTTGTTCACGTTGACCATTAAGGAACACTTACGCTACTGTCGTTTTTGCCTGTTTATTGGAGTTTGCAAAGCAGATCTCCAGTGTTTTAGATGTTAACAAGATGTTGAGGCTAATAACTGAAATCAACTATATTGAGCAAGATTAGTAAACATGTGAATGGAGTGTAATTATATGGCAGGCAGCTTTATGTTAAACAGTGCTTTAAATTAACATGCTTTCTGTCAAAGCAATCATACAGTCAGTATAATTAGGTTACTTTTGCTGCAAGATTAACTGAAACCAAGAAAAATGAAGAAAGTGTTGCGTTCGGATTTCCTGTTAAAATGGAGGGGCGATATTATGCATATTAATATTCCAGAATGTTTCTCATTAGAAGAACTTGGCTTCATGGTGAACTTTCTGAGCAGACATTCCTAATTACAGTCCTTGTTAGCCCAATTTGTTATCTAGCTAGCTTAGAAGTCACAGCACTGTTAAAATTACCCCTCCTCTTAATTTTTTCCAGACTTGATGAAGGGTAATCCAAACAAGAGCTGGCTTGCATTCACAGGTCTTCTACAGAGTGGTGCCAAGCTCATGAGGGAGTTCGTTTACCAGTGACGAGTTTTAACCATGGACACATCCTCACGTACATTGTGCAAGAGATGAGAAATCTGTGTAAACAGATGAACACAATTTTCTTATTCATAGCAGTTGCAGAGTTATCATGTAAGAGGCAAAAATTTCATATTTTCCACTAGTCTTCCATATGGCTGATGACATAATGGCTTCACCAGAAGCTGCAATGCATTGGAGAAAGGATTTATCACAGCTGCATTTGTTTTCCTCTACTTCATGGTTTCAGCATTCACGGAGAGATTGTTTGGCTTGAAGAGGAGGATTCACTTGCCTTTCTGCCTGTAGTCCAGTATTACTATTGAATCTCCTGTTTGGAGGCAGAAGAGAACAGATTATTGGGGAAATAGGCACAAGAGAGAAGTCCTCTCACAGATCAAGCACACTGTTGGGAGGAGGATGTGAACCTGGCCCCAGCCTCCCAACACCCCTGCGGAACCGAACCCGTCTGGGAGTCGGAGTAAGCTATGAGTGCATGGCTTGGACCAGCTGCGAATGCCAAAGTGCGGCAGAAGTTGAATGAGCCTGGGATGTCCCTAGCAAGTAAGGGATTACTCAGCTACTGAGGAATGATTTGAAATCTACCGTGGGACACATCCCTTGGAAATAATGGTGCTTTGCTAGTGGGGGAAAAACTGTCTGCCACCAAGCAAGCCTATCTTGGTGCAAGATTACGTGAAAAGCTTTAAAAATAAAGCTCATCTGAAAGGGCAGCAGACGAGTAATCCTGCAGCTAAGATATCTGGAGCATCCTCACGTGTCTGGCCAGGATGGCAGAGGACCTACCAAAGACCCACAGCTTTCTGAAGCACCGGCTAGAGACCAGATGTGCTACCGTCGGGCACCAAGTGGTGCATATATTGCATATATTTGGCAATAACCAAATATATTTGGGTACTCTTATCTAAAGCACTGTCTCAGCCTCTCTTCTTCCCTGTTGATGATCATTTACTCACAGGGAACCCTCTTTTAAAGGTGCTTTCCTTGTCCATAGACCTCAGAGACTCTGAAACACTGATTGCTGTATTTTATTTATCTCCAGCCTGCACAGCATTTGGCAAATGACTTGATATGGAACAAAATCCTAGCATGTCTTCCTTCCCAAATGATCCTGTAAGTCTTTTTTACTGACCAACTAGAAATTTTAAAGACGAGGGAGAAAAAACTCCACCAAGAAAAAGACTAGCCTATTAGGCCAGGGACAGCGTATTAGCAAGCACCTGTTAGTATCTGGCCTCCAGTGATGAAATCCTAAGCCCTGGGTTGCCAGAGCTTCCGATCTGGTCTCCCTCCAATGGACCATCAGATAAACTTGTCAGCAAGAGTAGGGCATGTGACAGATGATGCAGGTTTCCTTTAAATAGCCAGACTCCTCTACCCGAGGGGTAAACTGCAGCTTGGGTGAGTGACAAATATGAAGGCTATGAATATGCCATCACAGGTTTGTGGCACAACTAGGATGAACGGATGAGACAAAAGTAAATATTCATATTTAGTTTGCAAACTCTGGGCTGTAAATCCTCTTAAATTTGAGTTCTGTTTGTCACTGGTAATATACTGAAATTGTAGATACAAACATTATTTGTTCACTGAAAGAAATCGATACACCCTGGACTCTTATTCTTTGTTTTTAAAGGCATGATAGAACAAATGAAGATCTCTTCTGGGAAGGAGGCTCAGTTTAAAAATCCCTTCTGGACGCTGTAATAACGAAGGGTGGAACCTGTGTCTGGATTGATAACCACCTGCAGAACATGAGCATTTTAACATTCATACAAAAACTGCTGTTCATAAGCCTGTACCAGTACAATGGTAGAACGACTTCGTACCCCACACAGTTGCCCTTTGCATCCCTTTATTTGCCACTCGGGTTTCTGCAATCTCAGCAGCTGCTCAGAAGAATGAGAGCATCGAGAATTCAATCATATTATAGCATTGCTTTGTATTGCACAGATTCATGTGCTGTCACATAGGCTGGGTTTCCCAATAAGCTGACTACAAGGTATTAAGGGAGCTTGGTTTCATAAGCACGTAAATATAAAAATAAAACCCAGAGAAAACAGTCAGTTCCTAAAACATGTTATACGTTTCTGGAAAATGCATTTAATGCAGAAGTACTCCAAAAAGAAGAGGAAAAATACATTAAAGAGAAGATTGCCGTCTAACTTTAGCTCAGCCCTAGCTCAACGTGTTTCAGCAATGTCTTTGCAAGATATTCAAGAGCTCATAGAAGATCTGGAGGAGCACATCCATCCATGCACTGGGCACAAGGAAGTTACTCCACCATAAGTTTCCTCTTTTTCCTGAGAGCAATGGCTCTTATTGTTGTCGTACTGCCTTATCCCTTGCTTTACGGTATCTTTAATTCTGGCTTTGCCACCCTGGTGTTCCTCAGCCAGCTGCTGGCCAAAGCTTTCCCTTCTGGAGGACAGCGAGCATCCAGGCATGGGTCTATTGGAGCTGCTGCCCGCTCCGACAGCCAGCCTCCCTTTCTGCCCCGTTTCCCTCCCAAAGGACAGTTCCACCACCTGGGGATGAGCATTCCTCTGGACTTAGCAGAGGCCTTGTAGCTGTAAAATCTCACAAGTGGTTTGCCCAGTGTCCCTCAGCTCCCCACTGGTGGAGCGGGTAGCTGTTGCTAGCTATAGCTCCTATCCACCTGCATTTCAAAGTATTGAAATGAAGCAGCTGATGAATGTTGTTTTGGGGCTTTTTTCAGGTGTGTGAGGTGGAAGACAAATGAATCTGCTCCATCTTCCAGTGCTGGTGCTAGAGATGAGACCTCACCTGAAATGTTGCTCTGTGTGATGTGGAGAACTTTGATCCGAATTTCTCCTGAGGATCTGGTTGTCTCACCGGGCGCAAAACCCGAGGGAAAACTGCTTTGATTTATTTTTGAGGGTTCTAGTTTGACTGGTCAAAGTAGCATGAGATCAGTTGCCTGCGTGATGTTTTCTACCCATCGGGAATGGGAGAAGCTATCGCACTGTTCATCTTTCGTACTCGGACCCTGCAGCCAAATTCTTGGCTGAGGTAAATTTATGGCAGTAAAAGAATCAGCCCATTGTTTCCAATTACCCTCTTTGGAGTTTCTGTATTGCTCAACATTGTCTAGTACTCTAGAAACTCTGGGATTTAAAACAAAAAAAAAAGTCATTACTGGTACTATTTTCTGTGCCTCTCAGGCTGTGCAGCTGGGTTGCCTTAGTTACCACCAGTCCAACTGTGCAAGGGGAGGGAGAGGCACATGAGAGATAATACATTTTTAAAACCTCCAATACTGTATGAAACAGTTTGTCTATAAATAATAAAACAAATTTAGGGTCTGGCATCTTTTGGTTGTTCTGAAAAGGAAAAACAAGGTTATATTATTTGACAGCCTGGATTTTCCAGCTCTCAGAAATGATACTGCATCTTTCTGGTCAAGCACAGGACATAGCTTTAAAAATTACTTGCTTGAAGCTGAAAGCTGCCATCCATAGACTTTGGAATAAGTCGGAACTGAATATAGCTTTAAGGGTGAAAAAGAGTAAAATATTTATGTAGCTGGTTTTAGGAAAAGTGATAGTGGCTTGAAGCCATAAAGGAACATGGAAGAGAGCCCATATGAAGCATGGTATGCTGTGGGACAAGCTTCATTTGCAGCCTACAGCCTGCCACGGGATGCAAGTCCAGAAGGAAACCAGGCTTGCTACTCATGTGGAGCTATTCGTTAATCACTTCTTGCACCTTCAAATAAATACAACTTATCTGGGCACAAACTCGGCAAGCTTTCTTCCTTCAAGTGGGAAAGAAAGAAAAAGAAGCAGCTGCCCCGGAGCCTTTCCCTTTGGGGCGAAGCCTGGTTGCAGCAGCCCAGGCAGGGCTCTCTGCCCTGGCAGATGCCGCCAGCATCAGCTCTAATTGCTTGGTGGCTACAGGTGTTACTGGAGAAGGTGTTTCCAGACTTGCCTATAGGAACGTAGTGGACAATTGCATTATTCTGTAACTCAAACTGTGCCTTTGGGGGATTGAGCAGGAAGCAAAAGAGAGGGCAGAAGTGCCCTTCCACATGCTTTTTCTTTTGGGGGAGGGAGGAGGTGGGCAGCGTGGAGGGTATGGAGAGATGAAGAGGTCTGTCCCCTACCACCGCAGATTGTTTTGCTTTTTGTGTGTGGGGTTTTTTGTTTTCTGCAGGGTTATTTTAACTGCAACATCTCCCTTATTGTGATGGGAAGGTGAGACAGGAAAGGGTAGGATGAAAAAAAGCACATGGAGCCATTTTTGCTGTGAGAAGAAAGGTATGTTGGAATCGTGTCTTCATTCAGTTTGCAGCTGTTTTTACTCTGGCAATGCTGAGCCAAAGATTTGTCTCAGTCAGGAACATATTAAGACTCTGGCACACTGTAATTTGGAATAGTTTCCCTCTGGCTGTGTTTCAGTGCTTATTGGGACCTTGTTATCAATACCAGCTTAAGGAAGTCCTAGCCTTCTCTTGGGGAGACACAGCTGGGAAATGGATCGGGAAAATGATCTGAGTTGAAAACAGCCCCTGCTTGCAAGAAACAGGCAAGTGTGGTGGAGTCGGAAGGAGCGAGGGGCGGTGGGCAGGAGCTTATAGAGAAGTTACTGCTGCCAAAGCCCCCGTATTATCAAACCGCAGCCTCAGGTACCACAGAGTTGCCAGCTATTGGGGTGCAGCTTGCAGCTTCTTTTATCAGTGTACAGCAAATCCAGGGAATGCTGCCAGTCCTGGGGGTGAAGAGCTGAGGATGCACGTGAAGTAGCAAGAGTTTGCACAAACATGGGTAACTGTAACTCGGGGGGAGTGTCCTGCACGTGGATGAAAACACCATGTAATTGTTAAGGCCATGATTTTGTGGTTCCGTTGAAAAATATCAAGTATGCATGGAGAGGCAGACCCACCACACGCAGGAGGCCTCCACGGATTGCAAGAACACACCAGATGCCAATGAGGGATATCATGTATGCTGTGTTTATGTATATTTTCTGAGGTTACATTCATGCTATCACAACTGCTTTTCAGCCTTTCTGGGTGCTCAGAAAAGAAAGTTGAGTGCTTGCCTCAGTTTCTTTAGAAATCTCTTAAGTGAGTATATTCAGTCAGCTGTTCAAAATGTGACTAATTTTTGCAGTTAATTTGATTTCTGCTTGGCACAGCCTTTTGTCTGATCAATTAACATCTTGGAAATCAAATTATTTTAATTCTGATTATCTCCAACTTATGCATCAGGCATACTCTAGGCCTGACATTACTAATACGTACTCAGTGATGAAAAAATCTGATACCTAGATGTATCAGATATCAGATCTCATATAAAGACCTATACTGTCTTATAGTGATGATGTGGCCTTTTATTAGTAATAGTTACCATTTATGTGACGCCTCTTAAACCAGAGCTAGTGCAGAAAGGCTGCAGATCTGTTTTCATTTACCAGCAATCCTCATCTCGTATCATGTTTATGCGAGAATAGAATTCAGCCAAAACTTCCAAACATGGACATGTAGAGCAAGCATCTGATTTGCAAAGGTATTGAGCGGTGAAGTTGGTTATTCAGCACATTTGAAAGTCAATCTGCTGCTTTTAGGTAGCTGAGTACGGATGGTGAGAGACTAGCTACAGACACTCTACTTTGGCTTGACAGGCATGTGAGACTTCACAAAATAGATCAGGCATCAAATGTTCCCTGAGAACAGAGGGAGGTTGTCTTATTTATTTTCAGAGGTGGTTTTGCAGCATTTTTTCTTTGATCAGAAAGCCAGTTTAAGAAATTGCAAATTTTCATACATTTGTCCTAAATAAAATACACACGTTTTCCTGACAGAAACACTTTCATCCTCAAAAACTTACTCTTGAATGAAAAAGGAGAGAGGAAACCAAAAGGGGGGAAAAAAAAAAAAAAACCCATGCCAAACCCCCAAAACTGTTTCATCAGTTCTTTCTTTCTTCCACCTGTTGAATGTGTCCTCCTAAACTACTTTTTTTTTTTTTCTTCTAACTGCCCATTTGTTCAAGGAAGCTGCCTTTCATTTTCTTTAAATCACTACTGATTATACCACTACCAAAGCAGAAGGGAGATGATCTCAACAGTTTGAAAAAACTTTCTGAAGTGCTGTTTTACTCACGGAGCCGCTGCAGTGCTTTCATTTGGATACACTAATGCCTTCCTATAAATTGTCAGTAAACAGTGCCATTCCCTAGTCTTACAAACACCATGCGATGCAGGTGTAAGAGTTTTAGCCAGAGAGATTTGGATTCTCTGGACCCTCGTTTGAGAAGGAATTCAAAATCTGGTGATTATGCTGGTAAGAGGTGCTTCTCAAGCCCCATCAGAGAAAGCTGGCCCAGCCTTGTACCTGGTAGGGTTGGGATTCTTGCTCCGATTTGTTCTCTGTTAGTAATTGGTTAGGACCTGGTGATCTCTATCAGACACCCAAATGCCACCCTCCAGTGTACAAGGGCCCCCTTCCTCTCCCCACCTCCCTAGGCAATCACAGGAATTCATTTTAGATTTTTTTTTTTCATATGGACAGAAGTGAAAAACAAAACTTGGACTGACCCCATATCATACAGTTGAGGAACTCCCCGAAGTTGTAGAAAGACACGATGACGGCAAGGCTACCGGCAAAAAAGGCTGCTAGCCCGGCCGGGCTGAACAAAGCAAAGAGAGGATATACCCACTCTCCCGTTACAGAATAAATCCACAGGACCCTAGGCAAGGAGAGAAATGACCTTTGGTTAGGACCATTCGATTAGAAGAAGCACTTCATGATTTCTAACTCCTGAAGGGCCAAGTTATCAAAACAATCTTGATACAGAGAAAATTAGCTCAGCTGTCGATACACCTCCTCGGCATTTGGGCTATTTGCTGTGAAGCACACTTGAGCCGCTGCTAAATTAGATGGGTTTCAGCGCAGGTTGAAATGCACACAACGTTTTGCTGTTACCCTGGTGGCACTGGCTATTAACGGCAGTAAAATAACAGTAAAATAGCAAAATGCTCAGAAATAGGGACGTGCGCTTGGCTATTCTAAGTGAAGCTTATTCACGTAAGCTCTCACGCAGTGTTTGCTCTTTAGTTACAACAGCTTTTCGGCCCTTATCTAGATCTCGAGGGTCTGTGGAGACAAAGTACTGTTTCTCACTGTCTCTACCCTGCTGCTGTTGACCACTGTTTTGGGGAGTGGAAAGAAGTTTTGCGGAGGCGAGAGGGCCAGGGGAATTCTCCAGCACCTTTTCCCTCGGTCTAAGAGGAGGAGGAGCAGGTAGGTAGGAAACAGATGTAGCTGCTTTGCTCCTTTGTGCCAGAACCATCTGCAAAGCACTGTTTGGAAAAGGGAAAGAAGGAGAAGGAAGAGGATTAATATGCCTGCTTTATAGGGCTTCTTTTCTTCTACTTTCTGCCTTTTTCTTCTCTCAAAAAACATCTTATAGTGTCTGTCAGTTCACCGATATTTTCACTGTTTACGGCTCGTAAGAGTGGCTGGTAGCAAATGTCTGGACTTAAGAATATAAAAATGGTCTTTATATATTAAATATAGGAAAAAGTACATTTTTATGGATGAAATTATATATATTTGTATTGAATAGGTAAAGAATATAAAAAATAGGGCAGGTCTCCAGTGATTGTTATGAGGACGTGCCATTCTAATGATGGGCAGCACTTCCCTAAAAAGAACCTTTGGGTCCAAAGAGTCCTAAAAGGTTTAATTCTTGATTAAAAAAACCACATCTGAGGACTATGCCATACTTTCCACCACCAGTGCTAACATGGGAATGCAATCCCACTCTCTTTGATGGCACCCAGCCTGCCACCTTACACTGAGCATCACGCCTCAAAGAGAAGTGACAAACAGGCTGCCCCACCAGCCTGAAACTGTGTCACGAAACTGAGGAATGGGAGAGTGCTAAGAAAAAAAAAAAAAAAAAAAAAAAAAAAAAAAAAAAAAAAAAAAAAAAAAAAAAAAAAAAAAAAAAAAAAAAAAAAAAAAAAAAAAAAAAAAAAAAAAAAAAAAAAAAAAAAAAAAAAAAAAAAAGGTCAGAAAAGATGATTTCTCTTTTCTCTAGTTAGAGAAGGAAGGGGTAGGGCATAAAAAAGGTGGGGTTTTACCTTGCCTGTGAAGAGAGATTCACTAATCCCCACCTAAGGGGTAGAGTGGAGAAATGGAGGGGGTTGGTAGTGGAGCTGTCTGGGCTAAGCGTGGAAATGTTAAGTGTAGAGACTCATTTTCATGATTTAAGGTTCTTTCATCAAACGAACAGGGCTGTGAAACAGCTAAGTAATTAAAAAAAAAAAAAAAAAGCCTGCACAAAAGGCCACAGAGAGGCTGAGCAGACATACTGAAGACCGGGTGCTAACTGGAGCCCGTGCAAATGTCAGCATGTGTTCTTCACTGCACAGGGCTACTGTTTTCTTAATGTGTCTCAAACAGTAAAACAGAGAGTGACAACCACCTTTATTTTATATAATGAGGAACTAGATTATCTTGATGCAATTTGGCCAGCTGGCGTGCCTCATATGAAGCACTCCCAACCCGCATTTTCAAACCTAAACAAATGTCTATGCAGGAGTACTAAAGCCCTTTCAGCTTTCTGACTTGGTGGGAGCTGTGTGTTGCCAGATTTTTTATCTTGGGGCATACCTCCAGATTCCTGAACTTACTCATTTTGATCACAGAATGGTTGGCAGTTTTTGGTTTTAGTTTTTTGGGGTTTCTTTTTTTTGCTAGGGATTTCATAAAACGCACCCCACAGCTTGCAAATACATATTGCTCATTTCTCATGGGTAATCACCTGTTAAATATACATGCAGGATTCAGAGGCTTATTATTCTGAAGATTTCATTTAACCAGATTTCAATTTTTACCAAGATTTTACCTTGGCTATCAGTGAGTGAGTCAGACGCAGACAATGCCCAGAATTATGGGGAGGCTAGATTGAGAGAACAGCCCTGGGTTGTTGCCAAACTGCTATAGGATAGAGGACAGCATATAGATACCAGGGAGAGGTCATGTGCTGTCATAGTACAGCTGGATGCAACTGGGGGATTTATCCTGTCCTCTCATCACCTGTCCATTAATGTTAATGGGACCACCGCATTCACTGAAGGGAAAAAAAAGCGTCTCTAGGGAATTATTAAATGGGAAGATCCAGAAAGGAGAAAAGAACATATTGGCCACACATGAGCTCTCTGAGACTGTGGTTAATTCAAAATTAAAAGGTTGTGAACTGAAAATGAGCATGCAGTGAAGGAAAAATATTTTGATTGCTAATAGAGGTGGAATATGGACATATTACAAGAAAGCCATCAGTCTGTAGGTTTAATTTGGTTTGGGTTTTTTTGTACTTTAGTTTTGTATACAGAGTGCAATCTATAATGATTTATATTTGCTTGCAAAGGTAGTTTGAACCTTTCTCTGAAGACACCGCAAAATTGTGAAGACTAAGATTTATTTTATACTGATCTATTACCACTGAAATGGGAAAGGGCAATCTATTGTTACTTCTTTTTTAAGATTTAAAATGCCAGTTCTAAAATTTATATGTTCTTCACTGTTTTCAATGTGATGACTCCAGGAGTAAGGCATTACTTAATGCAGCCAGGAGATGCAGGATTCATCCTTGCAAGAACTAACTAACATGCCTAACGGTTCTCTTAGCCCTGGTGTCCTGCAACTGAAAGCCACCTTTCCTTTTTGAACACTATGGGTATTCAAAGCTTTAGTGAATGCCTGCTCAGAGGCAGGTACCCGGTGCAAGGCGTCACCGGCTGCTCGGTTTCTCTACTGCCTTGCAAAGACCAGTCAGTTCTCAGCCCACCGACACCGGGGAAGGGAAAGCGCAGCGGAGACAGTGAGAGTTCAGGGAGAGGCTTTTAGGAAGGACTCTGTTGCTTGTGAAACATAAGGTGCCCAAATGGGGCTATTAAATCACCAGGTTGCAGCACCAACAGTAAAATGTGTACACGTGTGAAGATTTCAGTGCACAGGCTAAAATTTTTTCTGTTAGTTGAAAGCTGTTGTCTCTGGTTGCAGGGAACCAAGACAAGGAGGCAAAAAGAAAGCAGACAGGAGGTTACTTGCTGCCTCAGGAGGAGAGAAAGCAACACTATTGAAATCCTAATATCTTTTATCCAGTTACCAGGGCCCTGGGACACAGGGGACAAGCGCTCTAAGGGACCGTCTTCCACTCAGGACCCCGGCAGCACCATGCAGCATCAATTCAGAGAAGATAGCGGGAGGGCTCAAATGGGTTATGCTTGTGTTGATCCTCATCCTTTGATGAGGATTCGGGTCCTGGCATGACCCGTGTCTCCTGTGGGATGAAATTGCTCAGCTGATGGGGGCTTTGGGGGAAAAGCATGGCACACATGACTGCAATAGTTGCCTGGAGAGCCATCTGGTCTCAAAGACAGTAAAACCTAATGCTGTCAGAAAACAAGCAAAACAAAGCTGGCATTAAGCAACTGGGTGAACCAGAACATAGAAAAGGAATTTAGGAAGCCGTGGTCGTAATCCTATTAGGCTCTGGGCTGGGTTAGGATAAATGGCTCCGATCCTGGTTACGTAATGTAGCAGTGAAGTCCATTGCTTCCGCAGCCACTCTGGTGGGTTTCAAGTCGCAAGAGCGTTTCATCTGTGCAGTTTATTTTCTATTCCAGATTTTCATTCGGTGGGCTGAAGGTAGTCTCTAACTGAGAGTGAGAACTGGTGGGTAAGAATGGGAAGGATGGGTTCCCTCATAATCCCAGTGACTTCTCAGAAATCTTTGCATGAGGACAAGTCACCTCCCTGCTGACCAGTTGTTCTGTATCCTCCACCCTAGGGCCCGGGTGTTTCCCAAGCTCTGGAAAGTGATATTGCAGCGTACCCTGAAACTATACAGACCCATTCCTGAGCTGACTCTCAACATAAGGCATCCTCAGAGTGGTTTGAAGTGTTGGCAGCTGCCCACAGTTAGACGGAGTGGGCAGTGCCTCCAGACCCTGGCACTGCAGCCAGGATGCAATGAGCAGGAGCAGATGCAAACCCAGCTCTAGGGGTGCGTGGCACACACACAGGAGGTGGGTGGATGGCTATGGGCTGGGGCGGGGCCTGGTTAGATATAGTTTATTCTCTCAGGATCACCCTCCAACAGGTTGGAGATCAACTGGCACATTGCTGGAAATGTAGGCGGTGTCCACCGGTGGAGTGGGAGGTGGCAGTGGGGCAGATGCCTCCTTGCTACCCGTCACTTTGCACCTGGCTCTGAGTATCATTTTCTATCTCAAGTTTCTAAACCCAGCCATGTGTCCCTGCCAAATACCAAATGGAGTTTTACTCCTCTTTTGCTCCCGTGACCCCCCAGACCTTTGAGATTTGGTGCTTTTGTAGCGAGCAAGAGAGCGAGTGGAGGTAAATTTGATGGTACTGGTAGAAATAAAACCTCCAGCCCAGCAGAAATAACTCAAAGTACCCTGGAGTTTATGGTAATTTAGCTGCTTTTCTATAAGGGGCCTTAGAAGAGCAGGAGATACTATGTATGGTCTCAGGACCTGTATTGTGTTTGAAGAAACCTGCTCTGCCTACGTCTGGAAATAGTTTTCATGGGTCTCAGCTGGAGTTTAAATGACTTCTCCACAGAACAGACTGTTGTCTCCCATGTGCCTGGGAGGGAACTTAAATTTAAGTACAGTGTTTGGCCTTGTTTTACAAAGCAGATCACTTGAAGAAAATGTTTTAAAGTACATAGTTCTTACCAACTGATATACAGAAAAGCAACAAATCCTAATAGGATCAATCCCTTCTTCTTTGCCGGGTAATGGTGCGGCGTGGCAAGGATTTCCAGGACAGCAAATGGCAATACAACTGTGTGCTGAGGAGAAAAGAGAGTCTGTCACTGACCGGTCGCAGTGCCTCGCCTTCGGTCATTGCTGATCATGAAGCTCAAGAGTCTGCCCGTGAGCAAAGGATTATTTAACAATACTGAATGTAATTGTATACAAATGCGCATACTTCATTTTTTTATAGTGAAGAAGTACCCCTGCAGTAATGAGCATGGAAATTTTCTCGTTAGTATGCTGTAAATAGTACTGTAATGAGGTCTGCCTGTAGAATGATCTGCGTTACTTTATAATAGGTGAGCTTTCCTTTTACGTTTTATAATGCAATAAATTTTTTGGTAATTCCCATTAGAGTACAAAAGATATTGAAGTCTATTGTTATGTGCGCTTGTGGATGTCAGAAGTCTCCTCCCTGAACTCATTAAGCAATTGCTGAATTGCCTTCATGTTCTCTTCAAGTCGTTATTGTATTTTATATATTGT
>NW_008794709.1:593703-655829 GCF_000699145.1 Aptenodytes forsteri
TATTTACTCCAGTGCAATTGCAGTGTGTTGTGCTTCTCTTTGTAAACTGAAAAACGTGGTGGTAAACATACAGAGGACTTAAGTTAGCTGTGATTCAAGATGATGAAGGAACTTCAAACAAGCTTAACCAAGAGTTAGTAAAGAGTTAGCTTGCTGGGGAAGCTTTTTTCCCTTCTCTCTTTTTTTGTCAAAGAGTTTGAATTGTATTAAGCAGCTTCAGTTTCAAGGGCTTTTATGATGGTAACTGTCTGAGCACGGAGGATTTTCAGCACAGGGCAGACAGCCTGGTGGCACTGACTGTTTTGTGGTGGGGAGCTGCCTCCAAGAGGGATGCTCCTCACTGTGGGGAGGTTGGGAGTACAGCAGAAGTCCTTTTGGGCTCGGATGTTAAACGGACAATGCGGGCCTCTTGGGGTGCTAACGCCTCAACTTGTTGGCTGATCTGTGGCAACTTCAGAAGATAATTTGTTAGAGTGAAATTGCCCCACTAAAAGTTTTGTAATATTCCCTGTGCAAGCAAACGATAGTTTTAAGTTGCAATACCTAGGACAGAAGGCCTAAACAATGCTGGGGAACAACGCAGCAAAAACAGTCAATGAGGTGCAATGGGAGAAAACTATAGCAACAACTGTACTTCACTAGTTCATTATATAACAAGGCCAAGCGCAAGGTCCTGCACCTGGGTCGGGGCAACCCCTGGTATCAATGCGGGGTGGGGGATGAAGGGATTGAGAGCAGCCCTGCCGAGAAGGACTTGGGGGTATTGGTGGATGAGAAGCTGGACATGAGCCAGCAATGTGCGCTCGCAGCCCAGAAGGCCAATCGTATCCTGGGCTGCATCAAAAGAAGCGTGGCCAGCCAGTTGAGGGAGGTGATTCTGCCCCTCTGCTCTGCTCTGGTGAGACCCCACCTGGAGTACTGCGTCCAGCTCTGGAGCCCTCAGCATGAGAAAGGTGGTGGATGCCCCATCCCTGGAAACATTCAAGGCCAGGTTGGACGGGGCTCTGAGCAACCTGATCTAGTTGAAGATGTCCCTGCCCATGGCAGAGGGGTTGAACTAGATGACCTTTAGAGGTCCCTTCCAACCCAAACTATTCTATGATTCTATGATTCTATAAATTCCTATTAATTAAGCAAATAGTTTCACCGGTAGATGGGGGGAGAAGGGAGGAAGGCAGCAGAGAAAGATAGACTTTTAAACAGAAAAAAAACACCAAAGTGATGATTTTTTGTTTTTCCCTAAAGGCACAATCTGCTGGGTGTATGGTATGAAGTTTCCTCTTGTCCCAAAGAAGTGGTTCTAGTACCTTCAATGTACGTATTTGTCAGAAGCTGTGCTGAGTATTTGATATGGTAGTATGGTGTCAAAGTTTTATTGCTGTATATTTATAGTATAAGTTGCCACAAATACACATGAAATTCTTTAAGTGCACATTGAGCTACATACAGCATGCATGAAAACATTCTTTACCTATTTGTTTAAGAGGCAGATAGATACCCATTTTTGTCTGCTGCTGCCAAGTGACAGCTCACTGGAAGCTGCATGTCCTCCCTCAGGCCCCCCCGCGCACCCCCAGGAGCTGCTATTCATACCTGGCTGTCCTACTACCAAAATAACCCTTCCATCTCAGTTATCATTTTTCAGAGAAAAGAGATAGAAAAGATTTATTTGATGTTCCAGTTCCTCTCACTCATTGGCACTGAGATTTTCCTCTGTTCTGTTTCACAAAGATATTCTTCAGCTCTACAACCCGCTTGGTTGATAGCAGAGGTCTCGTTGTATCAGTACAAGTAATTCCTGGATTCATTTAACCAGAAAAACGTCTTCGGTGCACACAGTTTTCATATATAATCCCTGTAACTGTCTTTTAATCAGAAATCTATGTGTTAAGCTGCTTTTAGAATGATTTAAAAAAAAGTTCATTTTCTACAGGTGGTCAATAGTTTGTCTTTGAGTAAAACCAAAATGCCCCATGCAAGACAGCAATGATGGAAAGCTTGCACTTTGTCCTCACTTTTAGGCTTTAGCCTTTCACAGTGGATTTGTCCGTTATGCGAAGTGGATGTAAGTCCTGGTTTTCATCTGACATCCAGTGGGCTACAAAATTCCTTTGGGATACATGAAATGTCCTTGCTAGACTTTTCATTAATTTAAACACTTTTAACAACTATAAGCTGGTTGTTCCAGCTGTGTTATTGCTGTCCTAAGAGGGCTTTAATAGGAGTGACTTGGTGAAATAATCCTTTGTTGAAGTGAAGAGTTTTTAGGTGGGGGTTATTTTATATACTTATTTCCTTAGTTTGGGGCTTTTTGTTCTCAGAGTGAATGTTAAATAAGTACAAGTCAGCAGTATGATGCTGCTTTAATAGAAAAAGCGTGTGGCATTCTGGGATGGTATTAACAAGAATATTGTGTGTAAGAAAGACCTGGGAAGTAACTGTGCTGCTCCACTTGAATTGATGAGGTTTTGGCTGGCGCTCTGTCTCTGATTTAGGGCACCCCATTTTGACAGGTGCAGATAATTTGGAGCATGTCCAGAAAAGGACGGCACAAACAGCAAGGAAGTATGAACAGGAAAGCAGTCCAAAGACAGGAGTAGAAATCAGGACTGAATGTGTTGTTGCGTCTAGAGAGAAAAGGAAAATGAGAGCGGTTTCAAAGGCTTGAGAGGTTGATGCAGTAATGACTGTGATGGGCAAGTTCTCCATGTCCACCACAAGTAGGACCAAGGGTGATTGGCTCAGTTTTCCTCGAGAGAGATGTAGCTTTATACTGGGAAATATGTAGCAAGGGCAGGCAGGAAAATGGCCACCTAGGGGAGCTGGGCAAGCCCTTTACAGGAGAAGCTAGAGAAGAAGTTGAGTGTGATTCTGCCAAGCACCCTCTGGGCATCTCTGACCCAGCCTCAGTTTTCGTCTGAACCAGCTATCAAGGGCCGTGCAGATTCCAGAGCCGATGCAAGTGCATACATCCAGAAGCAGAGGATGAAAGTGTGGAGCAATGGGGGCTCTCCTCTTCGGACAGGAGCAAGCTATCATGACTAAGACCACCAACTTAGTGGTCCACTCGCTTAGCCAACTTCTTCTTTTTCTCAGTTCATACATCTTTGCGCTGCCTTATAGTATGTGAATCCCGCAGGAAAGCGGGAAGAGGAGAGGAAAGCAGAGCTTTGCACCTCATTTACAATTTCTCATTTGCCTCACAGGAGTGAGCGGCACCGCACTGGATGACGGCCAGAGGCACCTTGCCGCAGCACACTAACAGCGTGCGGACAGCATGATACCGTCACAGGCAGCAACAAGCTGGAGGTGGCAAGGGGGACCCCATTGCTCTAACACACGCATTGGCACTGCAGATGAGTAGCAAACTGGTAGCGGTTGCGAAAGACAGTTGGGAGCTCTTCTTTTTATTCTATGTTGATTTAGAAAATGCTGATTTGCTTAACTAGTCATTTTTTGGCGGGCTCCTCCACTTATGGATGAGTTAGAAAAAATATTCAATGGTCCATAAATCAAAAGAAGTTTGAAAGTTACTTGCAAAGCTGGAAAATTTGGCTGCTTTTGGAAATAGCCAAGAGTTTAGTGGAAGGGGTAGGTTCATATTTCTGCTCTGCCTGATTCACAGGAGCTTGAAGCCGAGCTTCCCAGTGCCTGGAAGAGTGCTTCCACCTCCAAGAGCAGCGAAAGGAGTAGGGCTCTCTGCCTCTTGTTTTGTGAACAGTTTGTTAAAGGTCTTGGATCTATCCTGATTTGGAAAAAGAAAAAAAAAGAATTTGTGGCATAGGAAAGCTGCTTTCTTCCCAAGTCCGATGATGACACTGGCACATGTCTTATTAAAGTGTGTGCTGTGTCTTCTGTACAAATAATTGTATCTTTTTAAAAATATTTTGCCATATATTAATCCAATTTTATTTATTAATAGATTATTAGCTTATTCTGAGTTAGAGAGAAACACTGTATATATTAACTAGACATGCTTTTTGTAGGGCCATTTAAACTTGCCATGCAAATGCCTTCCTGAGACAGATTTCTACAACAGTTCTCAGATACTTCATGGACCCCCAGGATGAACATTTTTTGGTTTAGCATTTTTCCTTTGTGGATATAAAGCTTCTTCCCCGACCCCCCACCCGCTTCCTTCTCATGCACGCACACACCCCAGGCCTAGTAAACACGTGGGAAAATCTTCCCTTGCACTCCTGCTATCCCCAAGTCTACTGGTGACTTCACGTATTTCTGCCGAGCCCAGTTTGTCCATTAATAGTAAAATCACGATGGAATTTCTACTGAACAACCGAGCATGTTTACGAGAGCAGATGCGTATTTATACAGCAGACACCAGAGGAACGCATGGTTGGCTACGGGGTGCAAAGCCTGCCCTTTGCCTACAACATGCAGTTGGCTTTCCAAATGATTTCCCTCTCACAGCCAATAGACGTTGACTTTGGCAGCATCGTTAGTGATAGACCATATATCATGGTTAATGTATCTGCTGAAAGGCTTTAAAGACTTCTCATATCCTCAGTAAAAAAGATGTATTTTCTCATTCGAGTTATTTTTACCATAGGTCTCTAGTGCATGGTCATTAAATATACTTTCAACCCTATTTAGCTGCGCTTTATACCCTTAAACTGACGTATGTCTGAAGAGTGCCGTATTTGTATGGGGCCAAATTAAAATATACAGTTTTGCCTCTTGCTTTAAAGAAAACTTAATAATTAAGCTCAGATTGACACAGATCAAAACATTGGCAAAAATTGCTGGAAACAGTGACTCATTTTTTATTTCAATTAACAGTTTCTCAGTTTCACATATAAACAGTGAAACTGTCAAAAATAATTATCACAGAGGGAGAAGAAACCTATTTCACTCCAAGGTAAGGAAAACAGGCTAAAACAATAGCTGTGTGTACTGATCAGGCTATCAATGAACCGAACTGAATCAGAGCTTTTTTCTTCTCTTGGCAGGAAGCATGTTAGTACTTATTTTTATGTTCTTTGAAATATTAATATATTTACTTGTCTAATAACCTCTGTTTGTTGAGGAAAGTTTTCAGCTTACAAATTTTGTAAGGACAGAAGTATTTTAAATGCCTTTTTTTATTTATTTATTTGTAGAGTGGAAAGATAAAAGTTATGGGACTTTCAAAACTATCAGAGACTTTTTGTTAACTAATCACACTTATAATCTGAATTCTCATTCCCAACATTTGATTTAAAAATCCTCTGTGGCTCTTCTTGGCACTTACTATGATTTTTAACTCGGGTTTGGTTTCTTTGCTTTTTTCCTGACAAACTCAGGTGAATCTGAACTAGTTATGAAATTGCAAAATTCTTTTTGTTGCTCATAAACTCTGATATATGAATACAAGGGAAAAAAATTTCTTAAATATATGCTGAACTTTATCTGAAATATTGGCATGTTAACTCATCTCCTGTGGAGAAGAATGAAATTATAACATTCTCCTGCTTCTTTATTTTTTGTTTCCTACCCTATGTTGTGTGTTTCCCAGGATACGTTTCAGGTTCATGAGTTTAAACTGAGATAAGTAGTCCTCTCTGGATATTATTTCCACTGTTTGGTAAGACCATATGGAATTTTTACTTCCCATATTTTGAGTAATTTGTGTATTTATTCAATGTTATATCCTCGTTTTGCTGTTGAGAATATAAGTAAAAGCAAGTTTCCTGGGGCTGAGAAGACAGGCCTGGGTAGAGTTTGTGTTCAGCTGCAGGCTCCAGCCTAGGCTGAGTTTTAAGCCCATGAATAATCTCCCCAGAGCTGCTGAGATCACTTGTACGCCTAACGCGTGCATTGCAGTTTGACTCGGTTTGACCCTGTTTGACTCCAGAGTGAAGGAAATGATGCCTCGGTTGACCATAACTGTTTGTTTCTAATTCATCTGCATTTACATACCCTCCACGTCTGCTTTCTATTAACATGTGAGACTTTAGCAGGGGATTTTTCACGAACAGTTACCACTGGCCAAACTAAACTCCACTGGGCACAGTTGGACACCGTCAAGTGCTTTTGAAAAACCGCCCGTGTTTCTCCTTTCAAACAAATTCCCCGCAGAGCTTGTGTGCTGACAACCACTCGTGGCTGATACTCATGCTTGTATCTTCTCTGTCGGTATGTTACTGCAAAGAAAAAGTAAAAACCTACTTTGGTGCTGTCTTATGAGGCTCATGAAGCCAATGTTCATCAGTTGACCCTTGAGGCGTTTACTCAGTTATTCAGCCCTTTGTTGGGTAACGTCCTCTTGTCTATGGAAATTTCCTTGGGTTGGATGCTTTCATAAACAATTACAGCCTGTGTTATCTGAGCATAATAAAACTAAATGGCTTCCTGTCACCATAACCTCTATTTAGTTTTATACGCCTCATAATTTTCTGAATCTCTGTATGCTCTCTCCTTTCTTGGCTTTATTTTGGAACAAATTCCCTCTTCTGATTTATTGTGCTATGATACTGCCTTCATTCAAATGCCTCCTTTAAAATTTTCTTTTGTAATCTGTCCTTATACATTTTTCTTCCTCTCTTAAGCTCCCTTTATTTTTGAGGGTGGGAGGGGCTTAAGCATTATTGTTCATTTTATTTCTTTAACTACTACGTTGCCATACTTAGTTAAAGAAATAATTCTCTCTTAGAGTTACTACCTGTCTTTTATATGCTCAGCCATCAGTGCATTTTCAGGGAACCACAGATTTATTTCATGGATAGAGCGGGAGGCACAAGGGGTCCTGTTACTGAGCAGGTGTGGTGACAAATTAGTCAGGAAGCTATTGCTCAATTTAACTCCAGCAGCACTCCACTCTGAACTGTCAGCTACTATCTGTTTCTGCCCTTTCCAGGTCCGTTCATGCTCATCTGAAAAGCAACATTTTTTTTTTCTGCTTTTTCTGAGACGGGTAGGTAGTTTGGGAGCATTATTGTGAAAAATGGATGAAACATCAGACCAACTGGATGATCAAAGGTAAAAGAGCTTCAGAGATAACATTTCCTGCATGCACGCATGCATTTTTGGAAATAAGGCCCTGGCTGAATATCCTACTGCTTACTAGCAAATGTTTTGTCTCCGTGTCAATGTCAGAATTTTAATTGCATTTCTCCCTGACATTAGATACGTAGTCTAAGAAACTGATGTTGCACTGCAGCTGGAAGATGACATGAGACTGAAGCGACACATCCTTCGCTGTGGAATATTTGTCTCCAGCTGTTCCTTTGCGGAGTGGGTTACGGAGACTGCACCTGTGCACGCCGGGGTAGCAGCAGCCAGGGAGGATTCCCTGCCATAACATTTGTCTGCGAAACACATACTTTCTCCCTGAGGAAACGGGCTTATGTCAACAAAAATAGACACTTCAAAAAAATATATATGTAGTGCTGGGAAAAGCTAAGCATCTTTGCTCTTAAATGTGTGGGGTGATTAATTTCATGTGCTATATCCCTCACACACACATTCTTCTTCTTTGCCAAAAGCTGAATGTAATTGGAAGCCTATGAATGTCCACAGTTGCCAGACAGCTTAAAATTGAGATACTGTGAAATGCAAACAAATGGAAATGTTTCTCTGTTGTGTAAATATGCAAGAATTATTAAGCATTAAATACCAGTTGCAAGGAGAATCATTTAAGATGGTCAAAGATGAACCTGAGGTGGTTCTTGTGTACACACCTGGAGCAGGAGCCCAGAGTGGCCTGGACAAGCGGGTTCTTGTCCACACACTGATTTTGCACGCCCTTGGTTTGCAAAGTGTTGCAGCAGCTCCCTAAAATAGCTGTAGGAAGGTATAATCCTTCACACAGATGCCCTCGCATAGGAGTAAGAGTAATTTGTATTCATATAACTTATTTTCTTTTCCAGATGTAAGTAAATCATACTGATCCAAAATAACATTTCTGTTGATGTAGTCGTGTCCACCCTGGGGAAGGTAATGGTTTATCTGGGTGGGCAGAACACAAGCAGCTTGTAGATACCAAGAAGCTCCAAGATGAGAGGGGACATGGCGAGTCTTGCTGGTGTTCTTACTGTCTGGGCATCGGTGGCTTGCTTCGGTGAAGGAAAATTACCAAAGGTTGTTCTTTCACTCCCCTGCATTTTCTTTTTACATTCAGATACTGCTTAGCTACGTTGGGGCAAAGTGCAAAGGAGCTTGAGAGGCTCAGGCCATGTGGGGTCTGTTGTCATCTTCGCTGAACGTCTGCCAGGTAAGTAATTTTTCTTCTGTGCCTCTATTTACCATCCCTCCTTTTTTATTCTTAGTTATTTAGTTTACAAGGTCTTCAGAACATGCACAGTTCATAACTACGTGTCAGTAGAGTGCCCAGGACACTACAATGCTGATTTTTGTCAAGGTGAGAGGGTAACACGGCTACAGAATAAATTCGGAAAAGAGATGGCTAAACTAAACTTAGCTGCAGCCTGAAAATAAAGAAAATTGTGCTTTTTACAAGAAAATTTGCATTTTACAAGAACTGTGCCATACAGACTGAAAATATAAACCTCCTTTACAAAAAGGCAATTGTACCATTACCATTTCTGTGAACACATCTGGCCAATGTTGATGTGTATCTTTTCTTTTGTTATAGATTAAAATGTTTTTGAGTGAGCTCTTCTGACCCACCATTGCCTCTCTTTGTTTAGCGTTCAATTCTGTCAGCCCCTTCAAAATGTAGTGTTCCCCTATCCTGCCATTAAGTTGAATAATACATGCATATGATTTAATCCAAGCTGTCTCCAGCAGTTAGTCGCCTTCTGGAGAGTATCCAGATGTTGCTTGAAAAGAGGTGACTGGAAAAGAAATAAACAATTTCACTTGACGAATTGGCCAGCGTATCTTTTGTCTCAGCCATCTTCCACTTCGAAAATCTTGTTCAAATAAAATAATTGTGCTTGAGACATAAGTAGGGTTGGTTTTTTTTCATCCATGAAGCTCAAAGCTTTGCATAAAGATGGTAAAACATAATTATCCCAGGCAAACAGAAGTGGAAACTGAGGCGCAGCCCTTGGGTTAAACTCAGTAGAAAGGCAAAGAGAGAAAACCAGGTAGTCTGGAGTATTTGGCCTCCTTCAAATATTAGCAAGATTCCTTTCTGCATTAGCCATCCTTTCTGCAAAACAGAAAATGTTTCTGCTCAGAGTGAAAAACATGCCTAAAATGTAATGCTTTCTGTACGACTCTGGGTTACCAGGTGGGCAATGACACTTTCCCACTGTAAGAGCAGTAAATGTGAGAAAAATAAATGGCTAGTTCATTTTTGCAAGGAAGGTGCTGCAGCATCACTGCGAACTCAAGGAGCTTGGTATTCCTGAAGTGTTTTTGCATGATTATTTTTTAGGTTCACTCTTCAGTTACATAACAACATATGCTTTCCCTATTTACAACGTTAAAATAGACTGAGATAAAAAAAAATACTCCCACCACAAATGATATGGCACTGACGTCTACTACTGATACCCCGATGTATTCTTCCACCAAAGCCAGCTAGATGCTGCCTCAATCTGCCATGAAACGTCTGTAATCTCAGAGCCATAAAGTACAGCAATGTGCAAGGAAATGAACCCAAAGAAAAAGCGTCTGCTTGGCAGTCAGAACTTGGAGATTGTCCCTTAAAGTGTCGGTAGCTCCCTGGATCTTCCTAGTGTTCCCAGCGGATATTTTGGGTTGGAATAAAGAAATGCCTCAACTAAGCCTGAAGGCACCTGTTGGAAGGTGTCCCAAAACGTGGGGATTGTCAATAGCGGGGATCAGTCTACGCTGGTGGCAGATGTTTTACGCTCGATAGTGACTGGAAGGAAAATTTCCCACCCAGGAACTGTCAAGCACAAGATGTCTGCAGTGTATTAAGAGCTTTAGAAATAAAATACTAGGTTGTGATAGAGATTTGCTTTACGTGAAGTTTCTCCCTCGTCAAAATAATTTTGAGGAAGAATTGTTTTCCTTTTTTAACACCTGTTTTTGACATTTCTGAAATGGAAAAGCTTTTTGTTGTTGTCAGAATGACTCTGTTATGAAACGTAGATGTAGGTAGGGTAAGAAAGAAGCTATAACGAAGAAGTTTGAGGGATTCCTGCAAAGAGTTCTTGCACATGAAGTAAAAATGTATGTTCTAGAACCTCTCAACCTTCCCATGTCATAAACAAATGTGGAAATGGAAAGGGCAAATTCTCAGCTGTGTGCCAGGATTAAAACAAGCAGCAAAGCCCATCTCCTCTCAGCTCCACCCTGTGCCCTCCCCTTCCCCAGCACCTCCACTACCGTGAAGATTTTAAACTTCAACCAGTCGCCCATACCAAATCCTGGACCTGAAACCAGCGTGATGCTGAGGACACAAGGAATCTTTCTTTTTGGTGGACGATGGTTTTGACAGAGAGTGGTGCCTGTTTGCGTCTGTGCAGAGGTTTGGACAGCCACGTAAGGGCCCTGGTGGAGATGAATTGGTAGGCAGAGAGCAGGTGATAAGGTTAAAAGTGCACGATGGCTGCAGTTTATCACTCGGATATCAGCAATGCGGACATGCCTGTGTGTGTTTGGATTCCAGGCGCACGTATCTGCATACGCGTGTCTAAATCAAGTGGCTGCTCAAAACCTTTAGCAAGTGTCCTCAGCCAGAAACCCCGAAGCCTTCCGTGTTTACCTTCAACACACATCGGGAACTGCTGCAGTGGGTTGCAAAGCGTTGTACTTAAGAAATGAAGTCTGGAGAGAAATGAGTCTTCTGTGCGATTATTTCATACTTTTTGGCTTCTCTGATTCAGTCTAGCGCTGAACCTCTCCCTTCTCTCCTCCTTCCCATTAGCCCCACGAGGCCTTCCTGACCTTACAATCCACCCACAGTTTCCATGTTACTGTCAGCCTCCTTACACTTGACTGATGAGAAATATGTGATTATTCAACACATCATAAAAGCAGCCAGAGCAAATGAAGGAGAAATCTGGAAAGTATTTATAGAAAATCTGTAAACAATCATTGCAATTCAGCTATCCAAAGCTGTGCACACATTAGCTTATTAGCTGTAGAGCTGTCAGATGTTCTTTGGTTCTTTTACCTTTTTTAAAAATTAAGAACTGCTTTGTTATACTCCCAGCCATTTTGTATGTCACAGACTTCTGTTTACAGAAACAATTTATTTTTTGAGCTACAATAACTGAGAAGAGATATTTTTTTTTCCTTATGACTACACATCATTTCATTGACTTCAGAGGTTTGACAAGCACCGATTCACTGACGTTCCTTGTGTGCTAAAAGGCTTCTTGAGGTGACTTCAAGCACATGCATCTGTTTGCTGCGTACAGCTCAACATCAGATTCAGGTAAGTAGGAAGGAGGAGGTGAGAAAGAAGAAGCCATGAAACTCTTCTGGAAAGCGACACAATGCAATGGTGGGACACGTGTTGCAAAGTCTCTCTTCTCTGCAAGAGGCAGGGGTGTTTCTTACTCACCATAGCGTGATTTAGCCAGAGCGGGATGACTCCATCAAGGCTTTGGGGGTAAACCAGCTCTCGATTGTAGGTATACAGTGTCCAAAAGGATATAGCCACAAACTGGAACCAAAATACAAAATGAAAGAAATTTCAAAATGAAAGACAAACATAATTGATAGGATTTGGCTAGTGCTTTCATTTCTGAGAAGGCAAAACATCTCCTACGTGAAAACGGTGATATTGCCAGATAAGCTCATCTATCTCACATGTTACAACATAAAGAAAGGAATTTACTCTGAGATGCAGTGTTCTGTGTTGATACTGCGAGGAAAATCTCCTCTATAAACTGCCAACACTGATATTTTCTGTGGAGTACTAGATTAGCTTTAAAATTCCTTTTTTTTTTTTTCCTTTGCAGATGGGATCCTTTGATGGTCCAGAAGTTCTCCTCGAGGGATTGGCTGTCAAGCCACAGCATTTGTTCTGCTCAGTAACAAAGTAAAAACAGATCTTGGTAAGACAGTTCACATAAAACTTACCCTTATCTTCACAATTCATAGGCCTAATTCCTAAACTGTAGGTGCAAGCTGCACTGTGGGCACCCATTTTTTTTCCCAACAGAGGGATTTACAGTGGGAGAACTTAACTGGACGAAACGAACCCTGATATCAGTTACTGATACCTGGAAGCTGATTTGCACTCTTTTGGCCTGCCTTTGTATTTGAGCACACTTTGTGCTTGGGGTTGGAAATCAGGGGTGTGAGATGCTGGACGAATGAGACTGCCTTGTGCCTCTGTCCTGCAGGCACAGTGAGGATGCCTGGGGGGGGATATGACAGCAGCACCGTGAATACTGCTGTGCAGGGAAGATAAATTAGCCAGTCTCTCTGCCTCCATCCCTGGCAGGACTTTTTTAGTGAGCCAGCTGGCTGAGCTGCTTGTGGACCAGATTTAAGCAGCACTTCTCAACCCTTTGAGATTCAGAGGTGGTTGCAGGCTTCACTCAGACAGAGCGGTACCTACATGTATAAGTAGCCCATCGGTTCCCGTTCAACCCACAGCACCAGATAAACAGCATTTCAATAAACAGCGTTGTCTGTGAGGGAGTAGGTGATCTGTAGTGAATCTGACATAGGCTGTGACTATAATTATTGTCCTGTGAATCTGTTTCTCTCCAGTGCTTATCTAAAGCCACACTGGAGTCAGAGAAGGAGATGTGAGATTTTGCTGCCTCTTAGCTACCCTCTCATGTCCTTCTGGCCTGTGCTGCCCTTTAGAGAAATGCCCTAAGTCGATAAATCCACAGCTGTTTGGACTGTGAGATTAACGGAGAGGTTACACCTCATTCACCCTTTGGGGTCAATCTGTGTTTGCTCGGGGACAGCAACCCTAAAGTTTGTGCAAGAGGCTTTGCTTTCAACCGTGACAGGCTCAGCACTGTTTCTTCTTCTAAACAGTCCAAATCCATTTTCAAATGGTAAAAGAAAGCCTACAGTTCTTATCTATTTTATACATGTGCATGCTATGCTATACACCCCTAATCATTTATGCAAACATTATTTTTACATACAGAGGTTACTTACTGTGGACACTGGGAAAGCCAGGACACTGAAAAGAAGGTCTCTGCTGGAAATTACGCACTTAGCACATCGCAGTTTCTTAATTAGTCTCAACACATCAGCCAGGAAGGACACCCCATAGAAGACAGCCTGCAAAACCTAAAGTAATTACACGTAATGAGGGAAACTCATCCAGCTTTCATTAGCACGTTCCTCAATGAACTCTGTTCTTGCTCTTCAGGGAGCTGTTTTGTTCGTGAGCTGCAAGCCCGCGTGAGGGAAATAGCTGTTGGCTAAATCTTTTTTTACTAACTGTAACTGATTAAATAAAGTTGTTCAGGAGATAACTTTAACAGTATCTCATATAATAGACTAAACAGAGATGTGTGATGTGATTCAGATGGAAGAGGTGGAAGGACATGTTGAAAGCCAGCTCCTTCACACTTCCTCTGTTAATTGTTATGTTCAATGTATCTGAGCAGGAGCAGGAGAACAAAATATGCCAGTTTTCCTGGCATAAAAACTTTTCGTTTCCTGTAAAGCAATTGCTAGATAGTTTCTCCCACCATTTACCCAACACAGGGCCTTTTTTCTGGGGACTCACGGTGCAGCTGATCTCAGTGCCAAGCAGCTCAAAATGCTCTAACATGAGAATTAGGTGCAGAAGTTATCAAAACCAGAACCTCTTTTGCTGAATTCAGAGGGATTCAGGAAAGGATTTCAAGTGCTTAGAAGCAGAGATCCAGACTTCACTAGCTAAAACTGAATAAGTTAAACTATTTATAACTAATGAATTTTGGAGTTGGGGGGGCGGGTTGTGCTTTGCTTTGTTGTTTTTTTTTTCTTTCTTTAAATCATTTACAAGTAATGAGGGTGGGGTTTTTTGGGGAGGGTGCTAGGAGGATTTGGTAAAGGATTAGGTAAGTGCACAGTGACAAAACAGAATTCTGCAAATTGTGTATGAAATTGTCACAATACTGTGGTTTAAGCCAATATTGCTTTTCTGATTACTTCGTTTTCTCTCCTAACGCTACACGGCGGATCAAGCTGAACCAGATTTGTCAGACACACAAAGGCAAAGCCTTGCAGAAAAATACTTCTCCTGCTACCTTGCATTCAGCACTGAGTCTAGTTCAGTTCTGTTAACTTACGGGGCGGCCTCTTCTTTTTAAGGCTAGGTTGTCCCAGAGTGATGCAATATGGGAAAAGCAGCCTACTGCAAACGCTGGACCAGCTAGCGATGCTTAAATGGAAAGAGGCTGTGTTAGAGCTTTCAGGATGAGATCTCTTTTGCCATGATCTTACTCTGAATCATGTATTTATTTAGAGCAAAGTGTCTGAAGTTGTGGCTGGTTACTTCATTGGTTTCTGAAGGAGCCGAGAAGGGTGGCGCTTGGGAGGGGACAGAATTAGTGCAATGCTTTTCCATCAGAAATTCCTTTATTATCAAAATATCTGAGGGAAGGAGGGGACTATGATTTCACCATGCCCGTTGTCAAACAAGGGTTTCTGCAAGCTTTAGTCTGCAGAGACTGAGTCTTCCTGGGGAGCAAAATGACCGTAGTTTGCACGACCCAAAGTATCCTTGCAGTTATCCGCAACCATCCCCATCCATTTTGTGGCTTCCCAGCAAAGGGAAAAGATACATCTTTCCTCTTCTACCCTTTCCGCAGGCCAGATGGTCACCATAGTAGACTGCAGCCAGGTGCCACTGGTGGAGTGTCTCCTCTCCCTGCGCAGACCCACAGAGGTGGAGGCAGGGAGGTGCTAACGCAGGCAGGGTGACTGGCCCCGGGGTCACCCAGGATGAGGTATCGGAGGTCATGCACCGCCCGGTTCAGCTGCAAAGCCCCGTGTTTCCTCTCAAGAGCATGGGGTGAACAGACACATTTTTACATTAAAAAAACCCAAGCAACTTCATCAGAACCCACATATGGTTTTGTTCAATTCTGAGGCACCCCAACCAGCTCTTTTAAATGTGGTTTTCTCTCTCCCCATTATCACAATTAGCCTCTCTAACTGCAGGCACAATTTCATTCAGGAGGGATTCAGCCCTCCAAGTCACGGGTCTAGTTCAGAAACGTCTGTACTGGGACACAGTGTACTTAGACCCAAGCACATGTTCAACCCAAACGTCTGCCCCAGTCCTTGGCCTCACCAGGACACCAAAACCAAGTCCTTGAAGAGCTAAGAAAAGCCTGGTAATAAACAGAAGCTCTTGTTACACCCTGTAGAGTCAGCAGTAACTTTCTATAAAAAGCATGAAAAATGAACATGAGGGTGGTGACAGTCTGGTGACACATGGTGACTAATTGCCAATAAAGCAATTAGGGAGAGGCCTGGTTCCCAGAGGATGGGGCTATTATTATCTTGTTCATGGTCAGCCTTACATTAATCATGGGACAGAGACAGACTGCTTCTTCGCCCCCTTCAAAATTAACTAAAACAAACAATTCTGAAAAGAAACAGTCCCAAAACGGCCACATTCTCAGCCTGGTAAATATTCTGTCATATGCAGGGGAGGACAATGTTATCTTCCGTATGGAAAATGCTTATCTGTGTAACCTGACCCATTTCTCTGGCTGAACATGGGGAGGAACAACTCCTGAAGAAGTTTGAACTCAGCCTCAGGAGCTTGTTTTCGCGCCGCTCGTAGCTCTACCCTTGTCCACCACTGTGGGTTCAAAGGGGTTTCAGTCAGTTTCAGTCAGGAAATACAGATCACCCTGTATTTCCAGGAGCAATGGAAGAATATACAAGTAATTTTCAAGCCAGAAAACTGAACCTAGCTAGAACCATCCCTAGTAACGCTCAGTCTGGCCGGGTGCACTGCTGGTAGACTTGAGTCAGAGCTCCAGACCCATGCTCTTCCAGGCTTATTCCTGTAAGAAAGGTGCATCCAAATCTCGCAGCCCTTCACTAATGGGAAAATGTTGACATTAAAGAAAAAAAAAAAGGACATGAAAACACCAAATTATTCCAGATGTCCTGTGAATTTCCCAAACAGCAGTGCTGGCGCTCACAAATCCATTGCAGCCACTCATGGAATATAAATCTGCTGGCTGTAAATAAAGAGGATCCCCTAAAGTATTCCCACACGAACAGAAGGAAGACTGGAAGCATTCAGAAAGCTAACGATTAACCCAAAGAGGAGAATATGGATATGATTATCCCTGTTGGAGAGATGCTGCTTTCCTCTCTAGGCCCTGCAGAGCTCCATGGCACTAGCTCCTATAGGAATGCTTAATTTGGCCAGATCGATTTTCCAAACTGAGAGTCATAGTGACAAAGACAAACCTTAATTTTTATCTGCTGCAGTGATCAAAGGGGTGTTTCTGTTTAACCAACCTGACATGATTTACTTTTGCGTATAAGATCTAGCCATATGTATATAGTGAAATCTCCAACTAGTACAAATAAATCGAGCTCTAAGCTCTGCCCTTAAGGGGGGATAAATCCAATATTCTGAGTAGGCTGTTAGACATAACAGTCAACATTTAGTGTAGACACACATCCATTCACATGATAATGACCTGGAAAATATGTATACTAAATACTGGGTCTATTTTGAAATAAATAAAAAACAGCTTTCAGGAGAATTGAAAAGTATTTCAATTATGAGAGACAAAAGCATAAGGAATAAAATCGGGCAGGAATGCAATTAGTTTTTAAAGGTGCAGTGTGCTCATTATGCAATGATTTACTAATAGATTTACAGTAGTGAGCAGATTTTTATGAGCTCGGATATTTCAGGCAATGAATGATCCGGCTTGTACTGTTTTGTGTCACAGACAAATGAATACAAAACTGTTTTTATCTGTCATTTCTGCTTGTTCAATAATTGGTCAATGAACTCCTTTGATACAAAACCCAGTTATCTCCCCCCCCCCCTCCAAAAAAATTTCCTTTTTGAATTTTTGTTCCTATGATCATTAACTAGATAAATGAATCTGAAGTAACGTCAGAGCTGTAGCTCTCTTGGGAGAGCTGCATGACTAGCAAGGAATTGAATGAGGTGCTAAAAGAGGGTCATATGTAGAAGAAATTCCTCCAGCATCCCTCCAGCAGAGCTAGGAGTCAAGCTGCATTTCCATCCCCAGAAAAAGTCACATTTCCCAGTATTTCCATTTTGGATCAGAGCGAGCCAGCCACAGCAGCTTTCCACAGAACGAAATTTTTAAATGCAATTCTAAAAAGCTAAGAGGAATTTTGGGGAGAAAAATTCCAAGTGATTCAGCCAGCCGGTGCCAGAAGCTAGACAATCGCAGTCTGGCAGGAGACAGGCAGAAGAGCCGGACGAGCGTTCTGCATGCTTGGCTCTGAGGAAGTCTCCAAGGCATGGCCCAGCCCTGCCCAGCGTGGCAGCTCCACTGAACCAGCACAGCCCAGCGGGAAGCTTTTGCCAGCTCTTCTTCCCCGGGAGCATTCCCGGCATCCTGAAGCATTTCCTGGGACTACTTCCAAAGGCACAGAAATTTAATGCATCAGGTGTGCACCTGATGGACATCTGTGGTTGACAGCCACTTCTTGTTCCTTGATGTCTCTCAGCAGCAACAGGGAGTGGTTTAATGCCAAACCATGGGATGACTCTTTTAGGTCCTGTGGAACCCCGCAGGGAGCTCCACGGCCCCCTGGGCCATATTGTCTTCTCACCCTCTTCCTCTCTTATACAGCAGCCCAGGAAACTTTTGCCACCTGGAGATACCAACACACACTGTCCAGATCAATGGGAGAAGGGGGGATGAGGGCATTTCTCTCCCTGGATTCCTTTCCCTTTTTGGCAATCCTTTCTTGAAAAAAACCACATCTCTCTAGAAGAAGGACTACAGGCCATGAAGGAGTAATTTTGCACACCCTGCCCCATTGCTACATTTTCTGCGTGAGACATAGGCAATATCTTCAGCCCAAACCATCTCCCCATGGGCTGACAGCTCCGTTTTAGCGTCAGGATCAGATCAATAAGTGGTTAAAAGATGGGAGACAAAGGACTGGAGAAGTGGAGCTAGGGCCTCCGCTCACAGAGATGTAATGAGACCTCAGCTGTTCAGCAGATCCATAAATGAGCTGGGGAAGGGAGCAAACACTGAGGTGGTAAAGCTTTGTAAATCTCCTTTTTTTTTTTTTTTTTTCTTTTTTCTGTCAAAGTGAAGCCTAACTGCAAAACTGCAAAGAATCTCAGGATACTGAGTGCCCAAGAGATCAAATAGCAGGCAAAAATCAGTGTTGGTAAATGCAATGTAATGCATTTCAAAAAAAAAGCAACTTCAATTATATATTTTTCAACAACAGTGGGTTCTAAATTAACTATCATTACCCAGGAAAAAAATGTTGGACTCTGTGGATAGCTCTCTCAAACTGCCAGCTCTTTGCTCGCCAGTAATCAAAAAAGATAAATAGAGAGTTAAGAATTGTTAAGAAGAAATAAAGAACAGACAAGGAAACACCTTTAGGCCACTGTATAAATCCATGCTGTGCTCATAGCTCGGCCACTGCAGCCTGCCCTACTTACCCCTTCCTGAATCTAGAAAAACTACTGCAAAGGGCGACAAGGATGCTTTAATGAAGGCAGCAGCCCTTTGTGAAGAGAGATGAAAAAGGCTCGGACTTCCAGCTTGCAGAACAGAATAACCGAAGGGAAAATCTGGTAGAGGTCTCTAATAGTGGAAAAGAAAAAGTGAACAGGGACGGACGATTAAATTATAACACAGAAGTAAAGAGGCATCCAATTCAGTTGTCAGGAAGCAGGTTTACACCAATAAAATGAACTGCTCTTTCACACAAGGCTCACTTGCCTTGTGGCACTCATTGCCACAGGATAGGGGAGGTACCAGAAGTATAAACGGTTTTCCTTTAGATAGATGAAGGCAAGGCTTTGAATGGGTACTAGCTACCTTGGCCTGGATTTATTTTCTGGCTGGATAAGTCAGTATGCCAGTGTGAGGGCAGAGCCATGGAAAGTTCATTTTACGCTTACACATGTTCTTGTCTTGTGCAGCCTTTCCCTGATCATCCACTGCTGGTGACTAAGGGAAGCTGGATGATAGTTTCAGTGAGTATTTCTGCATCCCAAAATACTGGGAGATGGGTTACTTGCTTTCTCCTCTTGATCTCATGCTTTAGAGCTGTGTCATATACTGGGTGATAGATCTCATTATAATGGTGCCAGGGATGGGGGTGGAGATGCTGTTTTGCCTGAAAGTGTGGCCTGATACTTTAATGGGGCCAGCTTTACCCCAAAAACAAAGGAGAGGAGCTGGGTACACATTCCCTTGCCTGGGACTTGGCTGGTGGTGGTTTAGTCTACTGACATATGTCCCAGCAGGACGAACTGAATATCCTTAAGGTTGTTGAATCCTGACCATTTGATCACTGGCATTTCAGAAAAGTTAATTTTTAAACCATCACAAAAAGCCTAGATGTACTGATACAAAGACAACATAGCAACAAACCATACATATGCCATCCTGACTGCAGCAATATATGTGCCCTCATTCTTCCACAGCCAGCTTGGCCACAGAAAAGGGCGCTGTGGCTCCCTGAAGCCCGGGCTGTTGTAGCCACCTCACGTGCCATTCACCACCTCTTGGTTGCAAATATTTCACAGAGTCACAGAATGATTGAGGTTGGAAGGGACCCAAATTTCCCAACCCCCTGGGGGTCTGTCGTGGTTTAACCTCAGCCGGCAACGAAGCACCACAGAGCTGCTCGCTTGCTCCCCCCTGGTGGGATGGGGGAGAGAATCAAAAGAGTAAAAGTGAGAAAACTCGCGGGTTGAGATAAGAACAGTTTAATAGGTAAAGCAAAAGCCGCGCACGCAAGCAAAGCAAAACAAGGAATTCATTCACTACTTCCCACTGGCAGGCAGGTGTTCAGCCATCTTCAGGAAAGCAGGGCTCCATCAGGCATAACGGTTACTTGGGAAGACAAACACCATCACTCCGAACGTCCCCCCCTCTTCCTTCTTCCTTACCCCCAGCTTTATATGCTGAGCATGACGTCATATGGCATGGGATATCCCTTTGGTCAGTTGGGGTCAGCTGTCCCAGCTGTGTCCCCTCCCAGCTTCTTGTGCACCCCCAGCCTACTCGCTGGTGGGGTGGGGTGAGAAGCAGAAAAGGCCTTGACTCTGTGTAAGCACTGCTCAGCAACAACTAAAACATCGGACTCTATCCCAGCCAAAACCAGCACAGGGTCTCCAAAGGCTCTACTTGGAGCTGGGGAGCCTTTAGGCTTCCATTGAACTCCACCATGGGGTGTCTCCTTCTGAAGAGTAAAAGTAGAGACAAACATACCCCGGGCCAGACCTCCCACTGATATTTAACTCTGACAGTCACACAGAAAGGACGAAAGGCTACAGAGGTCCCTGCAGTCATCCTTCAGATTAGCAAGTGTCCCTGAAATTTGTCCCTTGTAGGAACCCTGTCCACACGCCTGGTCTTTCCACCCCACTGCCATGAGTCACTGATGAACCACTTGGACAGTGTACAAACCTTCTCCCCCAGGGTATCTCATGTGCTTTCATTTTGATTTCTATCTTGTGAAACATTAGCATGTTAGGAGAACCAGAACACATTACGGTCTATGTTTTTCTGTGTACTTTTAGGAAATGCAGCAAGGAGTTGATAGCACTGTTAAAACACATGTAGTAATGTCACAAGCACCTCTCTCCGCAGGCTGGAATTTCCCTTGTGCTCTCAACTGATCGTCAAACTAAGCATGTACTCTGAATGGCTAAATTAGCACCGTGCTATGTTTTGTTTTACCTTTTCTGTAATGTACAGGACATGAAAGCCTATTAAAAGATTGAAGTAAAACTCCAAGCAGCATTATACTGTGTATTGAATCAAGGGCTGGATAACACGTATCAACCTTGCACGCTTCCTGGTGGGACATACCCTACCTTTCCATCCATCTCCTCACTGATACCTTGTCTCTTTTACAAGGAGGCAGCTAGCTTCAGAGTACTTTCTGAAAGCCAAGCAGCTCGCCAGCCACTATTCTTTCTGCATAAAACCTGTGAATACATTTCACAGCACAAGCATGGATCTCTGCTTAGTTTTCTTTGGGGTATAAACTGTTAAAGGAAGCAGTTTAACAGCAGCAAATATACCAGCTGCATATGTCTTGAGGCACAGATGGCAGACAAACAAATAGACATATTGGTATCACTGTACAACACGATTTGCTTACCAGATTGAGGACTGTCAAATATTTCCACTGCCCACCGTAAAGGAACACTTCAGATGGCCGCTCTTCTGTTCTTACGTGCGTGATTGAATAGGTGACAAAAAAATACCAGACAAAAGCAAGGCAATGGTACATTGCGAGAGTAGAGATTTCCATGCTTTAGATAAGAGCAAGTGATAATCGGTCCGAAAGCAGCTTTTCTCTAAGTTCCTCGGTCGCTGTGCATGGGAAATGGCAGGGCAGGAGGGTTTACTTCAGAGCAGACTCAGGACACTTGCCACTTTGCTCTCGTTGAAAGGAATATTCACAAGGCTGTGAACTTTGCTGCTATTTGTTTCCTTTTTCACTGTACAGATAGGCTGGGGGGCGTGAGAAGAATAGGCTAATTCCCCAGATTTAAATGCCTTGCTCAAGATTAGTGAAGATTAGTTGTGGAGTTACATAAGTTTTTGTGGTTTTTTTTAAAAGTGGGGGGAGCTTTGCTGCTGATTTTGCGTAACGGGCTCTCATGCTTTAGGTAGCAAGTGAAAACAAGCGGCATTTTCCTCGCTCATGGCTATGGGTGCAGCCATGTCTCCAGCTCAGCTTGGGAAGACTCTGCGACTGTTTTTTCCTTGTGCCAAAGGAAGAAGTGGGAAACATAATGGTCTGTGAAAGAAAAAACGAGTTGATTTGTTGATCGGCTATGGAGGTGGCAAGGAAGCTGAGAGGATTCGTAGGCAAAGGTCCTTGGGGTTGAAAATCACTGCGAGCATTGACTTTTTTTTGTGGGAAAAGGCTCTGCTGCCTTTACGCCGCTCCACGCAGCTGGGATCCATCACAACCATGCACTGCAGGTCGGTCAGACCCCGAGTCGCTTTGAAGCTCTGGCAGGGGTGGAGACACAGGGCAAAGGCCTTGGGTGACAAACCCTAAGCACTGAGCAGGGCGTCTCGCCTACCTGCTTCTCTACTTGCTGCCATTCACCTTCAGACAGCCCCTCTTTCCTGGCACAACATTATCGCGCCGTCAGGGCTGGGGTACAGAAGAGAAGAACTGATACTCATGCAATGATCCTAAAATGAAGCAATCAAGAAAGTTCCCATGGAAATGCTCATTTTTCCCTCCCTTCCTGCCTCGCCAAGCAGCCCCAATTAGCACTGGAAAATACACATGGCATTTCCTATTTGGGCCAGAGTCTCCGTAATTGCAGTGCTGTCAGCAGTAATTGCCACCTGAGTGTTTCACGGGGGCCTTGGTGGGGAGCGGGTACCGTGCCCAGCCCGCACCCGGACTTTCCCCATGCAGGATGGGGAGAGGGGGTGCTCTTCTCACCCCTGTGGAGGCTGTCCCCATGGGCAGGGCTGGGCTTCGGCCAAGCAGACTACATTAAGGGATCTCTTTGGGTTTTTTGCCCTTCCAACTGGCCTACAGGCAGCATTGAGCAATCTGCTGTGTTTTGGTTTGTTTTGGTTTTTCTCCTGCATTTTTTTTTCCCCCTGATACCAGACGTAAGGCTTCATGTGGGATGATTTCCTATGAACTCAGACAGCAATGTGCATGCATGTTGGGAAACAGCCCTTGCACTAAGGCACTGCAATATCCTCCTGTGTTTCATTGACTTCTCCCCTAATTCAGATTACCCGCATCCAGATTCCCCAGGCATTCCAGCCATCACAATTCCAATGAAATATTTCTGCCTCACTTAGGAAAAATAAAGATGTAGATCCTTTTGTGGTTGTTAGAGGTTGGAGGAGAAAACCCCTTGCAGAAGAAAAAAAAAAAAAAAAGAAAAAAGATGGGAGTATGTTTTTTGGACTCTGACAATGTCACCAGTCTTTTCCTAGGAAATCTAGCAGAAAAGGGTTTTCAATTGCTTTTACAGACTTTCTGGGGAGGGGCAGTGCTGTCATGAGTTGCTTCCTCTGCTCCTCCTTGTTAAGACTCATCCTTGTGACAAAAGGCAGGAACAGAATAGGACTACGGCATGGAAGGGCCCTTTTTATTAGTGATTTGCATATCAAAGGCACCAGGCAGTCAGCACTTAACAACTTATCTTCACACCAGTCTTTCTGAGGTTTTGCTATAGTGCAACTTTAAAAATGGGAAGGCATGTGCTTCTGCTCAGCAGGTGCCCGAATGCATGCAAATGAATGTAAATATATGCAAAATGGCAAGGTATGTTTTTTCTTTTCTGGAGGATCTTGGCCAGTATGGCTGGGAAGGTGTCAAGTACAGTGACAGTTTTCTGATGTGGACACCTGTCCCACAGACTGAGACCATCTGCTTTGTTTTCCCATATACAAGAAGCAAGATCCATATCCTTCAGCCTAGATAAGGCATGAAGTTCGGATGTAGAAACACGGCAAAGAAAGGATGAGCGCCAGATAGGATCTGAAGTCTAACACCCCACACTTCATGGAGTCTTTCTTGTTTCACTGCCAGTGTGTTGCAGCAAGCAAATACACTGGAAAAGTGGCATCTTATGCCTTCTCTCCATGGGTATGAACATCTACTGAAGGTTCAATAGAACAGGAAATTCAGCCCAAAACTTTTTGCAGGAGTGGAGGGGAGGAAGAAAGGAGGAGCACACAGGGGCACGGGCAGATGTGCTGCTGCAGATCTTGCTGGATGGTTTAGGGAAATACCATTTTCCATCTGCTTGCCACCACACCCCAGCTCAAATCTGCCGCTCCCCACAGCTGAGCCACATTCATGCACTCTGCCAATGCTCCTAGTCTGCTTCAGGGGCTCATCTGATTTCAGCAGCAACAGCTGACTTTGTGCTGAAGCAATCTGGGAGCTCCCACTTAGTCCATTAGCTGAAGAATAGTAACAAGTAACTGGAGCTGTAAATCACCTTGTATACACACAAAACGTCCCCTGCTCATGCCCCCTTCTAGGGGAGTGAGTCAGGCCAGCTTGCCTGACTTTGCACTGAAATGGGCTTGACTCACTCATATTATTAGTATGGTTCAGGTACAGAGATGACAGCAAACAGTGTAAACTGGCAATATCTTAGACCAACATGTCTGTTTGTAATGTCACTGTGTGGCTCCACTGATGGGCATGGTATTTCCAGGCTATCGAGCAGTCCCCCGTAAGTCCATCATTACCATACAGTGCTTGGCTACCACCTCAGCCTGTCTCTAATGAAGCATCTGGTAGAAACAAATATTCCTGCTTCCTCATGGGCTGACAATTTGTTTACAGACCAGTTAGGCACCTTCCAAATATTCGTCAATATTTTTGCACTGGCAAGGTTTGCTCTCTGTCAGGGCAGCATCCAGTGATGGCAGAACAAGCGAGAGCAAGGCAGGAAATTACTGGCAGGTGACAGCAGTTAAGGCCAGGTGGGAGGAAAGGATTCAAAGCCAAACAAAGCCCTAGGAAACGTTCGGGGGCCTAAAAAACAAAACTGGGTCTTTGCATCTAGCTTTCTTTTCTAGGCACAATCTAAGAACAAGGGACTGATACGTAGCTGGGACTTGCTGCGGTCAGAGGGATCTTATAGGGTGAAGAAAACACGAGGAGCTGGGTAAGTACGTTTTTCTTTTAGTTTTCTGACACTTGTTTCTGTCCTCAATGCAGTTCTGTTATCTCATGTGTGGATTTCATAATTTATTTATTTTTAATTTACTGCTATGGTAAGCTGGCTTGTGTTAAGGGCGGCATTCCTTGAAAGCAGGACCGAGGGCCGTTCTTGTACAACATCCTCCATGCATTACGTGAGTGTGTCCAGACTTAATAGACCCCATCTCTGCTACGTTCTGGTTTAGTTGCAGGCAGTGCAGGGCTTTGTGTGGAAGAAGCATTTTCTGATAAGCATTAGCCAAGAAAGCTTTTTAAGCACGTAGCATAAGGCTGATGGAGCTCTGTGTCCCCAGGGATATCTGCAATAATGATTTGTTCTGTGACGGTCCTGACATATGAAATGAAACATGATTGACAAAATTGCAAGCCTGGTATAGTCTGCTCCAGGCATCCTCAAATCCTGAGGGAAACTCCCCAAAATCATGTGGTTAGTGTAATTCACAAGATTTAATTCTCTCTGGCCAATTTGTCTTGGGCTTTAGTAGCTTGTAGGGGTCTGAGTTTTCCAACTCTTCTTCACAGCTGTGTAAGCGGCAAGTGTAAAAATGTTTAAACTGCTAATAAAAGCTGAGGGCATTGCCCAGCGATGCCGCAGTGATAGCGACGACTAATGAAAATCAATAAAAATATCCTGAAATATTTCACTAAAAACCTGAAAATGGGCAATGCTGCAACATCTACCCGCTGTGTATGGCAAGCGGGAAAGTTATACAGTTGAAAGACAGCTTACGCATCCTCCTGCATGGGCCTGTCTTCTTTATCTTGTGTGAGATTTCTTTTTTTTAAAAATATGTATTTTTAAGGAGAAGACAGGAAGTGGTTTATCTCATCTTGATATGCTTGTTCTGAATTGTTTTTAAAAAGTTGTTCCAAACTGCCAAAATCCAGAGGGATTTTTCAGTCCCAAAGTGGTGACTGGTGTACAATTCAGTAGTCGGAAATACTCATTCAGATTTCAGAGTTTCTCCCCCCACATTGAGTTCCACTGGATTTTAAACTATATGTTTACTCAGACTGCTAAATGAAATGTCACATTGATCCAGAAACAAAACTTCCTGTGTAACAATGATTTGACATTTCTGACTCTCTTAAATGAATGAAAATGATGACATTAATCAAAACAAAACCTTTTCTTTCAGCTAACAACTTGGGCTCTAAAAGTAGGTATGTTGAAAGTAAGAAACACTTGATTGGAAACGGTCTTGCCTGTCTCATTATCTCCAACTCGTAGTGGAAATCAGTAATTGTTTGCCTTATCACCAAACCCCAACAGTGTCTCCTCTCTTGGCAAGGTGAATACCACTTAGAAATAAAAGACGTGGTTTTCATTGATTCTCAACAGCTTCCAAGCACTTACATACTTTTTGAAGAGATATATAACATTGCTTCTCAATTTTACCTTTTCCCTTTTCTGTCAGAAATGCACAATTAATCTTTGATCATTTTGAAAGATTGTGCACAAACAACCTGAAGTTCAGAGCGAAACAAACAAACAAACGCACGCCACAGCGTACTAGGGAAGAAATGGCATGGTATTTTTTAGATCTTGGATACATGAGGTATGACTGGTTCTCATTAGACTCCTTCCTGCTGGGTAATTGTGGTGGGCAAGCCAAGAAGTGCATTTATGTTAATTTTTTTCTTCGCTCTTTCTAGAGGGGACCAAGAATGTACCAACTGGTCTTGTAAGATGTGCATTTGATAATATACTGTATATCAAAATGCTTTATTGATCTACCACTGAAACTCGGCAACTTCTAGGGCAGGACACAATAACTCTTTGACAGAAGAGTTTCATAGAGGTTTATGAGTGGATGTAGAGAGCACCTTGCTGGACTGATAGAATAAGAATTGCAGGTGGCAGGGTAGGAAAGCCAGGTGAGTCACTCTTATGACTATAAGAAGACATCACTTGTGGCTTTTTTCCACTTGCCATTCAGAAGATTAGCAAATCTAGTGTATGTTACTCTTGACTTTCTGTGGTCTATGTATAATTGTAAATAACTGTTCCATATACAAGGCAATAGAGAATCATCCAACGCTGACCCCACCAGTCAGTGCTTGCTGAAGTGGTATAGTTTATGTGCAAATCTACCTTAAAGAGCAGATATTGTTACAAATGGGTATTAGAGAATAAAATAAAGGCCTATCTATAGCCCGTATTAGTGTAGTACCTAAATCTGTTGTCGCAACCTTTGGTACTTAGATTGCAACAAATTCCGAGCAGAGGAAAGAACTGCTTATCCCCACCTTATGCATGGAGAAGTGCAACCCAAAGCAGTGAAATGGTGTGTCCAAGGTCACATTGAATACCTCCCTTGAAATGCAAATTAATGATCATTCTCCTGAAGTCCTGATAACATCTAAAGCATGTAATGGTAATTACATTTGGAAAGGAAAGGAGGAAAGGATGTAATTCTGCAAGAGATGTTGAAGAGGTGCTGGTTTGCTCACCATCACTGGTTATAACCTGTCACATCTTGACAGGTTATAAAACATGCCACAACCCCAAGAACCTCCCAAATCCTGCTAGACGCTGGGGACCTTGCAAGTTGGCTGGAGTGGCAAGTATAAGGATCCCCTCTCCTTGAGGGCACTAATATCCTTTGTACACCAAACCCATGTCCAGTTCCTGCTCATTACCAGACACTGAAGAACAAAGTAAATTTTTCAGTCTGTCAAAGGCAAGGGTAAAGCAAAGATTGCAATGTTTTAATGATGCTAACAACATGATGTCAACAACATAACAAAGTTTGAACCAGCGGGTTGGTCAGACTGTCTAGCAATGGGGACAGAAAGTGAGTTTCCTACCTAAAAGCAGTCACACCATTGTCATGGTCTTCACATAAGACATCAGCAGGGACCGACACAGCTTGTGGCTCTGGACCCTACTTGTGTAATGAGCAGTCAGCTGCTAGTGGTTCCTTACTGGAACACAGGTTACTTAGAGGGCTGTGCAGGCTCAGGTGCAGCCCACGCACCCCTGCACAGCCCTCAGGGTGAGGCATTGCCTTGGCAATCGGGCTCTAATGAGGCACTGTCAGCAGGTAACTGTCCAGTTTACCAAGTGAATGCCACTCTTCATCTCCTCCTTCTCAAACAAAAGAGCAAATCCTGCAGCAGGAGCTGTGTGGGACACCAATGGTAACTCAGTGTTTTAGCTACTGGTCTTCAGCAGCAATGTATGAGTACTCCTGCTACCGTGAAAAGCTGGCAAATTGCTCCCTATTACCCAGCCCTTTTGCCCTGGGAAGGTCTCTCTGAATTGTCTTGCCTCTTTGTTGAAGATGGGATGGAGAAGGATGGTATTCAGAGCAAGCCTCTGTGCACATCATGCTCTGCTTCCCCGGGCTGAAGTGGCCTTCTGCCTCCTCTCCGTTTCTTCTTAGCCTGAACACCAGGACCGACCCCCACATAAAGACGTTCCCCAACGCCAACATCTTTGTGAGGGGGTCCGTTCACTTCCCCCAGCTTCCTCTTAGCTCTCGCACATATACCTGCTCACTGTAGTTCTTAATTTGCACAGATCTTCCTGTCTGGGTGGCTTTTCCTACCTCCTTGAAGTACTGTGGTAGAGCATGTATTACCCGAACAGCTGTGCTAGGTAGTACCCAGGTCTGACACATAGCACTTATCTGCAATCTGTGTGTGCTCTAGCAGTGCTATAGGTGATGGACATGGCATTAAGAGCACTTTCTGTCTGCTCCTCAGCCCTGCTCTCTCTGTTTGCAGGCTGCCCTCGGGGCATGGCTTCAGCTCGCCCTCTGCAAGGGAGAGAGCTGCTACAGGGAGCTGCAAGAGCCGTGGCTTACCTTGGCAGCTGCAGCCAGGGCCTCTCGATGTAGCACGTCATGATCTTGTGGACTGGGTTGATTTAGTGGTGGCTTCTCGCAGGGCGTTTTACTGTAGCTGTTTACAAGGCAGGCTATAACAAAAAGTTATCCCTCAAAAGTTATCCTATGTAGAAATGAACTTGGGTGAGGGGAAGAGGAAAAAAAACCCAACCCAAATACACAAAAACCCCAACATTTTTTACATCCTTCTTGACAAAATCCACCTTAACTTTCCTTCTGCCACTGTCAGTTCCATTACATGAAGTGCATTGGCACGTTTCCTTTCCTTACAGCTATTTTCAGTGATGAGGAAAAGTGCCTCCAGCTTTTGCAACAATTCATTTGGCTGTTGGTCAGATAATCAGATGTATTTGTGAGGAATTTGAGTTTGGAGTAAGGCCATTTGCTACAAAACTCTTGCACTGACCCCTTCTTTCTCACTGTGAAAACATGTTGTGTTTCATTAACGCTAAATGCGTTTGAGGGATCTGAACTTTCTCGGTCACGTGCTTTAGCTGCTTAGTGAAAACATAGGTGGTTTATATACCTTTACGTTCCTGGGATCAGCTGGCAGAGGGAGGTGGTGTTTGCTGTTAGCTTCCCCTCTCAAAGGCTTGGAGTTTTCTTGCATTCTTGCTTCCTAAAAGTGGGGGTGGAAAAGGAACCTGCCCTTGCCAAATTCAAGATGTTGGTTATCAGCTAATTCTACTGTTTACTGTTCACACAGCTAAACAACTGCTTGTGTTTGGCAGCGAGCTCGAGTTCATCTGCAGCATGCAGGACAGAGCTGCCTGCTTGTTTTCATCAGAAGCTTTCTGCTGGTGTTTAATTGTAATGCTCAGCGGTGACCTGCCGTACTGCTTTCCACTTACGCATTTCAAAACACTTTAAAAAGGGAGGGTATAATTGCCCTTGCTTTGAAGAAGGAAACCTGAGCTTCTAGACCAGCTGTGCAGGTGTGCTGGTCCCAGTATATTAGATGGAAGTTGGTGAAAAGATAAAGAACAGTTAGGAGTCCAGAGAAGCCTGTTTCTTCCCAAATTGTGTCCCACGATAATGGCATTGCCCACGCTAACATACACTGATGCTGAGTGGTGCTGCTGCAGGTGTCTGCGAGGGGGACTCTGACTTGTGATGACTCCTTTTGGTGCTGGTGATCAAGGCAGGAAAATACATGGGGGGGGGGAAAGGGCAAGAATGGAAAAATAATCAAAAGGACCCCAGGCCTGGACGAGGCTTTTCCTGGGTGCCATCAGCACCAGCCTTGTGGAAGTCAAGCTGGAGTTTTGCTGGGATGCTGAGGCTGAAGCTTTTCTTGTAGCCTAATATATCCGGGGCTGGGTAGCGCTGCCTTCCAGCAGAGCCGTTCTGGCATGGAGAGGAGTGCTGGTGCCACCTAATGAGGTGCCAGCACCACCTATCTCTGCACCCTGGGCTGCCAAGAGGAAATACTGGCCTCTGCGTCATTAGCGACAGCTTCATGTTGTTGAACTAGTCTTTGATCCCTTCCTCCTCTGCAAAACTGCACAGTGGGTGGTAAATTAATCCCTGGAGTTCAGCCCAGCACGTATGCAGAAAGCACAGGGGAAAAAGTAGGTGATCCTGCACTGATACTAAGAGCCCAGATCTTGCCTGTGCTCTTGATTTTTAGCTTGGTGTTATTCCACTGGCTTTGGCAAAAGCTCCCATTTGCACAGATGTATATAAGCACAGTCCATGTTTCTTTCCTCATGTCTGCCGATGGGGTCATACAATAAGCATGAATCCAAAGGCCACTGCTCTTCTGATGAAACCTGTAGTCACTGCAGAATAAAACATCCTGGTTCTGTCTACCATGGCTGCAAGGAAAGGTGATGTTGTGAGCTAAGTGGACTTAGTGTTATGAAACCAGACAGTATTTTATGCATGCTTCATGATGAAACCAGGAGCAAAACAGAGGAGAATGCAGGCTGTCTCTAGTAATGAATGAAAACTAAGGAATAACTGAGTAAAATATAGTTAGTTAAAGGAAGGGACCTAAAGTTCACACTGGAATGGGAGGGACAGAGACTGCCGCATTAAAAGGATGATCGTTTCCAGTTTCACTTATTTTGTTCCCTTATCCTTTTCTCTCTCTGTCTTGCTCTCCTCTCCATTGGGATGTAAATTTCCAAGCTCAAAAGCTAACATTATTTCAGGACACTTAAAGGGGAAAGAAGTTTTGCTTTGTATGGGACTGGGAAACAGAAAAATATACTCTTACCATATAAAAGGCTGCAAGTTTTGTGATCTGCTAGCCAGCTTGGTGTTAGAGCTGAAGCATGCTGATTCTGTGCTAGAAAAAAGGCTTTGCTGAGAATCCCAGTGACTGGATCAACCTACCGTCTGCTGAAGATGTCTAGTTCAATCCCTGGAGCTGTAGCTAGGATGTGGCACGTGACTGCAGCACATGGTGAGGATGCTTTGAACTGCCTTTCTGCTTTTTTAAAAAATTGAGCTGTAAAGCATGCAGTTCAGGAAGGCCAAGTGTCACATGTGAATATTGCTGACTGTACAGCACAGCGAAGGTCTGTGCTGAATGAAGTGGGCCTCTGTGGTTCTTTGCAGATACTTAGTAACAACCTCGAGCAGAGCATCTTTGCTTTCCACAACAGTTCTTCTAGTTCAGCAAACGCATATTCCTCTCAAAGAGCAATCTATGTACCCTGGCAGCTATTTTTGAGTCAAGCTGTATTTCGCTTATTACAGCATAAAAGTTAGGCTGCGTACGTTTTCAGAGAGCCTTGTTCAAGGCAGAATTAGCTACTTTAAAGACGGCGCCATGGGATAATGACTTCCAGACTGTCCAAAGCTGCATTCCTTCAAGCTTCTCCATCAGTGCAGTAATAAAGACTCTGTGAGCCACCTGGGCTGCATCTGTACTGTGTGGGAGGTAGAATCCATGGTGCACCCCACAGCCCTGCTCCCCTAGTTGGCCAAATGAGGCTTGCTGTTGAACTTCTCTCCTGCTGCATGCCCGAGTCTCCTTCCAGTGGAGCCAGGAAATGCAGCGTGATGGGGTGTGTGCGCACATGCGCAAAACAGACAGAACATGACCTGTGGAAGTAGCAAGGGCTGGATTACGCAGGAGGTGGTTTCCATGAGCACAGCAGAAGTCAATTAGGAGAGGTCCTGCAAAGGACCAGAAGGGCTCCTGCCCAGCACAGCTTGCAGGTTTAGGACCCAAACTGGCAGAGGGATTTCCTAGTGCAGCTTTGCATTGCTTTGCTGGAAGCCTGTTCCCAAGGAGATCTTCTTGAGCAGAGTGAAATTAATGCATAAAATATTGTGCAGATCTGACTTGCACTTTCATGAGATAGGAGCTTGTTTCCCAACAACAGAAAAGTCAGGGCACGCAAGGGCTTTGCTATAGATTATTGAAAACATTATCTGTGGGGAGTAGTCAGTTAATTTAAAAAAAAAAAAAAAAAAGCTAAGCTGCATGGCATTAAAATCCCAGATCTGTTTCTTCCACAAAACTAATTTTTGTGGGTCCCCAGTGACTCCACAGTATTCGTGGCTATGCTGGACTTGCAGAAGCCATTCCAATGCTGACTCCAGCTTACAGGAGGGAGAAGATAACGGATTTCATCAGCAAGCCTTGTACAGTGGGGAGAAGCAGACGAGCACCGATAACAAAAGCCCTTCTTTAGGTCTGCAACAAGCCTTGTACAGTTGGGAGAAGCAGACAAGCACTGATAACAAAAGCCCTTCTTTAGGTCTGCAACAGGAACCTTGCACTTCAATGAACGAGGACTTTGAATACGTACAGTCAACAGCAAATGGGATATCTTGTTTACTCTTTGGTCTTTTGTTCTAGATATATAGTGAAAATATGAAATAATGCTAGAAAAACACCATGTGGAAATATGTAGGAGAATATGGATTTAAGTGAGCTCTTTGAACTGACTCAGTAGTGCAGTGGCCTGGGCATCTTTAAACGATGGGTTTGAGGATTGCTGTTGCAAATCTGAAGCTTGCCACATAATTCTGTGGGACACATACAGACTCTTAAAAATTTATTTGAGGTGTATTTCTGCAGTGGAGAAAAAAAGCCCTCCGTTTCTGTGTAATTGGTCTCGCTGAGTGCACCTTCTCTTTCAATGAGCCTCAATGGTTAGCTTTGCGTTTAGGCCACGGAGAGAAGTTTGACAGGCAAAAAAGATGAAGTCAAGGAATGAAAAATATCCTGAGAACTACAGGAAGAAAGTAGGAGGCCAAGGAAGAAAGCGGCATAAAGGAACGGAAAGAGGGAACAGTCTCCAGGAAGCCGGACACTAATTTTTTCAAACTGTTTTGCTTTTCAAATGTAGAAGATCACCCATGCAAGTAGGTAGCTATGTCAGGAGCAGCAGTTCAGAGTGGCCTTGTTACCTTTTGGGTATTGTCTCCTTAAAGGAGGATACACTGCTAAGGCTGTTGCTTTAGAATAGAAAAATGGTTTGGTGAAGCAGGGAGAGGAATTCTGTCTTCTGGATTCTCTGTACTTATTTATTTTTTTGTGTGTGTGTATGAAATGATTGTGACAGCATGCTGAATGACCTTACATGGGTTGCTTCATTTCTATCGGAATAGCGCTATGATGGAAGGATGAGTCTTTCTGGACTGGACTTCTGTATGAGACCATGGTGTTAACCACTCTTCAGTCAGAAGTCACGTTTAACTTGTAGGTTGATTATTCTGTGATTTAAGCCTCTACCTAAAGCAGAGTGAATTGAAAGCTTGAATAAGTCCAGTATATTTCCAGCGTGCTGCTTAGTATCTGTAGCTGTAACTGGTAGCTTAGGTGTATGCTTTGTAATTTTCATTAATGTCTATCAGCCTCATCCCCAAACCCAGGGCCCTATGTGACTTCAGCAACTGGCTTAAACTAAGATGAAGGCACACAGAATGAGCAGAGGAGCAATGCACAAGAACTGGGGTTGCAGCTGCCCCTGTCGAGTTCCTGCTGCCCCCAGCAGATTTGTACAGGGCCAGCTGAAAGTCCCTGCAGAGGCCGTAGTCCTCTTCTAGTCAGGGAGATGCATTAATTGAGTATGTTCTTGTTTGCACAGTTGCATCCTTCTCCAGGGGTGATATACTAGCCTCATGGAAAATCAGTCTTCGTCACCTGGTCCTCCTCTCCCTCTAGTCCTTTTCTTCCTTCCCAGGCTGCCAGGGGTTCTGCACCCAGCCAAGCACAGTCATTTCTGCCCGTTTCATCCCCTTCCCTGGGGATGCTTTGGGCTGCACCTCAGCTGTGGCCTGGAGAGGGCCATCCCCAGAAGATGCCAGGCTGAGATCTCCAGTTCTCCTGTAGCACCCTGTGCCTCGTTGCTGCCACCTGTTAGAGGAAATTCCTGGGGTTGCCCCCGGGGGTGGAACAGGCCTGCGCAGCCCCCTGGGTTGGCAGCGTGGGCATTGAGATCACTCAGCAGCCTCAGAGCTACTTAAAAAAGGAGGCTTCTTGTGTTTTGTTTTTTGTTCTCCACCCCTGGCCCCTAAATACCTCTTTTTTTTTTTTTTTTTTTTTCTTTTCCCACTTTCAACTTTTCAGAGGCCAGAGCTCATCTAACCATGTGCACATGTGGTCACAAACAATTTTATCTGAAGGGCGTAACTTGGGTTTGACAGACAGCTGTTAACAAATACAGATGCTTTATGCTGGTTAAATGGAAGCAATGTGATGTCTTGCCCTTTCTCTGGTAGCTCTGCTTTTTTGGCGTTACACAATTCTTGCAGAAATGGCGTGCTTCGAGGAAACCAGTGGAGGAGACTAATTTCACACATCCCTTCTCCACTGGTGCACGATGTGTACTTTGCAGCTGGGTGTCTGCCCACTGCCAGTACAGGCTATTTTGTCAAAAAGTTGTGGGAAATCATTAGCAAACCTTCTCCTTCCCGTCTTGTTCATTTTCCAAGCAGTTAGCTTTTTGGGGGTAGGAGTGAGAAGATGTTTCCGATGCTGGTTGTCTCCTGTGAAGGAAGAGGCATAGCCCAGCAACTTTAGATTCAAGTGGAACACTGGAGGGAAGGGATCTAGGCTCCTCAGGGATGCCATACGGTGCAAAGGACTGCCATGCAAGTCACTGAACTGTCCTGTCACCTCCTGACCTGCCCCAAAAAACAGGTGATCCTAGCAGCTGCCTGTGTGGGCACTTGCTCTGCATTAAGGTGTTAATTCCTTCTCCCTTGCTTGCAGCCATTTTGTCCCAGGGACCTGGTGGGACGCTCTCTTGATGCTACTCCCTGGGACCTGCTAAGGTCTCTGTGTCCTCAACAGCAAAACTAATTCATGTCACTTCTTATTCTTGATCAACTGTCGAAGTGAAATAGCAGCTTATAGTAATCAGACTCTTCCTCTCTCTTAATAGAAACAACTTTTTTTCCCCCCTCCCGTAATGAAGGAGGCTTTGTTCTCTCGATGTAAGCCTCTCTCTCTTCCACTTCTGGTGGAATCTTCCATCGGAGGCAAACCTGTTTTATTTCTGTAGTGGGGAGGAAGCAGAAAGTAGACATGCGTTTTCACATTTGTTTTGTTTCTGTTATGGTAAGCCTTGTTTGAAAGTCAGTTGAAGCTTACTGGCCCAACATGTTTATTTTGGAAAGAATACGATCCCTATTAAGCTATAGTGGTAATTGTATGCGATACGTATTTTTTTTAAGTGGGTAAGTTATCCACAAGTTCCAGATGACGATATGTCTTTCAGAGAAGATGCTGGAGTGGGCCAAGATTTCCTTACAAAGTGAGAAAGTGTCGTCGGAGGGTGAACAAAATGGAAACTTTTGCTCAGGGGAAAGAAACAACCATCTGACCTTGTGTTCATGCACCTCTTCTTACTGTAGCTTTGAACCCTTCTTGAGTACTTATTACAGGCTTCCCTCTGAGACGTGAATGCATTTATTTGCTCCATGTTTGTGGTGGGGAGAGTGAGGAAAGGCGAAGACAACCTGCATGCAGCAGAGCTGGTGCTTCACCTGCAACCTCCATCTGCCCATGTCTCAACTGCACCGCGGGGTGATGCTGCCCCATCCTGAGCTTCGCACCCCAGCTATCACTGAGGTGCTGCCCCACCTCTCGGGCCTTTCAGGGATGGTTGAATTCAGGATGCTCGAACGATGGTGTTAGATTAAAATGCGTGCGGAGAGGAGCTGTGCTTGGACATGTTGCTGGGGTATGGCATTAAGCACGTGCTCCATGGGGCTGTGCAGCCAGCAAAGGCGATGACTGCAGCTGCCACCTTGGGAAAGTGGTCTTTAAAATGGAGAGGGCTAGGCAGGGCATCTCCTTCTGGTTTGGTTTTTTTGTTTGTTTGTTTTGTTTTATTTTATGTTTGTTTGGTTTTTTACAGAAATATGAAGTTTTGAGACTCTGCATCATCTTGGAGTCTCTCCAAGCCATCGCTTCTTGGGAGTTACCATTTTTATTCTGGGAACAATTGTTGCTGTTTTAATCCTGCTTCTCGTCCCTCCCAACCTCCTTGGTTTTTCGGTCTCTCTCGCATCCCTCCCCACCGCCCTCTCTTTACCCGTTTCAGACAAACTGCTGTACAGCTAGCCTCGGTTAAGAAAAATTGGACTAGACAGGATTGGGCAAGGCTCCTGACTTGTTACATAAAGGGTGGTGAGAAGGAAACGTGGCCGTAGCTGAGTCTATTTTGGAGGCAGCCTGCTTGTGCCCTGCCCTTTGCCCGGGCGCTACCGCAGGCTTCAGCTGTGCCAGGGAGACCAGCAGCATCGAGGGGCTGGTCCTCACGGAGGAAGGAAGAGCCTGGAAATCCCCAGTGCAAAAGAGCAAACGCATTATTTTATTTCAACCTGGGAAATGCAAGCTATGTGCTTTTTTTCTTTCGCTTCTCTATTTTTTTTATTTAGACCAGAGGAGAATCTCCAGACCCAATTAAAAAAAAACCAAAACATTTGCATTCCTTTCGTTTTCACACATATGCCATGATCTGGATATTCCTGCCACTCTAAAGTAGTGGTTTTGAATGTGCACAAGCTGAGGAAAGCCAGTACCAACTGGGATGGTTCAGTGGGAGGACTGGGTTTCCCAGAGCTGTGCCTTCCTCAGGGCTTTGCTTTTCCCTTGCCTTCCCCTCCCGTTGGTGCTGTGAAGGGGCTGATGCCTCCGAAGGTCGACAGTCTTGTGCAACAGCTGCAAATCATCTTGTACATCCATCCTCAGGAGAGTGAACTCCAGGACGAAGCAGAGGGGAGTGCGTAGCTTGTTTTTGTTTTGTTTTCCTCAAGCATTGCGCAGGCTGTGGTCTGCTGGCTGAGGCATCGAGCCCTGGCAGCTTGTGACTCACGGCGCTGGTGATGCTCGAGGGTAGGAGGAGGGCTGCCCGCGGCCCAGCCCGGCTGGGGAACCACGTTCCTATGTAGACACCGAGCTCGGGGCTGAGGACGTTCCTCCTCCTGCTGTGGAGGAGCCGGGAAGCTCCCCGTCACCACTGACAGCGGTTAGGCACACGGCATATGTATTTACAGAGGTCTTTGGGAATACAGCTGAAAAACAAACTGCCTTCCCTTTTTTTTTCTTGTTTTTTTTTCCTCCTGCAATACTTAAAAGTCCCCTGGTACTTCGCTCTCCCTCATAACACTCCCACAGCTCCTCTGCCAGCATCTCCCTTAAAACCACAGCCGAGCAATTACTGCTGCTGCTCCCAGAGCACTGGCTCCCGGAGGACGGTCCCAGGGAGACCTCCCTGCTTGCCTGCTGGTTAGGTTTAGCGAGGATGCTACACCAGGGAAACCCCATGTGGCTCCTCTAAGGGGGTAAATCAGCCAGGCGCTCCATCAGCCTTCGCCTGAAAGGTGCTATACGCTCTCTGTGTGTGTGTATATACATACGTGTGTGTATAGAAAAGATATTATTTAGTAGTGTAAGCCCTCATTAATGGCAATGGGATTTGCGTGGCTTACAGCCCCCAGGAAGCTATTTGATAGCTTACTCCTAATTTGCAAATCTCTGAAGCCTATCGCTGTACCTGGTGATTAAGGGTTTTTTAGCGATAATCTGGTGCGGTGAAAATAGAGGCTTCTCGATGGTTTGCATGAAAAGGCTTCTGAGCGAGTCCTGTGATTCATGGGCCAAAAATAATGTGCTCTGTTTAAACAACGTTAGCTCTGTGATACAAACTGACAAAAGCCAGTGAAATTTAAAGGGACCCTGTCAAAGTGGGTCTAAAAATAACTCCAGCCAGCTGTGTTTTGGTGAGTGGGCGTGTGTGCTTACGTGGTGCGCTCCCTCTGCTCTGCCAGTTTTGTCTTGGGTTGGCTGTTTGGTGGTTTTTTTCTGAAACAGGCTAGCACAACGTTTGAACTTTGCCATCTGGTCGCTCGGTGTACGAAATGACCCTGTCCTGGGAGAAAGGGTCCGGCTTTAGCATGGGAGAGAGCCTCCCCTCCCCATCCCTGGCCACAGCATAGTCCCCTCCCTCCTCTCTGAGGGAGGTGAAAAGTCACTGGTTTGGGATTTAGCATCCTAAAAGTGTGTTGCAGCAACACTGCTGGGCACCATCCTTTGATGCAGCGTGACGGTGGCAGCGCAGAGTCCCATCCGTGCCCGCTCATGCTGGGCGGGTTGTCCTCATCATGCCTGTGTGTTTCTGGGCAAGGGAGGGCTCCGGTGGCTGGGGTATGTTGGGGTGTTTCTATGGGGCTGGGAGAAGGCTGGAGTTGGGGCTGCTCGGTGCACGGTACCCTGTCACCAGTGACTCCCAGGTGGCTGTCGTCTGTGGTAGGCCACAGCCCGTGTGCCTGCAGGCGCGCTGCACAGGTGCAATGTTTGTTAGGAAGCCTCAAGATGGAGCGGACCCCCCTCTTCTCCTCCCACCTTCCTGGGTTTTGGAGGCGTCTCTCTTTCTGGGGGAATGGTGTGACTCTCTCTTCCCTACAAGCGCCTGTCAGATAGGCTTCTTGTCATAAGACAGCTCCTGTTTGTAGGGCAAGGCTCACTTTGAAACTGGGATTCCCTCTCGGAGCTGCCAAAAATACCCTGCAGCGTAAACAGGCACAGCTCTGCCAACTTGCACCTTGTCTGACTTTGCCTTGCTCTTCTCGGGGAAACAAATCTAGGCTTTGTATCTCTGTAAATGAAATCGCTCCCCTTGCTCTGTCTGCCTCCTGGACACGTGAAAAGATGCATAAAAGATGCAGATAAAGTGTGTGTGTACGTGATGCAGCTGCTTCGAAGAGCAGAAGCAGGCTTCAGTTAGTTTCCTCATCTGAAGCAGAAATGGGAGATGGAGAGTTGGGTATTTCTCAGTGCTACTTACCCATGCGCTGAATTTCCCCAAGTCCTGTTTTTTCAGTCGGAAATGGCAATTAATAGCTGCTGGGGAATTCCCTCCTGCAGAAGCCACAGTAAGACACCTTTGCCCTATCCCCAGAAGCAGCTGCCCTGTTTGCTCTTCCCTCTCCCACATACTCACCAACTTTCCTGCTACCCTCTCTGCCCTCTTGAGGTTTCTACTGTGGAAGTCCCTGCCCTGAGGTTGCTCTGTCGATGGCAGTAGGAGGTTAGGCATCTCCTTCTCCCTTGGGCAGAAGCTGCAAGATTCAAAAGATCCTTAGACCTTCCCTGCCAGGCAAAGGAAAGAGGTTGAACGCGTGCAGCATCTGAACATCTCTCCCCTTGCTGTCGCACCAGGAGCTGGGTGCAAGACAGAGGTGTTCTTTCACCATCACTTCTGAATCTTTTTCCAGGTGTGATTCCATGCTGATTCAAAATAACATCCCCAAATTGCACTGTTCTTGACCAAAATAATTACAATAATAAAAATGACCCCAAATCCTCCTCCCAGCATGCCTCAGAGTAACTGAAGCATTTCCATCCCACTCTTTCTTGAGGGTATATGTAGAGATTGTACCTATCGACTGATTGTACGTGACTGACTGAAAGCTGAAGCAAAGGTGGTTTTGAAATTAAGTTAAAAAACTTAATTTTAGCATGCTGAAACTGTAAATACTACTATCACATTCCTTCTTGGTATTGACAATGTTTACTTTTTGATGTTATTTCCAAAAGAAAATGACGGTGAAACTTGACATCTTGGCATGACTTTGCGCTTCTCTGATTTTGCTGGAAGGCTGTTTTCCAAGGGAACTTGTGCTCTTCCCATGGTGGTTTTCTTTTACCGGATACTTACCTCTTCGGTTGTTTCTCACATGTGGGTGATTTGTGTGTTTTGCTGTAACAATATAATACAGTTGATTATAAACCCCACTAGTAACAGAATATTTATACTGATGTTTGCATTCTAGTAGTTGATTTTTTTTTTTTCTTTGTTCTAGAGCATTCTTCCTTGGCTCTGGGAGTATAAGTGTAGTAAAAGGCAGCAGTGCCCAAGGATGAAGAGAGCATCTGCCACGAGAGGAAACGTGGCAGATATTCAGAATATCAGATAGCCTCTGATATTCTTCCAGGCGTACACTGAGGGGGGGGGGGGAGGAACTTCATTTTGATCTCATTACTGGCGCTGAAGGTGACAACAGAGTTCAAAAGGACTTTTCATCTTAAGAATGAGAAAGGAAACTTTCAAGATGTTCCTCTGAAAATAGTTAAATGGAAGACCCCTGGTCTATGGTCTTTCACATCCATCGATCTGATCCTGGGCGAGAAAGAGCAGGAGGAAGAAAATCATTCTAAAGCACTTTGACTTGGTGTCAGCAAATTGTCTGCTGTTCATCAGCATGAATTCATTATTTGTCTGAAAAATCAGGGGTCAGAGCAAGTCTTGCAGAAAACTTTTGTAAAAGTAAATTCCAAATTTCTACAAGAATCTCCTGGAATACATCCACCTTTTCTGTTTACTTTCTGCAAATGGGTTTACTGGCGAGAGTGCTGTGGAATTTAAAAAAAAAAAAAAAGGGGGGGGCGGGGGTAAAAAAAAAAAAGAAAAAATCAGAAGAGTCAAAAAAAAAAAGGAGGGGGGGGGCGGGCGTACAAAAAAACAAGCAAATATCAGAGTAGTCCCAAAAAAGCAGATTCTGAGTTCATCATAAACATAAGTGGTTTTTTTCCCCAAAAAAAATGGAGTTAATCATTCAAATACAGCAAGACACTGGCTGATTTGTGTGTTCAATCAAGACTAATCACCACAGCTTGAATTTTGAATGTTAAATGCTTGTGGAGTCTGCTCACAAATTATCTGCATAATTTTTGCCATGTAGATCAAGTTATTTGATAAATTAAGTCAGACAACACATACGTCTAAAAGTTGGGATGTGCTGGTGGACAATCTGCAAACAGAGGAAGAGATGGGTGTAAAGGAATAAATGATATAATTTCCTATGAATAGTTTATTCATTTCTGAGTTTGATTCCAAAATCTACAGATTTTAATTTTTCAGCAGTATCCATTGATGTACGAGAGAGTTTTTACTTGGGTAACGTTTATGGGGGAGCCATCTCCCTTCAAAGTTAAGGCATCAGAAGCTGATATCTGCTGCTACGTTGCAGAGCTTCTTCCTAGGAGCTGCGTAGCTACAGCCTATGTGGTCTGCTTGTCTTGCATCTCCTCCTTGTGTTGCTGCCGACTGCAGCCCGGTGAGGTAGGCAGAGCTAGTAAAAATGTCATTGGCATCTTGAACCTACAGGAATAAAACAAACAGCCTTAACTATATAATGTGATGGTTAATCAAGTGGAACTAGGAATTAGAAACCGGCTCGCTGAATCAGAGAGAAGCAATGGCCTGATTAAAGATATCAAAGTGAGTTGGTAGGCGAGAGCCAGTAAAATGGAGGACTTGGTCAGCATACGAAACCAAATCAATTAAGGAGTGAATGACGGAGCGAGTGTGAGTAGGAAAACACTATGTAAGTCCTCAGGAAAAAGGTGCCAACAGTATGGTGCTGCACCCAGGGCATGGGTGGGTTGGGTTAAAAGGTGCATTTTTTTTTTTAAGTGTGGCTGAGGTGCTCTCACTGTGTTGTGCAAACAGGGCAAGCTGTGTTTTAACGGAGTCTGGCTGACTGGTGCCTTTCCCTGGGATGTCCTGGCCTTACCTTGGAGCCACGCATTTCAGCACCCCTAAGATTTGCTCGTAGATAGTGTTTGTTCCCAGTAGAGGCAGGCAAATTCTGTGCCTGCCCCTTACTGAGATTCCCTTCTTGTTTACTGTGCACGCGTGGCTGTCGTCTTGTTTGCTCGTGCCCCTCGGCTGGGTGGCATCACGCAGGAGGGATATTTTGTATGCGATACCAGCGTATCACAGCCCAAGCCCATCTAGGATATGAGCTGATTTGAAATGTGAATTCAGACTTTCTAATGCATTTTATAAGGTTAATGACAAGAGTAATGCTGTGTTTTGGACTTGGATTGCATACACAATAGACTGCACAGTTAACTGAGAATTTCATATTTTGGCACAATTTGTGTTTGTGGAAAAAGCCTGAAAACAACCTGACATAGCAATCAAATGTATATGGTAGGAATGATAACATACACAATATCTTTGCCAAAATGTTAATTTGAAGTAGTTTTGTCAAATTAAATTTCACCCTAGATTTCCGGTAAGGACAAATCCTAAAAACACTAGAAATCTCTTTGCAGGGGGACCCCAGGTCCTCCCATTGCCATCGACTTCCTGTGACCTCCAGAACAATGAGAGTCTTCTGACACTGTCACCATCTTCATCTGTAGGAATGTGTTTGTGATTTGCTGCGAATTAGGCAATGATAGGCAAAGAAATGCAGAAAATGCCTCATCTTTAAAAAAAAATTCTGATGTCAACAGCTGGTTTTCATACAGGGCTCTGTCCCCTCCCTGCTCCAGCCCTTGCAATTGAATCCACCAGTGAAACTTAACTGTAAATAAAAATAAAATCAACTTGATTATCCAATCTGAGACACAAAAAAAAATAAGCTGACACGAGCCAAATGAATCATGCTTTTTCCTTTCATTAATAGGCTTTTCAATATCAACCTGAGTAAGTACATTTATTATTAGCCCATTTATTTGGGCTGTTGAAGTCGCACCATCTTTCTAATGCAGAATTAAGTATGGTAACAACTGGGACAAACCAACCTGTAATACAAGACAAGATTGTTTAAAAAGTGCAGGCACTGCAGTGCTACAGTACTAGATCTCCCTGCTATTAGAGGTAAGAGCAGGAGGCTTCAGTCCTGCAAGAGAAACTTGCAATTTCAGCGTCCTTCTGCCCCAGCCACCTTCTTGAATAAGACTCATTCACACTGCGGGGCAGCTCGTTGTGGTACGCTTTTACAAAAAGTCTCACACTGCAAATTGGAGGCTTCATTCTCAGCCTGTTGAAGCCCAGAGAGATGGCTCCTCATTATTTCAACTGGTGCTGGAGCAGGGATATTACTGCACCTAACAGGAAAACAAGAAAGTTCTGGGGAATCTGTGCTAGCTTCCAAAAAGTACATTGTTGTGCGTATGGTGAAGGAGGTTTCCTACATAAGGGACAATTGTCTGCAAAGCTTGTTGCCACCACAAATCAGCAAAGTCCAAAAGTTAGTAAGCTTCAATTAAAAACAAACAAACAAAAAAACAACCAACAACAAATTAGTAAGCTTCAATTAAAAACAAACAAACAAAAAAACAACCAACAACAACAAAAAACCCATCAAAACCTCTACCACCCCCCAAAAAAACAACCACAGGGTAGTTACTTGAATGACAAGAATATGCAGAACTGCACTAGTGTACGTTAGCAAAATTCAGAAATGCATGCATCAGTGGCTGAAGGAATCCCTAAATACTGGAGATCAGTGAGAGATCTGGTCAGGTAACCCCATATTTAACTGCTGCTTAATTCATACGTGAGGGTTGTATTTCCCCAGGGGAAGAGCAGCAAGCTAGTTGAACTGAAACTTGCTTAGTTGCTCCTTTGTCCACAAAACCACCCATCTGCCCCATGTAAAATTTCTAGGTTTGTCACCCCTACTGCCCCTCGTGATGGGATAAGGTGATTAGAAAGTTGGCTGTGCAGTTCTTGGGTGTCTCAGAAAAAGGATCCTTCAGTCTCAGTAATCCCCTATGAAGGCCCAGTGCCCCAGGCAAAGTGTGGGTGTGTGAAGGGGTAAAAAGATAAAGGGCAGAGGAAAGAGAAAGTGGGATTATTTGTTTTTCACGTAAGCAGTGAAAGGATTGGTTGGTGTCATGGGAGATATGAATGCCCACCACAACCATGCAATACCTGCAGGCTTGCTTGATCTTCCCTTACACTAGGACCTATCCATCATCTATGGGATTTATTTCTTGTGGAACGATGGTTTGGGTAAAATAAGGCACTTCATGCATTTACATGAGGAAAACAAATGCTTTTAAGGGCATAATCCCCATCTTTAGAGATACTCAAAAGTCTTCTGGACGTGGTCCTGGGCAACCACCTCTAGGTGACCCTGCTTGAACAGGGCGGGTTGACCAGATGATCTCCACAGGTCCCTTCCCACCTCAATCATGCTGATGTGATCCACCTCGTGTTTTTACTGAAGGCTTGCAAGGAGGCCACGTCTTCGTTAGGAAACAGTGAGTGCCAGTTTCCAATGCAAGAGAGGATAATAATGAAGCAAAGAATGGCAGAGCCTTTTCAACGCCTCAGGGTAATGAAAAGTGAACTCCCTTTGTTTTAGACCATACTGTAGTAATTGGATGTGCGCTTTCCCTATTGATAAATGTCTCCCTAACTCTGGCTGCAACTTCTCATAATAGGAATATCAGGGAAAAAGATTAAATACATGTCTAGCAGCACAACTAAACTAACAAAAAACCCCACCCTCAGTGCAGCCTTTTCCAACCCAAAGCTTGGAACACAAAAGGTGAAAGCATGCCAGAATCCACTTCATTCCTCTAAAAGCTGTCCTTTCTCTACAATTTCACCCGCTCCAGAGCAACTACAGGAAAAACATGATTTTGACTTTTTTTTTTTTTAAAGCTCTTTTTCAATGTCAGGTACTGTCTGCCTAGGTTTTCTCCAACCCTTGCAATGCACACAGTGCTCATAAAGTTAGAGAAATATGTGGTCAGCCCCCTTATGTCTAACGAGCAATGGCTAAGGTAGGTAATTACAGGGTACCTGTTGGTGTCAACTTCTGCCTTTGCTGCTGAACAAATTGCTGAAGGCCCAGGAGACATTAGAGTAGGCTTTGCCAAAGACAGTGTGGGGCAGGCACTTTATTTGGCAGAGAAGTGGCACAGTAAGCCAAGGACTAGTTGGAGAAAATATTTGGATCCGGGATGAAAAAGTTGAAACCCCACTAAAAGGAAAGCATTCTTGTTTCCCACAGTTTTGCAAAGAAGTGTTTTTGCAGAAGTCTAGAACTGCAACATCCCAAACTCTTCTGTAACCCTATACATGGCCCATTTCCTCTTCCTGCTGGGGGGGGGGAGTTTTTAATCTGTCACTTAAGGGTAGCAGGGTGGTGGCATCTTTGCTTTCTTGCTGGGGAAGTGTAAGATGTGGCAACAGGGAACAATGTTGTGGAGTGACTAATGGAAAAGGAGGTACTGTAATTTGGCATCTTCCATGGCACATGAGCAGTCATTTTGGAGATGCTTTTTCCATAGGGATGAGCGCCAGCATTGCTAGCGTTTTTTTTTTTTCTTCTCTAGTTGTAATCAGCATTGTGAAAAAGACCCAAAACTGTATTCACAAGTGACTATACGTATGAGCATGGCATACAATAGATGTGCAGGCTTGAAAACAAAATTCAAAGGATGAATCGTCTTTGTGATTGTTCTTGTTATAAAACAATCTTACGATGATTCCAGTATTTTAGTGAAGGGATGATGTGTTGTTTCCCAAGCTAAAAAAAAAAAAAAAAAAAAGCTGCTCTGCTGCTATTTCATTTCCCCTGGAAATGAAATGTAGAGTTTTCCACCTGGCAGATCAATAGCTTTTCAACATCTTCTTTTTTCTTGCGTTTCCCAAATGAATGCCTGTTATTTGGAAGCATAACAGAAATAAGACAGAAAATGACTGCAGGAAAATTTGAAGTGAAGTCTTTCATTTAAGCAACTGTAATACAAAAAGAAGCGATGAAATCTGGTGGTTTTTTTTTTCCTTCTTTGCAGTGAACAATGCTATGTTACTGCACAACACTCGTGATTTGTGAATGTTGGGCTGAGCAGGCCCTTTTCTAATGGCAGGCAAACAGCTGGAGTCGGTGTCTTGAGGAGCATGCTCCACAGAGGCATTTCTAAAACATTTAACATAGATGTCCCCAGCTTTTGCTAGTTACTTGGTACTGAATGCTTTGGGTAAGTTTTGGTGGTGTTTTTATATGGACACCTGAGTGCATGCAACGTGACTAACACTTAAGCATTGCCAAAAAAAAAATAGGATTTACCCATGGCTGCAGAGAGGTCTCCAGGAAAGTCTGAGCACTGCTCAGAAGGAGGAAGAGAATCCGGCCAAGTTGTTCAAGTGATAATGGAAGGGCATTTGTCATCTTAAAACTGCAAAACCTGTCAGTGAACTTGATCCTTTTGGGGGAGCAGAGTTACCTACATGTTTTTCCTTTTCCTTCTGTATACTCATCCATGGCGCTGCAGCTCTAACCTGACACATTCATTTGCCTCTTGCAGGCTCCCTGCTCGTGTGCAACCCTGCTTTGCTGCTGATGCTCATCCACTGGCGTTAGCAGAATAGCCTTGCACAAAAGAGCATCTGCCAGCGACACTGAGCAGGGGCCGTTAGAGCGGCATGGTGTTTTCAGTAAGTTAACAAAGCAATGTGGATGTGTGGTTTGAACAGCAGCTCTTAGGTATCACTTAACGGGGCTTCGCAGAAGTGGAAACAAATTTTAAAGTGTAGCCAAGCCCAATACTCTTGCCCTACCAGGTCTTAGAGCAGCCATAGCGGGGTGGTTGCTTTGCTGAGCAGATGGGTGGGTGGGAGGCAGGTTGTTGGATGCTCTGGAAGTAGGTTTTGGAGCAAGGGGGTGACTCTGCCCGGCCTTACCTGATGGCTAAGGAGATGCCTGCAGAGCACTCGCAGTCCCGGCGGCCGCATGCATGCCAGGCCACACTGCCCTACCACCTGCTGGGCCTTCGGTAGGGGAGCGTTTACAAGGAAGAGGGATCTGGTCTCCAAAGTGTACATGGTGCAAGGGCAGCACCTCAGCACTGCTTGTTTCCCTGGGGCCAGTAGTTCGCTTCCGTATGCAAGCAGGGACCAGTGTCTAACACAGGGCTGCAAAAAGCTGCCAGCTGCCTGAAAACCCCTGAGGTCGTCAGGATGGCTGGGTCTGACCCTGATGCCACAGGATAGAGACTGGCTATTATATTATTCACTCTCAGCCCTTCTCTTTGGGAGAAGGGAGTCGCTCCCCCATAGCGCCAGGGTCTGCCTTAACGCTCACGGTGTGAGTGCTGGGAGAGGACCCAAGGAGAAGACCTGGACAAGTGACCGAGCACCAGCTGTAGCAGGCAACTGCAGCCCACCCTGGCCAAATCTGGCAAAGCCACTGCAGAAAGGTGCTGGTCCTAGAGGGTGTCCTTGGTGCAGGAGCAAAAGGAGACGCTCCCCAGGAAGCACGGCTCCCCAGCTGCCTGCCTGGACACAGTTTGCTTGGGGGAAGCACGTGCCGCTTGGGAATGCCAGGGGTATTTTTACACTGCCTTTCCCCAGCACCTGCTCTCTGCTGACCCCACTATCCACAGGGGGAAGGAAAACAAAAGAGCCACGGGCTGGAGTGGGGAATGCATGAGGAAAGTATAGAAATCTGGGAAAGATGAGGAGGAGCTTGGGTGAGCACCGCGGAGTACAGATGGGCTGTGGCAGCATCCTCTGGTGGGTAGGGACCTCTTGCAGGGCCAGGTGAGACTGGTCTAGGGGGTGGAGCAGGACCGCTTCATGCAGACCCTACCAACCCCTTGGGCTCCTTCCATAGGCTGTTTCCCTTAACCTTCCCTCAAGGCATGGCGGTACCTGCTCGACCCTGAGGCAGAGGAGGGCTCAGATTGTCCATCAGTGCACCTATCCTCAGCTTATGGCCACAGTCAGCTAGTATATATTTGGTATTTGCACCCCCCCTTTGATTTTATTTGATTTTATTTTAAAACCTCTGAGGAGCAACAAGTTTTGCCTGTCCCTGGTGGGTACGCTCCCAAAGCCACAAAGGAGGGTGAGGAGGCTGTTGGAGGGAAAAAGCAATGGGTCTGGGTTTCTCAAACATCTGCTGGGTGGTTTTGAGGACTCAAAAGGGAGGTGATTTAAGGAGCGACGGTTTTCAGCAGGCTGTAGGCCGCTTTGGCTATATAAGGCTCATCAGGCAAGACTTGAAGCACTCCCAGTCACTAAAGTTTGTATTTCCAATCTTGGCTATGTTTTATACTAGCCAGCACCCTGAATGAATGTTGTCTTTTATTCAGGACAAGTTGTCTTTTCAGCAGTGTTTAAATGTATTTTTAATGTGAATTATCACATCTTATGGTACAGCCTCTGAAAAAGAAAGGCTTTAAGAAAGCTTTTTGCTGACAGTAAATTAGATCCAAGTTTCTGTGATAAGCTGTAATAGCTCTTCAGAGCAGATGTATTTTATCAATTTAATAACACAGACTGAGAAAACATGTACTGTGTTCAGGCTTTTAAAAATGTATTTTCATGTTAGCGTGTACACAGTCAATAATAAATCTATAGAAGCTATTATTGTCTTTCAGTTAAACATGATGTAGCTTGCACTGCATCTGTTACTTACATATAGGACAACAGAGGCACTTTTCAAGCCACATGTTGCTTCTTAAGGCAAAGCTGGGTACTGGCAGAAATGATGGTCTATTGGCCCAGGTTTGGTCAAGGGAAAAGGCAGCCTCCGAGGCAGATAACCCACCCGCATGCTGTTTTATAGACCCATAGTACATGGGAGAAACATCTCACAGTTATCTGCAATCCAGTTTTCTGCCATGGGAGCCTTCTCAGCTGCTGTGGGTGCTGCTACACGTGGTGTGAGACATGCCACTGACACCACCTTCCTCCTCCTCTTCCACCTCCTCCCAAACGTCTGTGCTCCCAGCCCTTGGGGAGGGAGGCTGGCATTAGCTGCCAGCTTGGGCTGTGCTGGACCCGCAGCCATGTCCCTCATGCTAGCGACGCGTGTGCATCTCGCCTCACTCAGGGGGACGGCTCTGGGTGGTGATAAGGCTGTAGGTGGTGTGGGAAATGCCAGCTAGGTTCTTCAGCCCTGTAACGCTGGTCCCCTGAAAAGTTGACATAGTCCCAGTCTCCCAGGTGCTTCTGTGGCAGCTCATGTTTGTCTGAGGTTTTTCAGAGGAAGCAGGTTCCCCTTTTCTGGGCGTTACATGGTAGGTATGGAACACAGCCCTCTCTGTTGCCTTGTCATCTTCTTCTCTTTCACAACAGTGTCAGTCTAGAAGTGAGGTTGTTTTGCTCACCCCAGCTATATAGGTTGATGAACACTGCCAACCAATGTTTGTCTTGCTTTTGAATTTTTTTTTTTCTTGAGAAGAGGGTATTTTGAAGAGAAGGCTGCTTGGTTTTGCACAAATTTGTATCTTTTTCAACCAGGCTGTGACAATAATCAACAGAATTTTCATGACTTATTCTCATCAAAAAAGCAGGCAAACAGAGGAAGGTTTTGCTAAACAAAGGATTGATTTCAGCACCTCTGTAGGACACAGGACACCCATAAATTGAGACGGAGGCCTTGAACCTCTAGGATCTTGCCAATACAGCCTGAGCAACTTCTGTAAATGAAAAGTTTTCCAGTCCTACTGGCAAACTAGTTTGCTAGAATTAAAGAATTAAGAGAACAGAAAAACAGCTGCTTGAATGTTATTATTTTCTAGCATGGTTTTCCTAAGGAAGCAACTCTTACACAATCATGTTGGCTGCCTGGCTTGAACCTCTCAATGTTTGAATCCTTTGGTCATTTTCAAGCACATTTTTCAGAAAGGAAAAGGTCTGAGACATTATTAAATTCCATCAGTTATGTGAAAATTAGAGCCCCTGTAAAACAAAAAGACAAAATGTGTGCCCCGGTTCAGGCAGCGCCTGCAACATGATCGCATATGGTGTTAACTGCTCAAGCACCCACATGAGAGAGAGACTTTATGAATGTCCCAACCACAGGAAAAGCTTCCCTGGGAGCTTGAAATCAACCACAAGACACAGATCTGCAAGGAGCCAGATTATGTTAGATTGGGGCGTGTGAGGGAGTAGTTTTCAAATGTCTACGTTTCCCCTTGCCAACGCCATCCCTATGTTGTTTGATTCGCTCTGCAGCCCTGAGAAATTTGCTCAGATCTCGAACATCTAACAGAGTTTTCCCCGAGCAAGGCAATGGGTGTCAATAGATGTGCACATTCTGAGCACGCAAGGAATTTTTAAGAAACCCTGCTGAGCTGAGGTCAGTGGAGCGAGCAGATATTTTCCCTCTTTCTTTGCTGCCTCATTCAGTCTTCTCCTATCTTCCTCCCAGGCAGGCAGACCTAGCTTCCAAGGTTTCCAGGCCAGCTCCACTGATGTGACATTACGCTGGCTGCGTCGTTTCCTCCCTTAATCGCATTTGTTTCCATTTCACTCTGCGGTTGGACCGAGACGGGTTGCCCAGGGTTTGGGCTTTCCACTTCAGTTCCTTCTTTCAGTGTGGAGGAAATCTGCAACTTCTCCTTATGGTATGACGTGATGTGGATCACGACTATCTTCATGAAAACCCTTTTCTAGTCCTATTCTGCCTTAAGCTTCATGAGAGCAACCAAACCAGATCTGTTCACGCTTAATTATTTGCACAGAGTGGAACAGCTCCAACTGGAAATGCTGAACCTTAAGGCAGAATAGCCAGCAGCCCTGTGGTTTAGGCATTTCTTGGGAAGGCCCACGTTAAAATCCTCCGTCTGCCTGATTTGGAGCGGGAACTTGAAGCGGGTCTGTCTGCTGGGGAGCCCCTCACTGCCAGGGTGAGGGCTGCCGTCCATCAGACAGCCCCTCTGTGTTGAGGAGGATAAGCTTTAGACCAGGGTTGGGTCAAGACCAGAAAAGCTGGTAAATGCCCATATAATGCGTAGGAGGAAGAGGCCATGCCAAAGAAAGCCACAGAAAGCATAGCTTCACTTTATCCCTCCCCCGCTCCATCCATGTCTGATCTGGCCACTCTTTGGCTGCTGGGCTGAGTCATCCTGGGCACGTTTCCTCACCAAACTGGGCTTCTCTTTTCTTCTCTCTATTTAGACTTTGGTGCTCCTCAGGATGTGTTACCTCTGTTATGGGTTTCTGTAGAGCCTGTCACCACAGGCACTGTTGTGAGACCTCTTAACTTTATTCTAAAATGCAGAAAAACAGCCCCCACAGAGTCTGTTAGTTGCCCATAGAGGCCTGGCAGGTGTTTGAATAGGCTTGGGAGGAGATATTGTAGGAGTTGTAGAAAAAACTGCTTGCTTCTTCCTGGGCTGAATAGCCTTCTGGGTGGCTGGGAGCTCTGCTGGCAGGGAAATGTGATATTTGCCTTTTTCTCTTCATTGCATTTGGCCCCAAGGGGCAAGAGCCAGAGTCTGTGTTTTCTGCGGTTGGTGATTCTGTTTCCTAAATCACTGTTCCTGGCAGTCTGGTGAACCTACATATCTACTCTGAAATGTGGCGATGACGTTCTGCTCTGTCAAGGTGCTCTCAAGGAGTAAAGGTTTGCAAAATTCCATTTTTCATTTGACATTGTTTGGAGCAGGAATTTCACTTTCCCTTAGACGCAATCCCCATTTAAAACAAAATCTCCACGTACAAAACAAAATCTTGACTTTGGGTTCCAGAAGGGGAAAAAAAAAATAGTCACGTAGTCATAGTTGTACACCACCATTAACTATTTTCTGCAACAGCTGAAACTTTCCAAGAGACAACAGTTGCAGAGCTCAGCCAGATAAAGCTTCTCATTCTCAAGCGTTAGATATCTTCTAGACATGTTAGAAGGAAAATAGAGTTCAGAGGTGTAACTCTGTGATCCTAGAGAAAGAGAATTAGAAGACTTTCTTAAAGGGCTAAACTTCATACGTCGTTACGCATCCCCCCTCCACCAGAGAAGGATGTTTGCTTATTAAATATCTCCAGCATCGAGGGTGTTACTGTTGCTACTAAAAGGTTGAGGCTTGCGTCAGAGTTTTCATAGAAACCCTTTGACTAGAGCAAGTGAAATGGTAAATTCAAAATGGCCAAAAAAAATTCTTGGCAAAGCCGCAGGATATTATTTTGTTTGGGAAAATTCAAGGACACATGACCTCAGGGTGAAGGGAGCCAGAATTCCTCTTAGAGTAAGGGGCAGACCTCTAAAAGCTCCTGTCACACATACAGACAGCAGATGACTGGGCATCGAACAGAGCAGAAATAGTTTTCTGGACATGTTTCTATTCACAAGCCCTCCCGCAATCACTTTTTTAATTGAAAATCCCCTGAATGACCCAGATTACTTTCTAGTGCTCTGCAAGTCTACATACAACACGTTTGACTTTGTGAAATCACAGCTTCGCATGCACAATGTCTCCCTCCCACCGTTGCTCTGCACAGGCGATGGAGGAGCCCCGGCTGCTGCTGAGTCACCACCGTTGCACAAGCAGGTTCTCTGTTCTTACCAGTGGGAAAATACTTGTCCCGGTGGTGTTTGGACTTTCTGTAGCTCCAAGGACACTTGCAGTGTTATAAATAGCAGTGGTGGGGCTATTAAAGAGCGTAGGGCTGTGACTAATGCTCTGAATAGCGTGCTCTCTGCGGCAGACTTATGTTTGTATTTCCAGCGTACGTCCAGCATTTAAAACCTTCCTTTCCTGGAGTTCATGATGAATTTGGAAAGGAGAAGCTTTGCTTTCTCGTTTCGTGAACTGGAATGATCCTGGTACGTTGGGCCTGTTACAGATCTCTGCCCAAATGCACGCCACGGTATAAAGCGGTGTACTTTATCCTCCTCCTTTTTTCTTGGTTGCTTTAAAACGTGCATTTCACCAGACAAGCCTGAGTGCTAATTCTCTGCTGACTGTCTCTGAATCTCGCCCTCCTGCATGTCATCTCTGACAGTGCATAGAGGAGTCTCTCCCCTCCTGAGGGCTGGGAAAGAGGAAAGCTGAAGGGGAAAAAAGCCTCTGCCAGAGGCTGTAGGAACGGCTAAAGTTAAAGCAGGCGGTGTCTGATCTGCAACACGTGGCAGGTCATGCTTGAGCACGGGAAGGTCTGAACTTGGCATAGGACGTGGTGAAGCTGCTTGGTGTCTCCACAGCTGGCAGGGTGCAGGTGCAAATAGCATTGCCCACAGCTGGGAGCCCTCCCTGCAGCGGCATGCAGGGCTGCCGTGAGAGAGGCAGCAGAGGAGAAGGAAGTGAAAATCAGGATTTCCCTGGCACAGCCAGGCGCGCTGGGGGAGGCTGGGACCCGGCAGCGGGTGACACCAGCACCAGGCTGATACTAGAAGAGGTAAAGCACCAGGGACATGCCAGCTCTCTCCCTCCACATACGGCTAACGCCCAAGGTATCTCTTCTAACAATGAGCTCATTTGACAAGCAAAATTGGAACAAAAACCACAAAACCCAATGCAGAGGAGCTGATGCAGATTAGACCTCAGCATTAGGTAAAATATTCAGCAAGATTACCTCCTGCTGGGTTAGCTTAAAAAAAAAAAAAAAAAGGAAGGGAAGAGGGCAGATTTCTAGATACGGATACGTGGACTTGAAAGACCTCTTAAAGTGAGGATGACTCTAGGGTGATATGTACGGACTAAAATGTGATGTGGAACATTACTCAAAGATACACAGATGTTAAAATATCATTCAGGATTGGACTTTCAGTGTTTTTTGTAAATAAGTGGAGCTGAGAAGCCCTACTGGCACAGACCTCATCTAGCGAGAAAGTGTCTAACGATTCCTCAAGATTTAATGGCTTTTAATGAAGATCTCAAACCTCAGTAATAGGAGTGGAAATATCCATCGGAAAACATATTCTTAATCCTTTCAAACTAACGTAGAAATCCTTGCTTCTTAGTGGGATCAAAGCTGGCCTTTGAGGGACAACTGGAAGCAAATAGGAGTATTAGAAACATCTTTGAAAAAGTCAGCAATGACATTTTTGCCCCAGCTTTTCCCATGAGTTTCAGGTAGGCACCATTTTATTAATGCATACGAGCATTACCAATTGCACCCTAAGAAAGCATGTCCAGTCAAGCAGAAATCTAGTTTACATACCTTACCTTCACCTCTCTGATTATTTTGCTCACTATTAAACAGTTGGTTGGATTACTAATTAAAAAGCAAAAAAAGGCTTTCCGTTTTCAGTCGTTTCAGAGCCTTAATTTCCTTGGAGGTCTAACAGCATGTACTGTTGACTCAGCTCAAACATTCACATCTCCGTTATCCTGAAAAAGCACTGCAAATACAATAATGAACTTAACACGTGTATCAACGTGAGAAGTCGGAGAGGCTAACTCCAACCTGTTGCGCTCCTCCAGCAGCAAATGGTGGAGGAACATGCCTGGCACGGGAACATCTGTGCAAACAAACACCACCACAGCTATCAAGACATCCTGCCCTGCTTCAGCGCTGCGCTTTGTCACAAGGGGCTGTCACCAGCTTACATCGTGGCCTGCAGCCTTGCAGGATGCTGAGCTCTGGGGACGCGCTGTAAGGCGGCAGCTGTTTTTCCACGGGAGGAAAGGAAAGCTCTGCAGTTACGCCACTGAAACCAGCAGAAGATACTGGCAGGTGTGAGACCATCTAGTGAACGTGGCACAGACATTTCCTGTTGCGTTTGTCTTATTTTAAAGCACGTCAGCAGGTCTGCACGCATGTGAGCTGTGTACCTGCTCAGCTCTCTTTTCAGTGAGCAGGCTTTGCCTAAAACACACCATCGCTGCTGTGGGACACTTTATTTCCTTCTGCAGAGACCGTGATCCGGTGGCTGTGCCCACTCTTCAGACAAATCCAAGTCAAGGGCTTGTAAGGCCTGACAGAACTGAGTTTGCCACAGAGGTGAGAAGTGAAATGAAGTTGCAGGGGCAGGAAAGTGGAGTTCACCAAAGGAAGTTGCTCTCTTGTAAAAAATCAGCATGCTTAATTGTGCCCTTACTGTAGCTCAGTTCTGGGGGTCCTCTGCCACCACGCAGGAGGCTCCAGGCAAGGTACGCCTGAGCTGGCTGCCTCGAGCCAGCGGGACACCCCACCAGGGAGGCTTGGTGGAGAAAAACAGCTGCAATTTAAAGCACTCAGCTTCTCTGCCAGGTTGCAAGCGCAGGTTGTGGGGAAGTGAGGTAGTGACTGGTAACTCTGGGGGCAGACCCTGGTGCTGGGGGATTGCTGACAGGCACCCGGTGGCCTCTGTACCCTTTGTGTCCTTAAATGTTGTGAAGGGTCCTGAAGGGGATGGGGAGTCTTTGCCAGTTATTGATCGCAGTCCTCCAGCCTCTTCAGTGCAACCCATGTGTCCGACCCTGAGGCTGAAGAGAATAGATGTTTGCTCTCATGATGCAAGACAGGTGAGATCATTGCTTGGGGATTGCCAGACGGTGCTGTAATAGTCTCACATGTTCATCTTCTGAACGTGCTAGTTTTGCTCAAGCTCCAGAAGACAACCTTGTTGTCACCTCCAAGGCGGTTTCTTTCCAGAGAGGCTGTTGCAAATGGCAATAAAATTTGCCTTCTGCTCTCTGCTTTCCAGATAAGTGATTCTCGGGTCAGGGTAGCACTCTATGGGCAGCCAAGCACTGCAGTGCTGGACTGTGGTTTCTGGCTTGAGGGCTGCCTGACTGCCATTGCCACCGGCTCTGCCCAAGGAGAGCTGTGTGGCCCTTAAATAACCCAGCTGTGTTCAGAAAACAACCCAAATTCAAGCTGCTCCCATGCCTTTCCCACTCCCCAGCTTGGTAGGAGAAATGGAGGTGGATTATAAACAGAAAGGGAATGTATTCTGCCTACCAAGCTGCCAGAGCAGTGATCATGGGGCAGGGATCATTATCCCACGCTGCATGAGATGATAGTTATTCACTGGCCTAGAGAGGACTGTGCAAGGGTATTCACTTCTCCTGGAGAAAAATGGGCTTGTAGTCAATATTCCAGTTAATGTCCCAGTATCCAGGCTTCAGAGAGGAAGGCAGAAAGAGCCCAGTGGTTGCACCGTCACCTCTAGGCTGGTGGCTGTGGCTTCTGGGCAATGCTCGCTCAGGTCCCCAGGGACAGCGCAGGTATCCAAGACGGTGGCCAAATGCTCTAAGCTCCTGTGCAAACGGGGAGGAGCAGTGCTGCTCTGTGCAAGGTTTAAGGGATGGGAAGGAGTAGGAGAGAAGACGGGATCTGCTGAAACGAGATCTGCTGATGGAGAAATCATCGCGAGGGACCACAGTGCCAGTGTGGCCAAGCTTAGCTCAGAGTCCAGCCCTGTGGTTGGGCATCAGGAGGGACAGATGGTCATTTGTGAGTCCAGCCTCTATGGTGTGGGCTTTTATAAATGTACATATTGCTCCCAGGTCACACTACTGACTTCAACCAAAGTCCCGAGAAAGGAAAAGGTCCTAATTGTGCCAGTTTACCTCACATTGCTCTAGTTCTGTTTATTATTATTATACTGAAGTAATTTATTTTACTAGATCACTTCTGCTTTTCCAAAAAATAAAATTGTCCTGACCAGATCATACATTATTCAGTAAATATTCTCGGTTTTGTTACATAATTTATTTAGCTTTTTTTTCATGCTGCTCAACCAGCTCCAAAATTTACATCAAGGAAATTAATTTCAAGAACTTTTTTTCTCCCTACCTTTGAAGTATTGAATGCCAATACAACTGCAGATTTCTGTTTCGTAAAAACAGATTAAAGGTAACGAGGAGTGTAACCTCCATTGTGCCCAACTAGAAGTTAATGGAACTTCATTGTTTCACTCTCCTATGGTTACAGAAGTGCTGCCTTATATTGCAGTCTGCAAAAGCATAAATGAATCTGTGTATTTATACACATAGATGGTCACATAACTGCGTCAGAGGAAAGGATCTTCCAAGACTGCTCTGTCTGGGTACAGCAAAAAATGTAATGAGTAATGCTCAGTGTGATGCAAAGTTAAAGCAGCAGCAAAATAGCAATTCTAAGTACCCTACTCTAAAATATCAAATGCATGTAGTAATGCGGGCAAGAAAATAGGGTTTAATCAGTATTTGCTCCACTGTCTTGCAGTGGATAATGTTACAATATCTCAAAATATAATTGCTTTTGTCTCTGTTGGGACACATTTTATCATGGCACAAGCATGAGTAAATAGTGTACTACAGGTGATACCTTACTCTGAATGTCGGTAACCAGCTTTGCTGGGTACTTGGACGTATGTGACTTCTGCTGGTCCCTGGTCAGGCAAAGCGTAAGCATGAGAATAACACTGCAGTCCTTCTGACTGAGCTGATTTGCTGCACAAGTAAGTCTATCACTAATAATAGAGCAACTGAAGCCAAGGAGAACTGTAAGGCAAAGCAGGGATTTACAGCAACCAGAAAGCAAGGATTTAAAGCAGCCAGGAAGAGAAATAATTGCAAGTTGCAGCACAATGAAATCTTAATGTCAGGTGCAAAGCATTAAGGAGCTAACCTAACGGCATGTGTCCATGCAGACTCGCACAAAACGCTTGCCTTAAGGGTTTTGTTGGCATCCGCCTCAACAATCCCCAAATACAGTCTGAGCAGAGATCTGATCCAGCAAGGCCCTGGATGTCCCCAAGGACATACTTGGAGGCTGAGAGCTCTCAGCATCCTGCAGCGCCGATCTCCCATTTAGGATTGATTTGACTACTCAAACTTCTGTTAAAAACGCTTTGTTAATAGATCTGTCTGGATAGCTGAGCTTTATTTACTAGGCAGATGCCCCTCCTGTCATATGCACTTTCGTAGTTTATGTGTGTAAGCTATACTGCCACTGGAGAAGACCACATTTCGTGGAGGACTTTAAAACAGAACAGTTATTAGTAACTTGGGGGAAAAAAAAAGCCATTTCAACAGCCATTTGTCTTTCAGGGCTCCATTGTCACCACTCCCTGTTACTCAGCATCAGGAAAGGACTCTCTCTGTAACTTTTATTCTGTATTCTGAGAGCTGAATGCCAGTTTCTGATCTCTGGTATGGCACTGCTTGAGGCTGCTGTTTTTTCTGCTTTGGATGATCCACACTTCAATTTGCTGCTGTGCTTGTAAAGAAAGAGCCTTTAAACATGCCCCTTTTTCTCCACCTACCTTTGGGTTTTCTCTGTTTAGTAACTATACATGTATAAAAGCAATGGCTTTTAGCTTAGTTTTCTATTAAGAAACAAAAGTTGTTGAGTTGTTGCTGTGCAGGAGCGATCTGGCTACTACAGATTAAGGCAAATTTTAAAAATATTCATGGGCAGCCTGCCTTTGAGAAGCATTCAGACAAAGAGTTAGAGAAAGAAAGAATAAAGACAGCAGAATAACAATGCATGGATTTAAAAGCACAGGATCTATCTCCTTAAAAATGTTCACTACTTTTAGTACTAAAAAAATTGTTAAATAAACCCAACCGCTGTGTCGTGCCATGCTGTGCTGCACGCTGGCCTCAGAGGATGATATGGAGGGTGATACACGTTATGGGGAGAGATGGGACGCAGGTCCCCGCTTGAATTCACTCTCTGAACTGAGTGGGTCAGTCAAGCCTAAACATAGCAACCTGCCTTAGAGTCAAGCCCCCGCAGCCACATGCGAGAGGTTGATCTCCAGAGGTGCTGGGTCTTTGCAGCTCCTGTGGAAATCTGCTTTGTTCTGGTGCAAGGCAATCCCGTATCTGCTCAGCGGGGCTGAAGTTACAGATCTATTTTTGTTGCCGCTTTGTGTCAATTCCCTATAAACTATTGAGTAGGGCAGAAAAATTTTCTTCTTGGAAAAAATACTCAGTTGCCCATTTAGATGGATGACAGCTGTAACCTGATCTCTGATCCAGCATAGTCCTGTTTTCCTAATACCAGGTTTAGTCAGAAAAGCTGCTGAACTGAAACTCTTTCTTGCTCAGATGTATCAGGCCACGCATCAGCTGGTGATGCCCTAACCAAAACATATTTAAACGATTCTCTCCATGTCTCAGAAATGATTAATTTTGTTAAATTAACCCCTCTGGCAGTACACCATGTCAGCGTTTCTGGCCACACAGGCTTTATCTAAATATGTTCGAAAACTAGTGCTTAAATCAATGTTTCCATGTCAAACCTTCACCCGGTTTAAATAGACATGATTTTATCTATTTTAAAGCTATGCTATTTTACACCAGTCGATATAATGGCTCTTTCTTTCCAGCAAGCAAAACTGAAAGTCTTATTAGATTGAACTTACCTGAGATGTACATCCCAGATGATTTCACAAAATCATCCATGCTATCTTAATCCAGAAAGAAGGAGGAGTTTTACTGTTGTTGTACTAAGTTCTTTTGTTTTTATCTTCTTAGAGCGATTATTTCACTTGATTATCATACAAGAATTTCATCTGACATTGAGTTTAGGTGTACCTGAATTCATTATACTGTCTAATTTATATTTGATATAAAATGACAATAGCTTGAAACTGTATTGACAGATCTTTATTGAAGATAATTACTCAACAGGAATAATTCTGAATGAATTAATCAGATTGAAAATTCACTTCAATTTTACAGCACTCCAGCAGTAAGAAATGTAACTATACACATTTCCTTTGCTAAATTGTAGCTATAATTTTGTTTAAAACTCTTTGAATTCTTTCAGGTAAATTTGAGCTCCCCAGAGAATCCTGTAACACCTAAGCTCAACTTCTGAGATTTGATTAATTTGCAATTCAAGATGATATTGCTACAGGCAGGTGTCTCGTTTCCCTGGGATGGCAGGTTGTCACTTGTTTCAGGGAGATGGTTTAGTGGGAAGGGTGGGAGAAGCGACCACGTTCCCTGCCGTTATCAGAAGAGGGTTTGTTCCCCATTTGTGGAGCGGGTGGGAAACTGGCCGCTGCCACGTCGGTCTGTCAGTGTCTCTCCCTCCACCCAACCCCAGGGAGGAACTGGAGGACCCGGGTTGCACCCCCAGCCCCTCTCCTCTGACAACTTCAGTCGCTGACCTCCATGGGACCAGCCGTAGGCTCATGTTTAAGCATCTGCATAACTTGCTTTGGGATTTCAGAAAGCCTTATGCTCAGCACTTTGGAGAATCAATCCATAGAAATTAGAAATATTGCTTTTAATTTCAGTGGCTACACACATTTTACCTTGGTAGGTTGTAATAGACCAAAAAAGAGAGAATAAATTATTTCCACTAAAGAGTTGCCATAAGTGAAAACCTAAAAATTATGCCTTCTGTTTTCTTAATCTATTAAAATTCATTTGGAAACATAGGTCATATGTGTGATACAATGGTTGTTCTCCATCTTGTATTCTTTGGCTGGAAACTGGTATGTATGGTACTGGCTTTCCGATAATTACCTTCTAGAGAAATTTTCTAGAAATTATATTCAGCCAGGATATAAAACAGCAGAAAGGAGAAAAAATTGAACAGTAAACCACGGAGGGGAGGGAAGAAAGATGAAAAACCAGCAGTACATCTGAGATATGGCTGTGGTGCGTTCACACAGAGAAGGCATTCAGCGGCCACAATAGCTTATATATGCTTGACCTAGTAAGTGGTGTAATTGCCACTCAGACATATTAAACTAGTTTTTATTTCATGTCATATTTAAAAATTAGTTGAGTCACAAAAGTGAGAAATGAAGAATAGTTGAAGACAGGAATATAGGGGTAGAAGACAGATGAAGAGGGAATGATCATGCTGAGAAATCATATCGAGAGTGAGTGTGCTACAGATAAGTTAATTCTTTCATAGGCTATTAATTAAAGGTTTATTTCTTTGTGTTGAAGCCTCATTGTCCTAATGCATTTAGACAGAAAGGAAGAAAAGGAAAGGATGGGGTGGATGTAATTCACCGTCAGGAGAAGAAAGCCACTGCATGTAACGCAGTCCCTCCTTCCATGTGTTCTGTCTCTCTCTCCTCTCCCAATAAAACATTTTTAGATTCTCCTCAGCATCTTGGAAATCATTTATATTACTGTGCTTCAGCTGGTTTATTTGTATTCATTTTCCTCTTAGCCAAATGGGATTGTTTATTGGGAAGCATTACAGCACATCACTGTGTATTTGAGTTATTTTAGTTTGGCTGTGCTTGCTTCCTGCAGGTCTCGAAGGTTGCCAGCTGCTTGTTCTAAGGGTCTGAGCCAGCAAATTATCGGTAGCCACCTTAACATTGATTGCTAGAACTTTATGTGGCTCTTCACAGAAATGTGCACCAAAGGCTGCTGTGACTTCTATGTTGCTATTCATATCTATTGTACCAGCCCTGCAAGACCCTTCATGAGGGACCCTACACGCAAGGCACTATCTTTGTGGGGAAGAGAAGAAGGTGGTCATTGCCTTAGAGACCATGCAAATGCCCTTTCCTCGTTCTTCACCCCCAGGATGCTAATGGGTCAGCTTCTCTGCTCTTCACTCTAGTTTTGGTCTGCTGGCTTAAGTGAGGTTCTCCTGATTTGTTCCATTGTGAGAGATGAGAGGAACACTGGTCTTTTAAATACACACAATCCCCCTCTTGCTAACACCACTTGGATGGCTGTGCGTAATGCTATTAATTTCAGTTGAATAAGTTGATTGATGCTGATTTAGGTGAAAAGCGAATCAATCTTACTACTGCAAAAGTTGCTAACAGATTTGCGTTACCTTATATCAAATTTACTTTCCTGACTTAATATGGTTTTGCAGAATTTCCAGTAGACCCTGATAAACCAACTGAATATATTGTGTGAATTTGCTCAGTCTTTCCAGGAAAAGAAATAAAAATATTGTGTAGGATTATGCAAAGGAATTTTCCATACGCTTAGGCTAAGCACAGGTGTAAAAGGTGGAGTCTGATGTAGGAAGCTGGCTCCCTGCTTTTGCTCACTTTCACAGCCCTAATTACAGACTGGGGAATTAGATGCAGGGGAAGCTAGATTTCTCAACTGCACTGATTAACTCTGCATCACATTTTACTGCTAAGTCAAGTATTTTCATACATGAGTTGTTATATTAAAACCTCTAAACTACAGAAGGAGATAGTAGAAACCTCACTGGAGAAAGGTGCATGTGTGCTGGCCAGCTCTTGTCCCACCAGGAACCAACTTCCTTCCAGTACCAATTCCTATTGTAAAAGCTAATTTGGAAGCTGCTGAACTTTTATCCATGCAGATTTTGCAAATAGAAGGTGAGGGCAAATGGCCCACAGTTCAGCAGATGGACTTAGTCTACTCTGTGGAAGGCAGGAGCTGGTGGAGAATTCTCAGATGTCTTAAAGAAAAAAAAATAGTAGTCATAGTCTATTTAAATATTTGGTATTGCACTGATAGAGTGCAAGTCTGGCTTCAGCAGAACTACTGGTCCATAAACTGTGTTCTACATCTTTGGACAAGAAATGTAACCTGGCTTAGCCCAGTAACACTGTATTTTAGAAGGATGATTTAAAAAAAAAAAAATCAAAGAAATTTTAACTTTTTTTAGATTCTACAGAGACACTTCCTGGGGGGGGGGGGGGGGGGGAGGGGGGCAGGATAAAAACAACCCACCCACG
>NW_008794709.1:656214-691461 GCF_000699145.1 Aptenodytes forsteri
TTTTGTTTTGTGACGTCAGGGAGCTGCGGGGGGGGGGGGGGGGGGAGGGAAGGGGCACAGAATTAAAAACCCCCACCCAGAACAGAACTTTAGAGAGCAGGAATATCATTGAATGGAAAAGGGAGCATGGACTCCAGGATGTCTAGTAGGCAAGGGCCAGGAGATAATTTCAACTAAACCATCGGAAAATTAAAATTCTACTGTATTAAACCAGTAAAAAGAAATTAAACTACAGCAGGAGGTATATAAGGAGGAGATCAAAAGAGCTAAAAAGGAAAGGGCAACTGGCAGAGATATTTGGGGGGGAAGAAGCACAAAAATGAAAAACAATAGCAAGAAATCCTTGAAGTGTATCAGGAGGACAGAACTTGGAAAAGAGTTGGATTACAGATAGCTAAAAGAATCAATTCAGAAACATGGATGTCATTGAGCCTTTGAGAAGGCACCTGCTCAAGAGTGATTTTTTTTTTTCTTTTTTTTTTTCTAATGATGGCTAGAGGTACTATTCAAAACTATGCAGAAGAAAAGGTGTTGAAAGAAATGGACAAACTGGAAAGTAGAACATCTCTAGAACTCTTAAGCCTGCTGAAACATAAAAATGACGAAAGGGCCGAGTTAGTAGTAAAAGCATTCATCTGTTGTCCAAACAGGCATTATACTGGGATGCTAGAAGGTGTCAGATATCCCCGATGTTCGAAAGGCTCTTCTGGGGAGTAACACGACTGCAAACCACAAAGTCTTATTTGTGAACTTGGTAAGTTAAATCACAAAAGATCACAGAATAATTGGAAGATATGGTAATCAGATAATTTGACAAGGAAGTAATGAGATGGTACTGTAAGAGGTGTTCAACAGGAAAATCATAACTAGGAGTAAAAGGTAGATAGGCAAAATGGTGGAGAATAAGTGAAGGGATGGATTTGTTCTTTGAGAAGACCTTTGCAAAACAGTTCTCACTATTAGAGTCTAGAAGCTAGGCTTTTCACATTGTCTTTCTTTGTCTCTCTGTGTTTAAAACTTTGCTGATCTGCCCTTGCCAACCTCAACCGGTCTAGGGTGGAGAAGGCAAAAAAGGAAAATGGAACTGTAGTGAAGGATTATTTGCAGAAAGGCTGCAGAAAATCAGAACAGAGTTAAGCTGGCATTCATAGATGGTGAAATTGTGCTTCCCTTGGGTTTGGTATTTGGTGAAAAGAAACTCAAGAGAACCTAGAGTACTTCAAAGGATGGACGGGAGGGGTTTGGGTTTTTTTAAACAAATCCTTACTTGGAAGAGAAGACAGAGTAGTCGATGCCTGCAGTTTTCATTTTCCCCGTGTCTTGCATGTTTGTAATAAAGTGTGCTGCAGTAAGTGAACGATTTTAAAAATGAAAGTGATTTTAGAACAATGTGAACGATGGATATGCCTTCACCTGGGACATAACATTGAATTTTAGCTACCCCTTGTCTAAAAAGTTACAGCACATAGATTTCAGGGAGAGAAGAAGAAAACTGCCGAGTTTTGGCAAGAATATAGATTCTTCTTCTCCAAGATGTGAGGGAACATTTGACTGCCGGAGCATTAGAAAAAAATTTCTGTAGCAAGAAGGCATACCTTACTTGTCCACCACAGAATTTCTTGTGTGTCCTGTGACACTACTCGTATCGTGGCAATACAACTTCCAGCAAAGGAATTTGGATGGAAACTTTTAACGCCGCATGTTCCCACTGAACGATAGTTTATGCTGCAAAGCATCATGTGACAAAAAGTAGAGATTCAGATTGCACCCTTTACTTTTATTGCTCAGTCTGTTCTACAGCACTGCCCAAGTCAAATTTGCAAGATTAGGCTCCGAGTTACTCACACTTTATGATAAATCTGAGGCTAGCACCGAGGTTTAGGGCTTTCATCCTTTTGCTAACATTCGTTAACGTTCTTATCTTTCAAGGTCTGTGATAAAGAGTTGGACTTACCCAGGGTCCCTTGCATCGCTATCTGTGTCTGAGGCAAGTCGTTCTTGGGAGTGCAGATATAATTCTTCTTGATTTCGGTATGAGTTTGCCTCTAGTTTTTATTGGAAAGAGTGTTGGAATCGGCTTATGTTCTGAAACATTTTATCTTGTGGTTGAAAACTGGAGTTTTGAATTGTATATATAGTTTTGCTTAAACTCATATCACACTGTACGTGGACTTTCTGAACTATTTTTGTGGAGATTCTGTAATTTACGACGTAAAACAACTAACAAGTTAAATCCATGAGACCCAAAATTATTTCAGGTGTTGTCTCACAGATGAGGAAGCTCATACTGAAAGAATTAAAGGTAATTTGTGTGGCTTAATTCTAGAAAACCATAACTGGCAACTAAGTCACTGGCATTGATCTTATAACGTGCTGGGCATGCAGTATTTCTCCAGATTGTCGTGGAGGTACTTTTTCTTACCTTGACTTGCATAGAGATATTCCAGGAATTGGAGGGCTGAAGGCCAGGTGCTGAGATCAGATAATATGAAGGATGTGTTAACTATTGCACAATAATGGCTTTCATATAAAATAAAGACCTATGAAGAGAGCGAAGAACATCTGCGCTGGAAATGTCCTATGATCTGATCTTGGTTTATGGTACAGCATAACTGGTTAACCTGCAGCTTTTTTCAAATGCAATCATGCCAAATTATCAAACTGAAGCATACTGTTCAGTAGTAGTAGTCAGACAATGTACTAAAGGTGTACAAGCACTGAGGAGTGTTGTCCATTTAAAAAAAGAACAAAAAAACAAACTTCTCATGGACCATCCCACATGTTCCTTAAAGAGGTAAAATCCTTTATTTGCCCTAACTGGTGTAAGGGCAGACTGCCTAAGTAAGAAATACGGGGATGGGTTATGTATATGTTATCAACCTCCCCCCACCCTGCCTGAAATGATCCAGTATCTCAGCCCAGCTTGTCTGGTAGCAGAAACTTAGGAGTGATTTTTGCACTCCTTGACCCCGACACCAGCAAATAAATCCCTTGGGCTAGAAGGGACAGCTGGAGTGAGAAGAATAAGAAAACATAAGGCCAGACCGAGAGATGTGGCTGGTTTGTAATCTGAAGAAATACACCTTCAGATTTTCCCTCTTGCTCTGAGAATGCAACTCTTAATCTTCCTGCTGCCACAGAAAAGCTTGGTCACCCTTCTCAGATAAAGCAGTCTACTTATCTCATCAATTCCCACTCACCCATTATTTATTTCACAACTTAGAAAGCTGTCAGCATTGCGTAAGAACCATCAGCATGAATATTTGATGACCACAACTCAAGCATAACAAATCTGATATACTGCTAGCAGCCATTAAAAATTCTGTTTACTCCATAAATGCACGTTTTTAGAAATCTGTTGAGGGACACTGTCCAAGGAGATTTGAAGCTGGGTATTTATTATGAATCTTAGTTTTGAATATAAATTATACACTTCCCAGAGAGTCTAGTCAACTTTTACATCCTCAGTGCATATTTCTACATTTAATGAATCCTTAGAATGAGACATCGCTTTTGCTTCTGACTATTGTGCGATGAAATGCAATGGCTTTTCAGTTTACACTCTACTGGGATGCATTTGAAAGCCACATGAATGTGCCTGTGTTTTAATAGGCACCAGTGTTTTAAAAAGGCGGAATCACTTTAAATTGTATTTTATGTAATACTTGGTTGTAATTGCATATTTTTGCAATTTTTAATCCTGTTAAAACTTTAGCAGCTTTGCCTTTATGCAAGAAAATCTCTCTGGATTTGTAAGCGGACTACTTCTTTTTTTCCTATCTCTGTTTAATGCAGCAGAGATTTCATTTATCTGTGCTGAAATGTACAGCTCCAGTGACTTATACTGTGAATAACACCAGCTCTTTCTCTGAAGTTTGGAGTCACCTTTAGGTAAAAAAAAAAATACATTTGCAGCCTGATTTGGATTTATTTATTTTTATTACAGAACTCAAAAATTTGTTAATGGTTCCAACCAGAAAGCCAGTCAGGAATGTTTGTTAGGGACCAGTACTCAGCTTGTGGGATATTTCAGTGACGATGCCAAACTGGGGCAACGGGGGGAAGAAAGTTTGTCACTCAGTAGCTCCCCCATAGAGAAGCTGCTGAGCTTTTTTGAAAACCCAGCTATTTATTTTAGTAAAGATATTGGGTACTAAGTATTTCTGAAAATATCTTCATTCTGGCCCCAGAATGAAAACAGTTTGCACAGGAATCTGGGAAAGCAGGGACAGCGTGCAGTCAGGGGGCCAGAGCAGGCAGAGATGGTTTTCCAGGAGTTACCAAAATGAGCACCAGACACAAATTGGCTATTTTAAAGTGATGTCCACCATTCACATGCCCGTGGAAAGGGCAATAGTATTCTCTGGTGCTTCTACATTTTTTCCCAAAGGCTAAAAGACAGAAAGAAAAATCAATCTGGTGATACTTAGCTTGCAAGTTTTACCATAACAGGTGAAAAGCTCCTTCAACCAATGTTTCTGTATTTACAGTTTCCAAAAATTGCCAAATTTTCCAGAAACTTCTGTAAACTTTTTAACCACACTCACTGCTTTGCATACTTTCACAGACTTTTGTGGCAGCATTTACAATAAACATTCTTCAGCTAATATCAGATTTTTTTGCACGACTTTTATGTGATGTCTAGTTTAACCAACTTGCAATTAGATGTATATGGTTTAAAAGGCCAGAGCAATGAGCAGAATTACCTGCACCTTATTCTTAGCACCCATCAAAAGAAATAAACAATTCCTTGGTTCAACTATGTCTGGCAAAAAGCAGGGCAGTGGTGGCAATCTGGATCCATCACGCTGTGTCGCCTCTCAGGAACACAAGCCTTTTCTTCTTTGCAAACAAAGACTATGGATCTGATTGAGCTGGATATTTTAAATCTGCATCTTTAAAAAAAAACTAAAAAAAAAATATTGACACCATTTTAGTAGACAGGGAAAACAATGCAAAACATTCAGAAATTAAAGTGAAGTATCAGTTGTACCTTTTAAAATATTTTTTTCTCCTCCTTGCCAGTGTTTCTAACATCGCTCTAGGAATCTGAAATTAAACCATTTCCCTGTTGATTTGGGTTGGCTTTTTCCAATTGGAAAGAAAAGAATATGCTTTCCTTTTTTCTTCTTTTCCTACCATTGCAAAAGCCCCGCAAGGATTCTCTTCAAAGAAATCTGATCAGTGATTTAACACAATATAAAATGTTATGTAAAAGCACTAAGCAATATTCTCATATTTAACACAATATAAAATGTTATGTAAAAGCACTAAGAAATATTCTCATAGAAGCCATTTGGGAACAAAAAGAGACAAAAACAAATGTTTCAGCCAACATTTCCAAAGGAAGATCTATAATTTTTATTATTATTATTTTTAGATTCTTTTTTTTTCCTCATTCAAGCACATAAAGAATTGACTTTTCATATGTGTCTTGTACCAGAGCCCAAACTGGGAACAAGGTGTCTGTCTGCTCTTCAGCATTTCATGTGGTGGAGTTGAGGATCCTGAAGGGAGGTAACAAGGCTAAAAACAAGATCACAGCCCTGGACTTCAGGAGAGCATGCTTTGGACTCTTGGGGGATCTGCTTGGAAGAATCCCACAGGAAATGTCCCTGGAGAGAAGAGGGGTCCAGGAGAGCGGGTTGATTTTCAAGGATCACCTCCTCCCAACTCCAGAATCGTCTATCCCAATGAGCCGGAAATCAAGCAAAGGTGACAGGAGGCCTGTGTGGACGAACAAGCTGCTCCCGACAAAATAAAAATGTAAAAAGGAAGTGTGCAAGAGGTGGAAGTAGGGGCAGATGACCCAGGAGGAACATAGAGACGCTGTCTGAGTATGCAGAGATGGGGTAAGAAAAGTCAAAGTCCATCTGGAGTTGAATCTGGACATGAAGGGCAACAAGAAGAGCTTCTCCAGGTTCACTAGCAGGAAAAGGAAGACTAGGGAAAATATGGGCTTGGTGTTGAAGGGGGCAGGAGACCTGGTGACAAAGGACATGGTAAAGGTCAAAGTTCTCAATGCCTTCTTCCCCTTGGTTTTTACTGTAAGAATGGACTTCAGCAATCCCAGGCCCCTGAGGGAAAGTCCAGAGCAAGGAAGACTTGCCCTCAGTGGAGGAGGACTGGATTAGGAAGCACTTAAGCAAATTGGACACATTCAAGTCCATGGGACCCAATGGGATGCACTCAGGAGTGCTGAGGGAGCCGGCTGATATAATTGCGAAGACACTCTTGATAATCTTTGAAAGGTCATGGTATTTGGGAGAGGTTCCTTAGGACTGGAAGAAAACAAATGTCACCCCCTGTCTTCAGGAAGGAGGATCTGGGGAACTACAGGCCAGTGAGCCTCACTTAGAACCCTGGGAAGATGGTGGAAAAAATCCTCCTGGAAATAATTTCCAAACATACGAAGAACAAGAAAGTGACTGGGAATAGTCAGCAAGGACTTAAGAAAGGGAAACTGTGCTTGACCAACCTGATAGCCTTCTACAATGAAATGACTGGCTGGCTGTGTTAGGTTATGTGATAAAGCTCATCTGCACACCCACAAAGGAGCTCAGGGAGACGACGGCAGTGGGGGAGCCTGAATAATATCCTGCTGGGCTACACACAGAGCCGTCAACCCATCAAAGGCCCATCTGCACAAGTCCAGAGGAGCACAGGGGCACAATGGCAGGTGGAAACCCAAACTGAGGATTCCTGAGGAAGGATCGTCTTGCCTGGGCCCCTCCCAGGGCTGTCCTAGCAGAGTCTCAGCCCCAGTGTCCAGGCATGAAACCCATCACCTTGAGCCATGGGGAGCAGCCCTCTGGGTCACCTTTCAGACTCAGGGGGTTGCTATCTAGGTGTGGGACATTTTATGAGACACAGGGGAAAAGCAGTTTGGGATCATGCAGGACTTTTTATGGGATGTTTAGGGGAGGAACCAAAGGCAGGATAAGGGAGGGGTTTAGATGATTTTGGAAGGAACAAGAGTGGGAAAATAAAGGGTTAAATGTATAAAAAGGGCTGGTTGCATGTTAACAGTTGACTGGTCAGTATGGTTGTCTGGCTGTGCCCTGCACCTGCAGTCTGTCCTGAGAGAGCTGGGACTGTTTCATCTAGAGCAGGCTCAAGGGGGATCTTATCAACGTGTATAAATACCTGAAGGAAAGGTGTAAAGAGCCAGGCTTTTTTCAGTGGTGCCTAGTGACAGGACAAGTGGCAATGGGCACAAATTTAAATACAGGAAGTCCTATTTAGGCCTAAGTAAAAGCTTTTTCACTCTGAGGGTGGCTGACCACTGCAACGGGTGCCCAGGGAGGTTGTGGAGTCTCCATCCTTGGAGACATTCAAAACCCAACTGGACACGGCGCTCAGAAACTGGCCGTAGTTGCCCCTACTTTGAGCAGGGAGGTTGGGCTGGACGATCTCCAGAAGTTCCTGCCCACCTCAACAGTTTTGTAATTCGGTGACATCGGTGTAGCTGGGGTGCAGCACAGCACAAGCTGGGAAGGCAAAACATCCTCTCCTGTACTATCACCTACAGCTGCTCTGCTATTGCCAAAGGAATTGGTGAGCGCATCGCTTGCCTCCGAAGGAAGGAGCAGAAGAGGTAACAAGGAAGAGCTGCAGCCTGCCACCCTGTCCCGGCCCATAAGCGATGGCAGGGATGCTTCAGTTGCGTTCCTGGGGCTGGTGCTGCTCTGCAAGCGCCAGTGGGCACCTTCCCGCTGTTGCACACCTCTGCCCCTCACCCTGCCCCAGCGACAGCCCTGAGGGACAGCTGCCTCTTGGCTTGCATGTGGATGCGAAGCCACTTGCTTTTGGATGGGTTAGGGCATCCAGGAGTGCTGCAGTAGAAATAAGATCCAGGCATGAGCAGCTTCCCCACTTTGCAGAAAGCGATGCAGCCAGGAGCATTTCCCAGACTGCCATCAGCATGGCAGCCGCCCTTCCCTGGCCATGTTGCTTGCTCCAGAGGAGGAGGTCAGTCGTGAGGGTCCGGCTGCCCTTCACACCCCCTTCGCAGCCACAGGCCAGGCTCCTCTCTAGAGTCATCCCACTTTAGCACAGGGTAAATATTATTTAATCTAGTAAAATTCCTCCAGATATCTCTAGAGTGTTATTAAAAAAAGAAAAAGAAGGCTGGCAGCTAATTTTGGGCAGTCGTTACTGAGAGAGTTAAAACCATAGGGAATTTTATTGGCCTGCTGTGGTACAAGTTAAATATAGGGGCACCAGGAATTTCCCTCCAGGCCAGATAAGTCCCACATAAAATATTTGAACTTTGCAGGCATGCACACCCCATAAGGCAATGCTGAGCATTTCATCCAAGTAATAATATAATGAGGGCCCACTCTCCAGTATTGCAGTAGCCCTGTGTGAGAGGGTGGCTGATCCCTTTTGTCTGTGTTTTATTGTTATGCTGCTATGCATGAAGTCTGTACACCATCCTCCTTGCTCCTGCCTACGCACTCCTCTTCTTTGATCCTTCCCAGCACCGTGGAACCTAATTCACACTTACTCCTTTGTGTGGAGTTAGTTCAATAATTTCACCTGGGTTACTCCAGCATTTTCACCAGCACGCCTGAGAGAGTTATCAGTTTATTTACCTGGTTTTTGAAGTTCCAGAGTTCACTCTCTCATTCCTTACAACTCCATGGGAGGTGTTTATTTTGCTTGGTACTCAGTGTAAAGTTAAATTAAAATAAAATAACATTCTTCAGCTAATATCAGATTTTTTTGCACGACTTTTATGTGATGTCTAGTTTAACCAACTTGCAATTAGATGTATATGGTTTAAAAGGCCAGAGCAATGAGCAGAATTACCTGCACCTTATTCTTAGCACCCATCAAAAGAAATAAACAATTCCTTGGTTCAACTATGTCTGGCAAAAAGCAGGGCAGTGGTGGCAATCTGGATCCATCACGCTGTGTCGCCTCTCAGGAACACAAGCCTTTTCTTCTTTGCAAACAAAGACTATGGATCTGATTGAGCTGGATATTTTAAATCTGCATCTTTAAAAAAAAACTAAAAAAAAAATATTGACACCATTTTAGTAGACAGGGAAAACAATGCAAAACATTCAGAAATTAAAGTGAAGTATCAGTTGTACCTTTTAAAATATTTTTTTCTCCTCCTTGCCAGTGTTTCTAACATCGCTCTAGGAATCTGAAATTAAACCATTTCCCTGTTGATTTGGGTTGGCTTTTTCCAATTGGAAAGAAAAGAATATGCTTTCCTTTTTTCTTCTTTTCCTACCATTGCAAAAGCCCCGCAAGGATTCTCTTCAAAGAAATCTGATCAGTGATTTAACACAATATAAAATGTTATGTAAAAGCACTAAGAAATATTCTCATAGAAGCCATTTGGGAACAAAAAGAGACAAAAACAAATGTTTCAGCCAACATTTCCAAAGGAAGATCTATAATTTTTATTATTATTATTTTTAGATTCTTTTTTTTTCCTCATTCAAGCACATAAAGAATTGACTTTTCATATGTGTCTTGTACCAGAGCCCAAACTGGGAACAAGGTGTCTGTCTGCTCTTCAGCATTTCATGTGGTGGAGTTGAGGATCCTGAAGGGAGGTAACAAGGCTAAAAACAAGATCACAGCCCTGGACTTCAGGAGAGCATGCTTTGGACTCTTGGGGGATCTGCTTGGAAGAATCCCACAGGAAATGTCCCTGGAGAGAAGAGGGGTCCAGGAGAGCGGGTTGATTTTCAAGGATCACCTCCTCCCAACTCCAGAATCGTCTATCCCAATGAGCCGGAAATCAAGCAAAGGTGACAGGAGGCCTGTGTGGACGAACAAGCTGCTCCCGACAAAATAAAAATGTAAAAAGGAAGTGTGCAAGAGGTGGAAGTAGGGGCAGATGACCCAGGAGGAACATAGAGACGCTGTCTGAGTATGCAGAGATGGGGTAAGAAAAGTCAAAGTCCATCTGGAGTTGAATCTGGACATGAAGGGCAACAAGAAGAGCTTCTCCAGGTTCACTAGCAGGAAAAGGAAGACTAGGGAAAATATGGGCTTGGTGTTGAAGGGGGCAGGAGACCTGGTGACAAAGGACATGGTAAAGGTCAAAGTTCTCAATGCCTTCTTCCCCTTGGTTTTTACTGTAAGAATGGACTTCAGCAATCCCAGGCCCCTGAGGGAAAGTCCAGAGCAAGGAAGACTTGCCCTCAGTGGAGGAGGACTGGATTAGGAAGCACTTAAGCAAATTGGACACATTCAAGTCCATGGGACCCAATGGGATGCACTCAGGAGTGCTGAGGGAGCCGGCTGATATAATTGCGAAGACACTCTTGATAATCTTTGAAAGGTCATGGTATTTGGGAGAGGTTCCTTAGGACTGGAAGAAAACAAATGTCACCCCCTGTCTTCAGGAAGGAGGATCTGGGGAACTACAGGCCAGTGAGCCTCACTTAGAACCCTGGGAAGATGGTGGAAAAAATCCTCCTGGAAATAATTTCCAAACATACGAAGAACAAGAAAGTGACTGGGAATAGTCAGCAAGGACTTAAGAAAGGGAAACTGTGCTTGACCAACCTGATAGCCTTCTACAATGAAATGACTGGCTGGCTGTGTTAGGTTATGTGATAAAGCTCATCTGCACACCCACAAAGGAGCTCAGGGAGACGACGGCAGTGGGGGAGCCTGAATAATATCCTGCTGGGCTACACACAGAGCCGTCAACCCATCAAAGGCCCATCTGCACAAGTCCAGAGGAGCACAGGGGCACAATGGCAGGTGGAAACCCAAACTGAGGATTCCTGAGGAAGGATCGTCTTGCCTGGGCCCCTCCCAGGGCTGTCCTAGCAGAGTCTCAGCCCCAGTGTCCAGGCATGAAACCCATCACCTTGAGCCATGGGGAGCAGCCCTCTGGGTCACCTTTCAGACTCAGGGGGTTGCTATCTAGGTGTGGGACATTTTATGAGATACAGGGGAAAAGCAGTTTGGGATCATGCAGGACTTTTTATGGGATGTTTAGGGGAGGAACCAAAGGCAGGATAAGGGAGGGGTTTAGATGATTTTGGAAGGAACAAGAGTGGGAAAATAAAGGGTTAAATGTATAAAAAGGGCTGGTTGCATGTTAACAGTTGACTGGTCAGTATGGTTGTCTGGCTGTGCCCTGCACCTGCAGTCTGTCCTGAGAGAGCTGGGACTGTTTCATCTAGAGCAGGCTCAAGGGGGATCTTATCAACATGTATAAATACCTGAAGGAAAGGTGTAAAGAGCCAGGCTTTTTTCAGTGGTGCCTAGTGACAGGACAAGTGGCAATGGGCACAAATTTAAATACAGGAAGTCCTATTTAGGCCTAAGTAAAAGCTTTTTCACTCTGAGGGTGGCTGACCACTGCAACGGGTGCCCAGGGAGGTTGTGGAGTCTCCATCCTTGGAGACATTCAAAACCCAACTGGACACGGCGCTCAGAAACTGGCCGTAGTTGCCCCTACTTTGAGCAGGGAGGTTGGGCTGGACGATCTCCAGAAGTTCCTGCCCACCTCAACAGTTTTGTAATTCGGTGACATCGGTGTAGCTGGGGTGCAGCACAGCACAAGCTGGGAAGGCAAAACATCCTCTCCTGTACTATCACCTACAGCTGCTCTGCTATTGCCAAAGGAATTGGTGAGCGCATCGCTTGCCTCCGAAGGAAGGAGCAGAAGAGGTAACAAGGAAGAGCTGCAGCCTGCCACCCTGTCCCGGCCCATAAGCGATGGCAGGGATGCTTCAGTTGCGTTCCTGGGGCTGGTGCTGCTCTGCAAGCGCCAGTGGGCACCTTCCCGCTGTTGCACACCTCTGCCCCTCACCCTGCCCCAGCGACAGCCCTGAGGGACAGCTGCCTCTTGGCTTGCATGTGGATGCGAAGCCACTTGCTTTTGGATGGGTTAGGGCATCCAGGAGTGCTGCAGTAGAAATAAGATCCAGGCATGAGCAGCTTCCCCACTTTGCAGAAAGCGATGCAGCCAGGAGCATTTCCCAGACTGCCATCAGCATGGCAGCCGCCCTTCCCTGGCCATGTTGCTTGCTCCAGAGGAGGAGGTCAGTCGTGAGGGTCCGGCTGCCCTTCACACCCCCTTCGCAGCCACAGGCCAGGCTCCTCTCTAGAGTCATCCCACTTTAGCACAGGGTAAATATTATTTAATCTAGTAAAATTCCTCCAGATATCTCTAGAGTGTTATTAAAAAAAGAAAAAGAAGGCTGGCAGCTAATTTTGGGCAGTCGTTACTGAGAGAGTTAAAACCATAGGGAATTTTATTGGCCTGCTGTGGTACAAGTTAAATATAGGGGCACCAGGAATTTCCCTCCAGGCCAGATAAGTCCCACATAAAATATTTGAACTTTGCAGGCATGCACACCCCATAAGGCAATGCTGAGCATTTCATCCAAGTAATAATATAATGAGGGCCCACTCTCCAGTATTGCAGTAGCCCTGTGTGAGAGGGTGGCTGATCCCTTTTGTCTGTGTTTTATTGTTATGCTGCTATGCATGAAGTCTGTACACCATCCTCCTTGCTCCTGCCTACGCACTCCTCTTCTTTGATCCTTCCCAGCACCGTGGAACCTAATTCACACTTACTCCTTTGTGTGGAGTTAGTTCAATAATTTCACCTGGGTTACTCCAGCATTTTCACCAGCACGCCTGAGAGAGTTATCAGTTTATTTACCTGGTTTTTGAAGTTCCAGAGTTCACTCTCTCATTCCTTACAACTCCATGGGAGGTGTTTATTTTGCTTGGTACTCAGTGTAAAGTTAAATTAAAATAAAATAAGAAAAAAGAAAAAAGAATGGCTAGCTACACTTCCTGCTCCTAACTGAAGCAGCTAATTGGGCTGTCCTGGAAGCACTCCTCTTTGGATAAATCACAAACCTTCACTCCCTGTGCAGACACCTAGAAGTCCCCGGAGAAATGTTACTGTTCCAGTGTAAACTACTACTCACATGTAAGTACTCATGGACAGCTTGCAGCCTGAAGAGGAAGGGAACAAAAGACGTCTGGTATGAAAGAGCAGGTCAATGGAATTATTCCTAGAAACTTCTCAGATGTTTTTAAAATGAGATCACTGTGTTAATTACTGCTTCTTTTTTTTATGGCTGTGTATGCTGGTAGGGTAAAGGAGGAGCGTGCTACAGCCAGGCGCTTGGGTTTTGCGTGCCTTACAACCTTGGCCAAAGAGAAATCTTCTCCTGAATTTTTTTAATAGGTTATTTAGGGGTTAACTGAGATCCCAGATTCCACTGAAAATATACGTATTGCTCCAAACAGTACCTGTCTTGGTAGCAAGATACTAAGTGGATTAAATATCTAATGTTTCCCAAAGGAAGGAGTACGCGTGTATCAAATATGACTCTTAAAACCTGATATTTCTGGGGGATAAAGGAAGACAAACAGTTCCCATTAGCTTTCCTCCCTCCAACATGTACATGTCACTGTGAATGAAAGTTCCCAAGTAATTAGATACAATAAGGACAAGGTGAAGTTCCCGGAGAATATTGATTTTTAAGTAGTGAACATATTTTCTTGCTTATATTATTCAATACAGATTTCCCCTTTTCTGACTGCAGAGAACCTCACTGGAAGCATATTTTTGCTTGCCTTGGCCATATGGACGTGAGTGGGGTGACACAGTGGAGAGGTCGATGCCTAATGCAAGTGCTCAGTTTAAGGATGGACTGCAGGACTGGGGCTCTCGCCATAAAACTGCACCAGGAAAAGGAGCATTTTGGGGGGACAGAGAAGGGGCGGTGCTGTACTAGTAAACATCTACAGATTAACTGATTTTAAACCATCTGGAACATTTTGTCATTTGGTGTCTCAAGAAGAATCCTAAAAGAATTTAAATCGTTGTGGGTTATTTCATTGAAACCTGCAGGAAATCTGTGCTGCCTGTGCTTGAGTAGCTCAGAGGAACAGATTGTGCCCCAGTTCCCTTAGATGGGGAATTTCTTCAAGGGGGACCCATTTCTGCTTTTCTTCTGCGGGAACATTGTCCACTTTGTTGTTACTGCTGGAGGTAAATGAATTAATAACATGAACAAATAAAGAAAATCATAGCAAGCTAGCAACACCTACAACAAAACTGACAACATATACCTGTAGTTAAACTCAGGATTTCTTCCAGAGGTGAGTATATGAAAAAAAACCACAAGCCTGTTTCTTTGTTTTGTAAGCTGTATTTTTTGAAACACGTCATTTGAAGTTTATGCTTATTCTTTTTTAATCTTCTTCCAGTAAAATAAAAAGTAAAAATAAATATTTTTAACCTCTCCTTGTGCCTCCAGCTTTTGGTACTTAAAGGGAAGTGAGTTTAAAGTAATCATTTTGTATAACAAGGGAAAAGCGGTATTGTCTCAATCGTGTCTGCAGGTTTTCTGTTTCAGAAATATTACTCTGCAGCATTCTCCTGTGCCTGCAGATATTAATAACACTATGTCGTTCAGACCAGACTATCAAATGAATTTACCAAACTAACTGCAAAGTAGAATTAATTGAACCTTCCTCACAGTCTAGTATCTTATCATCCAGACACAGTAGGTAAGCTGGGCAACTGCTGTAAAAACTGAGGCCATGTGCACGTGTTTAATGGTGATAAACAGAAGTAATTAGCGTGCAAAAATATTTGATGCAACATTCTTTCATCTACAGAATTCCTCCATCCTCAGTTTATATTTCCTCTCCACCTTAAATCAGATACTTTTACTGGTGAAAATACGATGATTAAAATAAACGCGCAAACAAGAAACAAGCCTGCTAGCCGCCTTGCAGTCACCTTGACTGCCTGCCTGCTGATCAGCACAAGGGGACACGTTGCAAACTTCCTGCAAAGAAAGTACGAAGCAATCAACTGCTCTGAGCTCAGCTGCAGCACATGCTAACCAAAATTATTGTAGTATTACTGCCTGCAGCGTGAAAACGCCAGAGCTGAGAGAACCAGGTATGTGTGCATGTGTTCAAGAGCAGTGGGAAAGAGACTCTCGCTGCAGTTTAGTTAGAGCAGGTGCACCAAAAAGGGAAGGTGCAGCATGTGAACGTGACCTCTCCAGAGAAAGTGTCAGATCAGCGGCAGCGCCCACCACATCGTATGACGTTTTGCTGATGCTGTGCCCGATTCGTTTTCTCACTGCCTTCCTGCAAAACTGCAGACGTCAGTTTTGCAGTTAATTGTGTTCTTGGAAGTGACAGACCAGGAAATTCTGATTGAAACACCCGTTTAGGAGGCTCTTCTCAGTTACATGCAGTCTGCATCAATCAGTAAAGCTGTGCCATGAAAAGTCATTTCATGGAGGATTTCGATATAGCAAAATCTGGTTTCATTCCAAATTGGAACGAAACCTAAATTTCAACATTTTCCATGAAAGGGAAAAGCCCTGGGGTCACTGAATTTCTGGCAGGCTGCTGAAGAAGGGAGGGTGCTGGAAACCCTGCGTCTCCCATCCTGGGGCTTTTTATGTGACTGACAGGACTGGGACCAGTGAGCCTGAAAACCAGAGGGTCTCCCGCTTTCCCGGGGAGCTGCAAGGCTGTGAGGTGGTGATTCAGTTCATTGTTCCCCAGCAGTCTGCATGGTGAGCTCTGAAGAGCTTGGTGCTGTAGCCCTAGCTCTGCTCTCCCTCCTCTGTGTGTGAGTTGGTCCAGTCTGCTGCATCTGTTTGCTTCATGGCTTTGGATTTCTAGACACATTCCCAAAGTGCAGACCCTCTCTGAGCATCCCCTTCTGAGAACCAAGACCTTGGTATCCAGCTGTGTAGGGATTTTGGAGTCGAGCGCCAAGTTTATGTGCAGAAACTTTGTACCTAATTTGTCTTTGGTGCCAGCTCAAATCTTTGTCAGGGCTGAACTTGACCTCCATGTAATGGTTTGCTGTCAGTGATACAGATCCGGAGACTGGTGTCAGGTCTCAGACACTCCCTGATGCCTTAATCAAACCCTTTCCCAGAGCACCAGTTCTGTGGGTATTCTGGCGGATTGCCTCCTCAGGGACACATGACAGCTGAAGTGTATACTGCAGCCTTTGCATGAGGTTTCCAACTGCATCCCCGTCTCCCCCCTTACTGCCCCCCCGACACTATTTATTTTAGGCAGTGCAAGAGAGATACAGATCTAAGCAAAACAATAACATGTCTATGTGCCGTATCATGCCTCAGTTTTCTCATCATACTGGGACATTCTTGAGTGCTTTCCGGGGCCATGCTCTCGGGAACGCAGAGCCTCTTCTCTCTGGACCTGACCCTACAACATGGACCACAGCGGTTTTCCCCTCCCTTCTGTGAGCTCTAACCCCTTCCAGCATTAATATCAGACAGTCAAAATTATGCCACTTGGCACTATTTTCTTTAGCACACCTATCACACTGTCTAAACCTACTGAAAATGTCAGTGACCCATCTAGTTCCTTACCTAAGATAGACTTTCACCTCTCTTTCACACATATACATGCACACTTCATCCATCCACCCATCCATTGCCTAAGCACTAGCCCCGGGAAAGGTCTCTGGAAGCAAAAAGTCACGTAGCAATCAACAGCTGGACATTTTCTGTAATCAGAGTCTCTTCAGAGGATTTGGTGTAGATGAGTCAGCATTCTCCAATGGGCAGAAAATACTTCCTTCAGACAGTTTCTGACCGCAGAGAACTATTAAGTGCCGCACTTGTGATTCACTCCGAGAATGAGCATGCCAAGTTGAAGCGACTGGAAGAGGGAAAAAGGTTTCTAAGGATGTGAAATGTTGCCACCGTTCTCATTTTTAAATGTGCCTGAGGACATGAGGTGCCCCATTAGAATATCATGTGAACGTAGACACACTCTACACCTATCTCAAGAGCCAAATCATGCTTTTAAGGGCCTTGTCTGAGCATCTTCAGCTCCACCTGAAGTCAATGAGGGTTGATGGTGCTTAATGCTTCTGAAAAATAGGCCTAACGTGCACTGGCTTGTGTTGGTGTTTAGCCAAGAGCTTAGGAAGCACAGTCTTTTCCCTCCCTCTGCAGCTTTGGGGCAATCTGTTTTCCTGCAACAGTACAGAACAGTACTAAGAATTTATATGTTTTTTGAATGGTGGCAGATATTTGATGGAAACCTCCGTATGTAGATCTGGATACAGGTCTGCTTTTTTTTTTTTCTTTTCATTTGACCATCTAGAAACTTTCTATGGGAGGAGACCGGAAGAGTTTAGCTTGCTTACCTTGTCAAAACCCAGGCTGCAAGAGGTTACGGGAGTGGTGTATAAATACTGGGTAAACAGTGGAAAGATCATTGACACTAAAGGACAATGTTAGCTAAGAAAAGCTTAAGCTGGAAACGAGGTATTTCTAAATGGACAGTATCTTTCTAAGGGAAATAATAGAGTTTTCCGCCCCCTTCTTACTAAAGACAGAGCTTTATCATTTATTCAGATTCAGATACAGTATGCCTGACAGCCACAGCAGGAAATAAAAATCAGACACCCAGAAAATCTTCCCAGCTCTAAGGTCCTATAAGTATCTTTTCTGCGAAAGCCTGTGCTATTGAACTGATAGAAAGCTGCCAGAAAAGGAACGCTATTTGAGCCTAAGCCTGCTCATGGTGAATTCATTTGAAAATTCAAGCAGATGATTTCAGGGTAATTATTATTGTGTTGCTTGCTAGCTGCAGCTGTGATTTGCTTTTCCATAGTGGAGACAGAGCTTTACAGAATGTTTCCCAGCACCTTCTGTGATAATTGACAGCTATATGTAAACCCTGCCTATTGTTTCAGATAGCACAACATGTTCTTAATTGCATGTTTCAGATTAGAAACGGATTGAAAAATGAAAAGACAAATAAAGCAATAAAATCCTTAGAATTTGTTTCACTCATTCACTTTTTATATATACTCTTGGGTATTTTCTCCTCCTGTCACATGCATGTGAACCCAACTGGTGTTTAACAGAAGCTTTGTGAAAAAGCTGAGAAAAGACCATACTTCTCTGAAATTCAAGCAGTACTTTTATATCGGGTTGTACATGAGTATAAGAGAGACTTTTCCTATCCAAAGGAATATTCTCGGTCTTATTTCCTTTGCCCTATTATCTTTGGAGATTATTTATGTTTAATAAGGCGATGGCATCAAAAAAATGCAGGGCTAGATTGTGCCGCCTACGCAGAATGGTGTGTAGGAGTCTAATGACTCTTTTGCCCCAAAAAAAGGTCCCACAAGCATGCAACCTGTCCCCGGATGACCCTTGCTAGGATGAAGGCTGAAGACACACAAGCTCTCTGCAGAAGGTTTGCCGTAGGAATGAGAAGGGCATGTAGTTGCTTAAGACATTAATCTGTAGGAGATAATGAAGTCATGGCCTCTAGTGAAAGAAAGCGACCTACAAGCATTGGTCAAGGCTCCGTGCCCAAGCTACACCACCTCAGCAGCAACTGCGTAAGCTTACCTCACTGCCATGGCTAATCATCACCCCAATTAGCCACAACGAAGACTTTGCTAAAGCAGGTTTGAGGAGAACTGTATAAATGCATGAAAGTAATGCAGTGAGGAGACATGAGGAGCAGGTGGAGATGACAAAAAGAAAGACTTGGATGCATAGACCCTCCTCCATTAAGAGAATTCTTGCAAAACAGGCTTGAATGGAGGATTGAAGGACTTTTTTTTTAAATTGGAAAACAAAACAAAATTTGAAACACCATCACTAACCCAGTAGACCAGCAATAATCAGAAAGCCAGAGAATACTGTATGACACTGGAAAGGATTTTATATAGATGATGTCATTCTTTCTTTGAATGAATGCTATTAATCTGCATCTGAAGCGTAAAACCATGAGGTAATGGAATACATTAATTGCTGCAAGCTGCCAGTGTCTCTAGGCCAGTGGTTACCAATATTTTTGGAGCCAGCCTCTTAGCAACTTTTCCTCCCCGCCCTTGTCCCCAGAGGATAACTTCCACCTTTGCCCACAGGTTGCCATTTCAGCTTTCCACCAGCCAGAGCCTTTGCTGCTACTTCCTCTCCCGTGTCCCAGCTCCCCATGCTCCTGCTGCTTTTTCCTACCACCAGCTCCAGGAACAAGAGCACAGACCCCAGCAGAACCTATCCACTTGACCCCTGTGCTCTGCTGAGCCTCACCTTTAACGTGGGTCTACCTCGCTGGTTGGGAAGGGAAGTCCTAAGTTGCCTGAATTGTTCTCCTAGCTCAGCAGCAATGGTGAAAGGGAAGGTGAATGCAGAGAATCTGAATGGCATTTTTTCCATCACAAATTAAACAAGTGTGTGGGAGCTCTTTGGTTCAGGTGGGAGCTCATTATTGCCTTCTTCCAGGTTCTCAGCTTTTGCTCAGGAGGGAACCTCAGAGCATTTTCAAACCATTGTGTAAATGACCTTGCAGAACAAGCTATTAGCATTCACTGAGTACATCCAAGAGTAGTAACTGACACTAAGGCAATAGCACTTCCATTAATGTTTGGAGTTTTTCTGGGTTGTTTTTTTTTTGGGGGGGGGTCTAATTAGATTGTACATCCTTTGGAGCAGATTCTTCTATGTCTAATATAAGTACAGGCAGGTAACTGATACTCAATACAGGTTTTACAGTAATGTATTAGAAGGGCAAAGATAGTCCTGGCTATTTTTATAGTGGTATAAAAACAGTACCAGGTCTCTGACCCCAAGGTCTGGCCTGCCATTCCCTGAGGACTAGAGCTCAAACTGTATCTCAAGTTGTAAGCAAGCAAGAGAATTTTATTTGTGCAGCTGACATGCTAAGGTACTTAAGGTGTCTGAGATCAGGTTAAGATGTCTGTCTGGACACAGCCAGCAGCGGCTCCCACTCAGGCCTGGGGTGAAAGGGATAAAACCAGACTGCTTCTGCAGTTCCTGCTGCAGGCTTTTTTTTGACAGAGACGATTACCAAAATCTTCAGAGCCCCCTTCTCTCCAACATTGGTAATCCATCCACATGCTAGCAGCCAAGCAGTTTGGAGAGAGGAGAAGTTGTGGCAGGGGAGACTGGGAGCCAGGTTTTAAGAGATGGCTCTTAGAGAGCCATGAGATAGATGAAGCTAAGAGGAAGATGACAAGCTTGATAAGGAGATGGAGCCTAATGGAAAAGGAGGACGAGAATGGGAACTGGGAGAGGGGAATCAGAACTGGTTCACCAATGTGAGACTGACTGGAAAATCAGCCTGGCAGTGGGACAGGGGAAAGGAGTTAGGATGAGACAAGGCAGAAGACTGGAGCTGGATGAAGGGTCTACAGAGGTACCCTGGTGGGCTGAGAGACTTTTTAGCTTTGGGGTAGAGCTGGAACTGTCTGGAGACTGTACAGTAAGGAGATACTGGTGAAGAAGAAGGACTGAGGGGAGGAAGAGATTAAGCGAGGGGAAAGTGTAGTTGGGCAAGGAGCCTGGGATGGGGATTCGCAGCCAAAGGAGGGAGGGAGGAAGGAAGGGAGGAAGGAAGGGGTTCGACTGGCAAGGAGAAGCAGATAGGGCTGAGGAGTGCACCAACGGAGAAGAATCAAAACAGGAACATCGTAGTGGGGTGGGACAGAGTCAATCAAGCTTGGGAAGGAAAAGCAGAAGAGCATGTGCCTCTTGTAGCACATATTTCTTTGGTTCATCCTTTCCGGCGTCAGCAAATAGCACTGAAACCCACTGGAAAAGCGTCTCTCTCACACACACACACACACACGCACACGCACACAGAGAGAGAGATCCTGTCAGATATACAGGGCAATGATCAAACTCTGGTGGAAGTTGTCCTTTAGCTCATGCAGCAGATGTCTTCAAGATCATTATGCAGGTTCCTGTGTGCTGGGGTACTGAGAGACAACAAAAGCACATTTCTAGGCTTTCAACGTGCTTTTATAAACCTAGGAAATAGTGGTCATGTCATTTTGTTTTTTCTTTTATTAATGTTTAAAAAAATCAAGTTCTTTTAGTCATCGGGCAATACTAGAAATTAAGGTTTCCCATGCAGCAAAATCCTCTCAGCCACGAGACTTACACCTTTAATTGGATGATCATACACACTTTTCCCCTCAGGACTCTTCTTTGCTGAAGGTGCAGGATTGATCTGCTCTGGGATGGATCCAAGCTTTACAGAGTCCCCTGCTTTATTCGATACAGAAATTGGCAAATGTGTATTGCCTGAGACAAAGGACTGAGGAAGGAGATTGTCAGAGCTGTATCTTGCCCTGGAAAAATAAAAATCTGTCCTTGGTTCTGCTCTAATTCCTGTATGATGTTAATCAAGTTTTGACAGTTTGACAGCTTATTTAAGAAATTGTGTTTCTTACATTCTATATTCCAAACTTCAGGTGCTGATGCTTATGCTTACAACAAAAGTCAATGGAAGTTGTTCCCCCACCAAGTAAAGTGCTGTATAATGCTAAAGCTTCAGAAAAAAATCAAACTGGGCATTTAAAATTAATGAACAAATGGGTATTTGTGATACTACAGTGGTGGGTGTTACAGATATTAGTAATTCTGTCTCCACCACAGGGTTTGAATGGCACCATTACTAAGGCTTTGGTACCATGCCTTGAGCAATATGGTGAAAAAGAAATATTGAACAGGAGCTCATTAATGGTGCAATCAGACACAATTTTCTGGCTGCAGCGGATCCTGTCTCATGGGTTGCTGACCCCTCAGATCTGCTGGCAGAATAGTACATCTTGCTTTTCCTCAGTTTTGCAAAAATGGTCTGTCTTAGCGGGGGCACTGTTTTGCCTGCCCTTTAAAAGCATGTACACCTCCCCTCCTCCCCCCAAAAAACAGATCATTTGACAGGATTTGAGTTAGGAAATGACTACAGATGGAGCGGTGCTGGCAGATCAGAAAGTGTGATTATATCCCTGGCAGAGAAGGGGTGATGAGTAGCTGGTGGTAGGGCCAGGGCAGTAGACTTTTACTTGGGATGAGCTGTGATCAAAACACGTCTGACCCTGCTCCTCTGGAGTCTCACCCTCAGCAACACGCAGTGCATGTGGTGGCCTTCACCCAGAGCAAAGGAGCATGGCGTTGGTCTCCAATACTCACTATACAGGACTAAACTGATGCTGCATGGGTAATCTTTCTTGTAGCATTTCCTAACTACTGAGCGGTGAACTTTACAGTCTGAGTAGTGTTTTCTGAGCATGTTTTTGTGCATAAGTACACACAGAGATACACGTTACATAAAATAGATGTGTACCATGCATATGTATGACTTTCCATGGAAAACTGTATCTGTTTGCTACCTTTTCTTTGCTGTGCACTAGGAAATACTCAAGGGGCAGATGAATCAGTTCTATGGCATGGCCAAAATCACAATGAGTCTATGAAGTGGACCTCACAGGGAACATTTAAATCCCATAGGTATGTTAGAGACACTTAGTAACTTCTGGTTAACAGCTGCTATTAAATATTAACAGCTGCTCTGGACTGTTGGATGAATGATAGTTTGGAAAGCTTTCTGTGCAGATCCATGACATAACTGTGTCTCAGTTGAAAAAGAATGCTTCCTTTAATCAAATCATTGTGTAACATGTCTGATTCACCATGGAGTTGCTAAGTAGTGTGTCCCAAGTCTCTGCAGCAGATACAAGGCATAATTTGGGGGTGGAAATGGAAAAGGGAAATGTGTTTTTTTAAACCATGCTCACACTCTGAATCTTAGGCCAGCGGTGGACAAAACCAGTTTCCTAACTTAAACTGGAGTCTGAAAGCTTCTTTGATTTGTCCCAACTGCTGGTGGCCCCAAGAACAGTTTGAAAGGAGAAGTAAATAGGCTGAGTGCAGCAACTAAGCATCAGCTGGCAGTGGGGATGTCCTAGTCTTAATCCTTATGCCATCCTCAGAGAAGATATAAGGATATATAAGGTGATCTGCTAACTTCGTGATAGCGAGTTAGGCAACTCCCCCAGAGCGAAGCCGGATGGCTTTCAGGACGTTTTGGGTTGTCTCTGTTATTGCAAAAGGCTGCAATGCAGATACGTGGGCTGAGCTGGGAAACCTGCCCCTCTGCTGCGGTGTTCCTTGAGTGATATTCGTGCAAAAATGCTTCTGTTTTGATTGAGAAGGCTTTACCAACTGAAAGGAGGTTTAACGTTGGCAGAACTATAATTTGCACCAACTGGTATGGCTTTTCTGCACTGAAAGAAGGATTGAAAGGTAGTTACAGCTCAAGATCCATTTTATGGAAGTTTAAAAGACAACAAGAGGTACAACACTACAGTGACACAGGTGTTGTGTGCAGGTCTTGAAATGGCTTACAAGACCAAGAGGGCCTGGGACACATTATCAGCACCTAAACCTTCCCTGAGGGAACTAATTGTGCCTGTTGGGAGAAAAATAATCTATTCTCCTTTGAAAGAGAAAACTGAGTTTAAAAATGGAAATGGTCTCCTGATAAACAGTGCCATAAAGCTGGAGAACGCTTCCTGTGGCACGCTGGATGTGATAACCTGGAATAAATGTCAGTTGGTTGAAGGGGCTTCCACATGGTAACCATTCATGCTATGCACAAGTGGTGCGATTGATTTTTGTAATCCCAGACAAAAGTAGACTCTTCTGAAGCATTGTCAGCCTGTGAAAAGCTTCCAAAGACCAAAGCTAGTGCTGAAAAGCCAACGGGGTGGCCAGCTTCCAGCTTGGCATCTGCTGCTAATGTTCCATCTACCTAAAACTGCCATTATAACATAGTTAGAAAAGGCGTTTTTCATTTCCTGCTCTGCACTGATGTGTAGAGTTACTGTGTGCTGTTAGCAACTAAGTGCTGGTTTTCACTTCAGAAACAGATGCCTTTTATTGAAGGCTGGATCCTGGCAGCCCCTCCATAACTACGGAGATGGAAAAGGGTGCAAGAAGCCGCCTGGACACAAACGAGCATGTACGGTGCTCTTTCCATCAAGCTTGGTTTTCTTTTTCCACTCTCCTCAGCTTTAGTTTCTCAGATGTGAGGCTCCTCTCCTGATATGACCATGCTCATGCAGTGTGAAGAGGAGCAGTCGCTGCATCTCTCCAGCATGTGAGAGCACTCCTGGACGCGCTTAGCTGCAGTCCCTGCCCAGACCTTCTTCCTATGTGAAATTGTTGGTGTAAGAGCTATAAGCTGCTCTGTAGTTTCTAAAATATTTCAGACCTCCTCCATTAAGACGTGCTATGCAGCCGCCAGTCTCTACAGATCAGAGCATGATGGCCACTCATGGTGGCCAGAGTTCAGTCTGAATCCGATTCATTTTCTCTGAAGCTGTTTCAGAAAATGAAACTGCCCTTGTCCTCTCCATGGATAATCCCCTCCTGCTAGTGGTCATGAATCACCCTTGAATAACTCTTCCGTATAGATGGTTTTGAAGTTCTGTGGAGTCATCTGTGCAATCTGGGAGAGTTTGCTGCACGCTGGCTCCACACCTGCGTTTTCCAGAACAACCCAGAGGGAACTGCCTTGTTCGATTGCTCGCAGTGTCCCACAACACTCACATGCAGTACCATACACCACTCTTCTTTGTTACCCCCATCTCTCTTTTCAAAGCTTAACGCAGCTTTTGCAGCATTCTTGCTTTCCAGGTTTTAGTTGAGTTAGGTCATAAGCATGTGTTTACTCTGTGACTGTCTCTGCTGGTTGAAGACATTGCCGCCCCAAGGTATTGGTTATTGTTCCTGTGCCAGAGGTCCCCATTCCCACCGATCTGCCAGCAGGTGGAAATATGTTTACATACACCATTTGCTTCTTTACAAAATTAACTCAGTTAACTTAAACCGCTAAAGAAGGCAGTCTGAACTAGCCCACGTGCAGTGGAGCAGCTTAGGGAGTGTCCACACAACCCCTTCTGCTGGCAGAGCAGGAGCTGTAAACTCCATGTGGGACACTAATGTGCTCAATCACAGCTGAAAAAGTAGAGCTAGTAGAAGACATTTTTCCACAACATTGAAACCCAGCTGACTTCAGCCTGGACCATTGGAGGTGATGCTAGGGCATGCATGGGATTTTAAATATTAAAAAGTTCCAACATAAACTAAATTAAAATCTAATTACACAAATTTGCAATGAAGAGGGAAGAATAAATGTAATACCTGAACTCTATTAAAGGATTTGCATTTGTATGGGAACATTTGCAAAATTAAATGTTTTAAAAATTGTTTCAGATGATTTGGCCAGAAATAATTATGGCATAAAGCCAGACTGTATAATACAGAGAAAACCAAATTAAGCTAGGACATGAGGTAAAGGAAGTTATTCATAAGAATAATTGTTTTATATTTAATATACTTTTTTTTCAGCAGCCCTGAAATGTCTTACTGCGGGATAATTAGAATATAACCTTGTCCCAGGAAACCCAACAGTTGCAAGCCTCATCCTGCGTGTGTGTGTGCATGCATGTCTGCCTGTACACTGCTTGTAACAACCCGACCACTGGCAAGGGCGAGTCCGGGGAATACAAATTTTTCTCAAAATTCAGGCTATTTCAGGATTCGGTGTGGGGTCCAACCTGGTGTCAGACACTCACTAGTGAGAGCAGAGAGAAGGCAAACAGCATGTGAATTAATTTTTTGGTTGATTTTTAACTTAGGAAGGTCTACAGGTGCCACCAAAGACCACAAATAATAGAGAGCAGCTTGGAAAGGTTGCCCTTGTGGACTGGAAAGATCAAAGGGAGAATCAATTTGGGGAAAATAGTCCAAAAAGTGAACGTAACAGGTAGTAGTGGGAGTAGAAAGTAGTAATGCAAATAAAAAGAAAGGATGTAGGAAGGATGCAGGAAATGCAGAAGAATAAGTTCCAGATTTATAATGATTTGTAGCCAGGCAAACTAAAAAGTCCTTGAAGAGATTTTAAAGCAGTCTGGATGTAAATTTGAATGCAGGCCGTATTATTTGCAGGTTGGAGTTTTTGTTTAAAAGTACTTGCAATCCCTTTATTGCCACTGTGGCTTTCTTTAACTTTTTAATCTTTGACTTGCTGTGTGGCATCAGATACATTTTTAGAGTTAAGGACTATTCCAAGCCTTAGAGGATCTAAAATCATAAGCCAGATTTTTGGAAATGAAGAGAGCAGACTTAAGAAACAGAATATTAACATGGTGACATATATATGCTATACATACATACATATACATGTATGTGTTATATATACCCAAGTATGTTTTGCAGTTTCTTTTGCTCATTCTCTCCCTGAGGTCCCTGAGAGCACTGACAGTCCTTAATGGCCCTGATCAGCCTCACCTGGGACCACCGCCCACCTTAAAAGAACCCAGAAACCCTTCTAAGTTTGGCTAGAGACTATCAGCTCTTGCCTAAGCTGTTTAGAGGAACGCTGATCAACAGCTCAGCCTGGCTATGGCTGGCCATGGAGTCCTTTTCTCTGGAGCTCAACACGTGGACTGGTTTCCCAGCCTGAACCTGGCTCTATCTTGTCACCTTGGTCCTACCTAGGCATCACTGGACCTGACCTGTGAACTGGTTTCTTGGCTTGATCTTGGACCTGCCCTGTCAACATGCTTTTGCCTTATGGTCTGGACCCTTGGTTGGACCTGGCCACCATCTCTGGGTCTGTCCTGCTTGGTTCACTCGGGGCTGTGGGGCAGGCCATGGGATCACCTCAGCTCCTGGCTTGCCATCCCTTGGAGAAAAGACCTGCTCTTGCTGCTCTCTGACACTCTTCAAGCATGTATGTGAGTGTGTAGAGGTGAGCTACTGTGGCCATCGCTGCCAAAATTACAGAAGATGGTGACTCCTGTCCACTCTGCAGAAGCACTCTAACTGAAGTCACCTTTTTGCTGTCTCTAACTGGCTCCTCTTCCCCTGGAGGCAGGAAAGTAGCAACAGAAGGCAGAGGTAAGGAACAGAAGTCTCCGACAGCGTTGCTATAATATCTCCAACACAGGAGAAAATCTAGATAACACTTTTATTTTCAGATGTGAAGATCTGTGGTTCAGATTTGGCTAGAGAACTTTGCCCACAAATAAAGATAATCCTCTGTTCAATGTTTCACCTCACTGGCTTGAGCCTGCAAAGCATTGCTTGTCTAGGTAAGAAATGTGCACTGATGTGATTCACATGAGTGTTTCCAGAGCTTGGTGTTTAGGTTGTACTTGCTGTTTCTTATCAGTCAGACCAATGCACTTGCATTTTATAAGTCAAGAGGACTGGGACTCTGCAGTTGATGGTATTTCTGCAGTAGACTTCCAGAATCAGCTTTTGATCACTGTTGACTGCATCCAGTCAACTCCACAATATCGAGGAATGTTTTTGGTCTCAGTAGTAACAGGACTGGGCAGCGGGTCCCAAATTTTAAAACGAGGAACAGTCGTTTGCACCTTCATGTCCTCTCTGTGCTCCTGTTGAGAGCTGCTTAAGAGGTATACACAAAACGATCAGCCAAGGGGGAGGATGATAGAGAAGTGAGTGAAGGAAGCTTCAGTCCTTCCTCTCCTAACCCGCAACTTCTCAAAAGATGCATCCAGATTGGGGAGAATAAGGTGGAACACATAATGTCTCCTCATGCAAGCTGGGTAGGGAAAAGGTGCTTTGAAGTTGGGAGAGAGGCAGTGTGGAGGAGAACTGGATAAAGAGACAAAACACACAACAGCAAGATGGGCCCTGGGAATGGGAGTAGGGAATGAAGGAGTAATTAAAAAGTGTGTGTAAGTGGAAAGGTTATTTAAAAAAAAAAAGCTTATAGGCAGCTTGCAGGAAAAAGGGGAGATGCAAAGGTGGGTACCACGAGTTTGGCCTCCATAAACGAGACCAAAATTGTCATGCTTACTTCATTCTACAGTCTGTAGCAGTGAAGTGTTTCTGCATCTCTTGTGTGATTAAAATGTTCTTGGCATCAGCTTTGGTTTTAATATGAATGGTTTTTAAACATAATTTGAACGGTTTTTACAGCTTTGTGTATTTCTATTTAAGAGACAACAAAAGTAATGCACAGTTCTGTTTTTTACCAGAGAAGGATCTCTAAAGCATTACACCAGAATGGCACTACGGTCTTGATAATAAGATCGTGCATGGTGGAGCGTTGCAGAACTAGCTCTGAATATTTGCAGACAATGCCTCTGACTCAACAAAAAGCACAACCTGTGGTTTGTTAGCCCCATTGATCTCTGTGCCTCGTTGTGTATCTGATCCTGTGAACAGCTTGCACGAAACGGAGCCCTAGATGGGGGGAGGAGGGGTTCAGTTATGTTTCAATTCTCTGTGAACTTTTTTGATGTAGTAACGCTCACTTTCTTTTTCCATTTGAAGCTTACTGCTGAGGCTACAGTAAGATCATCAGGGACCCTAGGCATGAGTGGTCCCACTAAGCCAACGGGATAACTCACATGTTTAAATGATGCCTGTAAAACTTGATACAAGAAGCCCGTAAGCATATGCTCTGGCTTTCTGAGAGCGCACTCACTGGCATTAGTGGGACTTAACAGACGCGCAAATTCTTTCCTGAAGATAGGCACAGGAAAAATTTTTCCACAGGGGAAATACCCCTCTAGAGAGGGATTCACAGCTGTGCTACATACTCTTCACTCTCTCTGCACGCTGGTGCCCAAAGCCTTTAGGGAGATGAGCTGTTCTTTGCAAGCTCCTCTCCTATCTGTGCCCAGCATCTGCCTCATGTGGCTGGGGGTCTATCTCAGCAGGCCTGGCCTCCATGCTGGATTTCTTCTGCTCAAGTATTGACCTGGGCTTTTGTCACCCCTGCCAAACTCAGTATTTTTAAGAGGTGAGTGTGTGCCATGTTTGGGGGTTTATGGGCTGGCCAGCCACTCCTCCTGTAGGATTTCTATGGCAATAATATGATTTACGTACCTCGGAGAAACTATGCCAATTTAAGCCAGTGGAGGATCCGTGTCTTAACTTTTGCTTTTCCTTGTGTTGCCATGAGCTTATCTGCAAGCTTAACTGTGTATCAGTCTCAGAGTCTCCTCTCCACAAATGTACGCACATTTAATTCATCAGTATGGCTGTTCCACAGTTTGATCAAAGTAAGATATGTGTCATATTTCTGTGACGTAGAAAAGGCCTTAACACTTGCTGTAAAGACAGGGCTGGGGAATGATTTGCCTCTGAAGAAAATAAAGTGTGCTTTTGCTGTTGTACCACTTCTTAAGCCAACAGACAAACAGCTTTGAGGAAATAAAGTGTGCTTTTGCACTGTTGTTCTTAAGCCAACAGACAAACAGCTTTGAGGCCTGCTGTTGCACCCTAGAACACATTTTGATGTTGCCTTTCAGGACATTACAGTGTTTAAATAGAAGATATAGTCAGTTATGGAATCTCTTATCCCTTCTTGGTGAAAAGGGGCTTCAACTGGGATGTGACGAGCCCATGGCACAACTTTCTGGAAAGGGTACAATGTGCAGCTGGACCTGAAGAAGCCTGAGCAGAGGCTGCCAAGCCAGCCTGGAGCAACAGCCCGGCCAGGTGGGAAACAGGGCTGGATGTCAGCTTTCTGGGCTGCCTAGCAGCCTTCGTCCAATCCGTGAAAAACCAAACCCAAAATATTTCTCTCCTTACTGCAGTGAGAAGCCAGCCTTGAACCAGGTCTCACTTATATCACTGCTGCTCTCCTATGCCTAGCTTTCTTCTGTCTTGTACGCTACGTGGGTAATTGTTTATCGATGTGTGAAAATGGGTAGAGGATGCAGTCATGCTGCTGTGATAGGATTTTGGATAATGAGATCCATGGCTTTTACAGTGTTAGCCTTGTGAAATTTTGGGACAGCTGCAAGGCTCCAAGTGTTGTGTTTTCAACTTGCATTTGTTTGCTAAAGCATGTTTTGAAAACTTTCTATGCTCCTCAGCATTGGAGCCTGACACTTGTTAGACTGAGTTCAAAAAGATAAAAAGATAGAACAAAATCACTGGCCACAGCTGGAGGAAATGATTTTTCAGGAGACCCACAAAGAGGGAAATTACACAGCAGGATTATTAACAGAAAGGCACCAAGACCATTCAAAGCAAAACCATACATTTAGTTATTGTTGTAGCCATTTGGATTTAAGGAGGACTGAACATCTTTAAATGATAGAAATAGCACAGCTTACAAAAGGTGCTATATGTCTGGCTTGTGACACACCACTGCAAATACTCCGTGTATTATTTGAAAGCCACTTCATAGTCAGGGGAACAAGGCTAAAGGAACTTGAAGCTTTGTTGTTGATCTGTGCCTAATGATCCGCAATATGCCTGACAAAGTAAACATCCCAGTAATCAAAGAAATTTTAACTTGTTTGAGATTTTTCAACAGAATGGGGATTTTTTCCTCTTTGTGGATTTCTTTTATATTCACATCTGTACTGGGAAGGAGGCAGGGGAAAACATTTCCAGAGAAAGTAAGAGGAAATAAGCAAAACATAATTAACCCTGCAACCTTTGAGCTGCTAAGCTAACTTAATATGCTCAGAATGTGATATTTAAAAGACTTTCCCATATGTGTCTGTGGCAAACATAATACTCAAGTGCCGTTGAATGGCAAAATACTTGGGGAAGAAGGCATGGGATGAAATGCTTTTTAATCATTCAGGTATGTTAAAATGTTTATGGTCGAATCTGAAGAAAAAGCATACCAGTGAAAGCATCTTGGCAAGGTGAACTTCTGTTAAGTACATATCTGTCTTCTGTTTCTTTAACAAATAAAATAAAAGGCTTAGCAAAAAATGCTGGCAAACCACACTGTACTTAAATGAACGGTTCAGAACCTAGAGCTACTGAGAAAGAAAGATCAGAATGAACTGGCGAGCTGAGGGAGATGCGGTAGAAAATACGAGCAACTTCATGAAAAAGTTCAGACATGGCAAGAAACTCGTCTAGCTCAGTTAGGAGTAAAAATACATGGGTGCAAGGGAGTAAAAGGGCTGTAAAAGTACAGAGCCTGCTGACCTACAGAGAAACAGTTCTTTCTGAAAAGACGGAAGCAATTTTCAGTGGAAAGCCAAAAGCTCTGGGACTTGCTTTTCATGGCTACATTTACGTTAACTTCAGAGCACCAGCCCAAGCTCAAACTTGCCTCCTGTTTGGACATAAGACTCTGCTCAGGGCCTTGAGTGAGCTCCATCTCAGGAAGGAGGAAGGGAGTCTGAGCTGGCTCAGCCCTGTAATAATAAACCCAATGGTATCATATCCTGCACTGCAGATGAGCCTTTGCCTTCTCCCAAATCCTCCATCCCAGATCTCATAGTTCTGTGTGGCAATTATCTCTGTCCCAGGAGGGCTTAATGTCACATCCCACAAAGCCCTGCTAGATGTGTGGTGTGCTGAGTACAAGGCATTCATCACATGGCAGCGGTCCAGCCTGCTCCTCATCCTGCTCAGCGCAGGTCAGCAACAGCATGGGCACAGCATATGCCTTTTAGAGAAAAAGACAGCACTGGTTTAACCAGTCTGGTTTTAATTTCTTTCTTTTTTTTTTTTCTCCTTAGACTTTGGCATGCCATCATGGAGGGTTTGGCTGGGCAGGGAGCGCAGCCAGCCTGCAAAGTGCTGAGGATGAGTCTCTTGCTCGTGGCCTCTCCATCCTTCTCCGCAGAGAGAACGCTGTGTGTGGTGTGGGCACAGCACTAGTCTTGCCAGAGCTTGCAGTACCAAAGGAGACCTCAAAGGGACTCTGCTAGAAAGCAACCTCCTCAGCAGGTGCTTCACTCTGTGGCTGATCTCTTCTCTTGCGACTAGAGACATGAGGCCTTGTGTGCTGGGAGGAAAGAAGGCTGATGTCAGGTTGTGGTGGTGGTTTAGGTAGGGTGAGGATTGCTTCCCCTGCCTGGAGGAGCTGTTGTTGGGAAAGCTCTCCAGCACTTGGGGCTCTTCCAAGGAGGGGGAAGGACAAATAGTCACCAAAACAGTTTTTAGCATAGCATCTTAAACACAGGTATTCTTGTCTGAGATACTCTGATATCATTAAGGTGAACATGGTGTAAATAACTAGATACGGCATCAGTGATCATGAAGTTCATTGAAATGTCTGGTTAATAATACCTGGAAAAAAGATGCTCTGTCAGTGAATTGTGCCTTGTATCACTTGATTGACCTGAAGCTGGACAGACTTGCACCTTTCCTTGGCCTCAGGGGTCCACGCCAGTGACCACCACACACAGCTGCAGTGTACACATATAAGTAAAAAGTAATGTTGGGACAAAATTCTTCGATGGAATATTTTTCCACTGCAGAATGACAGTTTGTCCAAATCAGAAGGAACCGATTCAACTTATGGGACAACACAAAAGCAACCCCCCTTTTCAGACATTGTGTGAGGGGAGATACAGGACATTGCCACGCAAAGTGTCCCAGCCAGGACCAGCTCCTTGCTCAGAGCAGCAGGCTGCGGGGAGCAGCGCACGGCCAGGTCTCTGCTGTTGTCTTCGCCTGCCTCCAGGAAAGCATCTGGCCGTTGCTGACAAGGAAGAGTTGCGAGTATCTAAGGTGACAGTTACTGCTGGAGAAAAGGGGCAAAATGACCACTCCTCGCAGCAGCGGTTGCTGCCCTATCTCTCCGGCCCCGCTGCAGGAGCGGCAAGCCCTGGAAACGCTCTGAGCACCGGCTCGTGCTAGGTAAGCTGAGATCCTCTGACTTTCGTCTGGATAGCGCTCCATGAGGAGCCTCAGAGCACAAGCTAATAGACAGCAGTTCTTTTAGCGAAACCTTTATGTTAATTCAATACAGACTACTTATGGAATTTCCCTTCTCTGAGAAAAATCTCAACTTCTATAGAGAAATAGCGCTCAGTCTTGTTTTTTCTTTTCAGAACTTCAGAAGTTCCCTCAAAAATTCCCTGAAGCCTTAATAATAAAGATTCTCAGTTGCGTGTCAGGATGTAATGTACAATAAAAAATTTCCATAGTTAAATTTACCACAGTGCTTCACATTCAATATATACCAAGAATTCTAGCAAAATCACTTACTGTTCAACTAGAGATTTATCATGGGGTGCGTAACAATGAATTATTTAAAAGTACCTAATGTATCATGGTTTCTTGAGAGCTTAATGTGTGTATGTGTATATATTTATACATAAAATACCTGTGAGCCATTACAGAATACCAGTTTCTGAGCGTAGGGGTTTCGAGCGTAAATCTGGAGGATGTTTAAAAATAGGTGTCCTCCTGAATATGCAGTGGAATTTTAGAACGAAAAAAGCCTTAATAATCTTCCCCGTTCAGATATACACACAGTCATTTAAAGGGAATCTGTATCCTGTAGGGCTCCTTTTAGGAGAAATTTTAAAAGCGTCTAAATTCTGCCATGAAGGATTTTTTTCAATGTGCATATTGATGCGGCATTTTAGATCTCACTGAAAACTTTTAAAGAATTTCCCTCACTTGCACGTTTGAGAAGATTACCATGTGCCTCCTACTAGCAATCATCCACAGTACTTTTTCCCAAAGTACTTTACTGAGTGGGTATGCGGTTCCTTTTTACTGATGGAAAAACAGACAGAAAGAGATGAAGTGGTCTGCCCAGGATAAACAGCCTGGTATGCCGCCTGTTCAAAACCCTTGGGACTGTATTTTCTGCCTGCCCGGAGGGGAGCCTGCCGGAGCAACACGGAGCTGGGCTGCAGATGGCTCTTTGGCCCCTACTTCTGCTCACTCGAGGTGAGCGGGCTGAAGAGCGTCACCAGCTCTCAGCTGCCTCTTCGGCCACTTTTTCAGATGGCCGTGGGAATAACCTCATGGGGCCAGGCTTTCGGTTCTGTGTTTTGTCCTCTCACCCAAACTGGCTTGGAGATGGCTGGTTTTATGTTCAAGGGTGGATCAGCTGGCACCATCTGACACGCCCCATGCCTCCCTGGGGACCTGTCTCCTCTTTGACACCTCATTAAGTCATTCTTGTAAAAACACTTCTGCTTGTTTGCAGAGGAAAGGCACCTATTATATTCCTGTGCATATCCATGTGGTGAGAGAGCTGGGTTTTCATGCTGCTGGGTGGGATGCAGTTTGACTTCCAGCAGAAGAATGGTTTCCTGCTGGCTCCAGGGAGTTTGCTGCTGTCCTTCATTTCAACTTGCACGTCGGAGCACCTACTTTGAACTTATTCAGGTCCTTGCAAAGAGACGGGTGACCTAGGATAGGTCTCTTTGGCACCAGTAGCAGCTGTGGTGGGTCCTTTTTTCTCAGGCGTCTTGTGAGAAAGGGCCAGCATCTGATGCTTCCTCCCTGATGACTCTGGTGACAACAACCTGAAACTTCCAGACAACGAATAGAAGAGGAAGGAGCCAGATGCCGTGTATCGCAAAGGCCAGCGGGACAGACTCTGAGAGACAGCTGAACAGAACAAGTAGAGGTCCAGAGCTAGTTTCAGAGGTCACTTGATCTCAGGTTTGTGACCGGTCACACTTGGTACACTAATTTAAGCTCATGGCACCTGCAGGATCACATTCATATTGATGTGTTCAGGCTAATGGCAATTCTGTTCTTCAGCAAGTCAGAGACCTAAGTCTAAAAACCAGAGGGGGAAGACAAGCACAGTCTGTAAGTAAAAAAACCCCATCACTTTCTTGTCTAACTGGAGAAGTAGTAGAATACAACGTTTCTCCTTGAAGATACTCTTCGAGGTTCTGATTCTTCCATAAATCTCTAATTCTGTGATGAATACCACCTCTCGCCCTAACCGCCAGGTTGCAGACTAGCCAGGCGGAGTGAAGGCAGGTTGTCCACAAACTTCTGCCTTCTGTGTAGTGAATACTTCTGTTGCTTCCGGGCAGGAGGCAGGACAGCTTACCCACAGCAGAGAATGTGCCACCATTGTAAGCCGTAAGTGTTTTCAAGGTATAATTTAAGTGAGCTCAAGAGGAAGAACAGCCTGGCGACAGTGGTCTCGTGTCTGTACGCGGCTCTGCCATGAGCTACTCTGCATCTTCCTGCCTTGGTTTCTCCCCTGTGAAATGGGGATGAAAGGACTCATCTGTCTTCCGAAAACCCTGCATGATTAAATGCAGTTTGAAAGAAGGCCCTATGAAAAACTCGAAGGCTCTGGCAACGGTGGTCATGTTCTCTTAAGGCAGGCCCTGGTCTTACAGGAGAAGGATGTAGCGCGGCCAAAGCGCTTACAGCTGAGCACAAGGGGTGCCAGGGGAGCGCAGGCACGGGAGGAGGAAGAACAGTGAGGTGATGCAAGAAATATTTAATTGGGTTTATTTGCTAAAGACATCACGTGCTGGCTCCAAACGCAAAACCTGATGGAAAACCCGAGCGGTAATGGAAAGTTGCCAACACCTCTTTGTCAGGCAGCCCGGATAAAAATAAAATACAAAGGACCTCTCCGCAGCGCCAAAAGCCCAGCCCAAGGCCCCCCGCCCTCCACCTCGCCTTTTGGGGGGAGGCACGGAGT
>NW_008794709.1:693614-732455 GCF_000699145.1 Aptenodytes forsteri
GTGCAGCGCTTTGTTCGGTGCGGCGTTGCAGAGGGGTTTTCCCAGGCTCCTCCCTCTTTATTCATTCATGTTTTTTTTTCCTCTCTCCCTTCCCCTTCCCTTTGCAACCCTGCTCGCACATACCGACGGCTCTCGGGGCCCCGGGGCCGGCTGCCTCCCCGCCCCGCTTCCTAATCTGCATTTTTTTTGGGGGGGGGGATGTGACCGCTGCGTTTGCAAAGGCCCGTTTCTCCCTCTCCCTTTCTTGTTCAAATTAAGGAGGGAATGACTTTTCGCGTGGGTCCTGCGCGGTGTTTCCGCCGTGGCTTTCGCACGGCCATCTCTTCCCCCGAAAGAATGAGTCCTGCTGGCGAGCGGGGGAAATTGGTGGTTTTAAAGCGTAAATAAGATGTCATTTGTGCTGCAGGGGAGCATCGGGAGGTGCTTATGATTTACGGATACCTGGGGGATTTCAAACTCCTGCTTCAAATAACTTGCATAAAGAAGTGACGGTGTTTATTATAATCCTTAAAAACCTCAGCCCAGCACCCAGAGTAAAGGGGGACTGGGGTTCGGGGGAGCTTGCTGCTTCAAGCAGTCTGGCCACTTCTCTACGTTTCCAGTTTGTGTCCGAGACCAGGAAAATGGACCTGTTAGCATAAGGTTTTATTTCATTTCTGAATCTTTCTGTTATCCTTGCAGATAAAGTGGCAGGAGCGAACAACTTGACAGGCTGTGTGCTCTGTTTTGGATTTTTCCTTGTTTTTCCTTTAACGTGCAGTAATACCCTAGTGAAGAACCATTAGTCAGAATAATATTTTCCAGCCTTCCTTTGTGTCAGTTGCAGTCAGTTTCTTCTCCTGTTTGGGTCCTTTTATGCAGCAACAGACAAAAGAAACATTAAAAATTAATGATTATATTCCTCAACAGTCTGTAGACTGAAGGGGTGGTTGCAAGTAGTCTGTTTTAAGTGGGTTTGAATTCCATTTTTACAAAAACATGGTTGTCTTAAAAAAAGCCCCAAACCCCGTAAATTAATACAACAAATGCTAAAAATTCTACATACTTCGTCCTTTGAGTAGCTATCCTTAATCAACTTGTCCATATTAGGGGCCAATTCTGAAGTTTATATAAATCTTTAAGATTTCTTCCTTCTTTTTAGTGTTAACTAAAAAAAAAAAACAACCTGTTAACCTGAGGTAGTATTACTATTTAAAAAAAAGGCGAAAAGTTGTTAACGTTTTATTTCGTTTAGGTGGAAGAGTGGAATTACACCAGTCATTTTCTGTTTTAAGTTCTTGTACGTAAGTGGTTTGCCGTAGTTCCGTGGGAGGTTTCATATCCTGTAGGATTTGAGAAACTAAGCAAAATGCTCCTTAAACTGGAAGTAAGTTGTAAGAATATTTGAAAAGTAAGATAAAGTTTTGTTAGTCTTGAAAACGATGCAGTTTTGGGGATGCAGATGTAGGTTTGTGCCATTTCAGCAGCAAATCTGTGTGTTAGGCTATTAAAAGAATTCCCTGGTCCGTGGGGTTTATCCGTAGCGGGGCTTTGCTGGCTGCAGCCTCCTGTAAATGCAGGGGCTGCTGCAGCCACATAGGACCACACCAGGGCACAAAACTTGCTGTGCAACGGTTTGCAGGTGGGTCAAGAGCCGGTGTGATTCTCCGTTGCACATCGATATTTCAGCAGAAATATCCTATGGGGAGTTCTTCCGGACTTTCACGCTCTGTGTATGGAAATCGGAGGTGACTGATGTTATAAACAGGGTGGATTATTGCTGATGCGGTGTGTGTTTGCCCTCCATTCTGCTCTCCCCCCACCCGGAGATGAAGATCTGTATCTTAAAGCCTGATGTCAAATTTTGTTTAGTTTTCTGGATTTATTTGCATGGGACACGAGTTGTTGGAAGACGTTTTCTGGCTAGAAAACAGCTGACAAATGTGGAAAAGTGTCTTAGTTTTCTCTTGCTTCCTGAGTAATCCCAAAAGGAGTTTCACCCTCATGTAGTTTTCTTAAGATATTGGAACATTTCACTCTGTAAAAGGATAGGTACAGAAATATTTCTTGCTCATTGCTAATTTCCATAGCTGTTTGAGGATGAAAGGGAGCAGATAGGTATCTTTGTTTTCCTTATTAATGCGTCCATCTCATAACTTTTCTCTCTCTTTTTTTAGCACACGGATTAACTGACCCCTTTGACAAGTTTATGGAGCTGCCATCTCTCTGCTTGCTGTACTTTCCATTTCTGAGAGGAGAAAGTGGTGTATGAGATTGGAGGAAAATGCCTCGGACAAAGCAGATACATCCCAGAAATCTGAGAGGTATGTAGCTCTCAGCTGAGAAAGAAAAGATCTTGGGGAAACTCAGTTGCCGTTTCAATTACGAGGTTAAAGGAATATGTATTTAAGAAGTCTGTTTTGATCCAAAAATAGTTTACAAGCAAGTTTTAGGAGTCATCCGCGAGGTAGCTCTAATTTTGAGAGAAATAAGTGGAATCTGTTCTTATTCCTGCAGTCTGCGTGCTTGACAGCATTCTTGATATCCTCCAGCTTACAGCAATAACCAGCATGAACTTTGAAAATGCAAAGGAAGACATAGTTTCCTTACCAGAGAATTTACAGTTGAAATGTACAGGGAGGTGGGAAACGCGTGTAACGTACAAGCAGCATGAGATCTGACAGCCGGTAGTTGTTTTTCTTACTAGCAATCAATTTGGCTTGCTTTTCAGGGGATCAAGCTCTCCTCCCATGCATGCCTCCCCACTATTTATCATCTCTGTCACCCACGCTACCTCGGGTTTGACCTTGGTCTCCTCACTGTCCTGCCTTCGCACAGCTGAATGGTAGCTCGTTGGCTATGGAAAGGAGCAAGCAGGCAAGCGACCTGCTCCACAAACTGGAAAGCTTGTATGTCCAGACATTTCCGTGAACAAAATCCCAGTGCACTTAACCGAGCCCAGGACTGGCAGATGAATGTGAGGAATCTGATCCTGTGGTTATTTTTTACTGTCTTGGTAGAAGTGGCCCTGGAGGAATTCAATGAGAGGAAAAATACAGGTCAGTTGACGAGCAGATGTGTGTGTTGAGGGAGAACACGCAGTACGAGCTGCCCTCGTACGCAGCTTTCGGGAGAACGTGCTTCCACCTGCACCCTCACGTGTAGCTGTCATCAGCTTTTTTTAGTGTGAATTTTACAGTTGCAGTGTGGAAGCATCCCTTCAGAGAATAAAAGCAATTACAAAACCACAAATATCAACATAAAGTTCTAGGGGTAGGAACAGCATTTGATTCCGGTTTTAACTTTTTATGCCGAAACCCAACAAACATCCGCATGTGTTTCAGTTAGTTTACAGTTGAGAGGCTCTCAAGTGCTAGTGTATACAGCTGTATCTGAGACCTCGCGTTTGCGGACTGTATCACTGTTACCACTAACAATCTCTGCTGGAGAAGACATTTTTGCAGTGTCTTTATTCAGGAAGTGGTGAGCAGCATTGTTCGGTGTGATGGATAAACCTCCATCACAGATCAGGAATTTCACACTTAGGTGATGCCATTTCCCCTTCTTACTGAACGTGAAGCAATAAATTAGAGCCCGATTTTTAATATTGCTGCTTACCAAGTTGCTGACATAGCTGAGCTTATGTTTTCCGATCAAATGTGAGTGATCTAATTTTAGTACTCTGTCTGATATCTACTCTTGTATTGCTTGAAACTTAAGAGGAGTTAAGTCTATTGTAAAGCTTTCTATTCACTTAAGTAAATGCATTTAAAATAAATAATCTAATTAAACTCTTAATTGTGTAAGAAATTAATTGGGGTTTTTTTTGCCTTGCGTAATTTCCCCAGTCATTTAGCTTTTATCGCCCCCTGTAATAGCAGTTTTCATCAGTTCCTATTTTTCCACAACTAGGGGAGTTCTTGAATGAATTGGGTTAAATGTTGAGAAGGGAAATAGAGGTATACAGTGAGCCCATAATTTGAAATGATGTTGGAACGGTTACGTGATTGTTAAAACTACACAGGTGCTGCAAACTTCAACATACTGTGAGCATATATTGCTACTATCATGGGTTATTAGAGGTGAAGTGATTTGAAAAATCAGTTTACTTCTCGTTAGTTATGCCCTATTTCCATTTTTAGTCTAGATAATGAGGAAAACTGGATTTCAGTTTCTTTAGTCATTTTATTGGTCTCTGAGAACATTGCAGAAAATATTTGCTTGAACCCTCAGTTTTTGCTGGAACTTGAGGAGGCTGAAAGATTTCACAGGTCTGTTTTCTGACAGCTTATTTTTATGTATGCAAAGTTAGACCCATCTTAAGTTGACACTCTTAATCATTAAAACTTTAAAAAATGTGTTTTTTAACACTGTGGTTTAATCCATGGTAATTAGTACCAATGATAACTAAATCTGCAAAAAGAACAAATGTCTGTGGTCGAAGGTGAAACTCGGCGAACTCTTATGTTTTATAACTTTTGGAAGACAAAAGATGTAAGATTAAGTAACCTGTATTTTTAGGTTAAAAGGTATTTTTAAGTTGTCTGAACCTGATTGTCACCTTTTGTACCATGTACAAAGAACACTCCGTGCCCTTACCTCACTTCTCCCTCCCTTATCCCAACTCCTTTTGTTGGCCCATAGCAATCAAATCGCCAACAGCTTTAACTGGACTTGTCCAGAGCCCATCAATGTTTAACTTTTTTGAGAGATCACTGTTGAACAGCCCTTGACACTCTCTATCCTGTTGTGCATCAGATGAGTTACTTGGGTTGCACTTGCAGTCCAAGGCAGCCTGGAGAATAAATGACCAAGTCCAAGAACCTGAAGTATTTTCCCCTAAAAAAAACCCCAACACAATCCCTCTCTCCCTCCCCCCCAAAAAAACACGCAGAAAAAACCCCCACCATAAACATCCCCATACACACTTCCATTAGTTAATTTGAGGTTTGCTGCAGCATAGGAGTAAGTTTTGAAGGTTTTAATATTGCCTGTGTTTACTGTAAGCAATCTTATTGTCTGGGGAAAATGAAGTAGCGTTGTTTAATATAGAGAGCTAAGTTTAAGATTTTGGCAGGAAACCTTAAGGCTCTTCTTTTTGTGACATGGCTTGATTTTACTCATTGTGTATACTTCTGAGAGAGGTGACAGCCTTTGGCAGATTAGCAGTGGCCCTGAAGTATCAGGACCAGTGAAGATCAAATTTATTTTTTGTGTGGTTTTTTTGTGTAGTGAGGTCCTCTCCCCTCTCCCCCTTCTTGGCTTTCACTGTCTGTTTATAGATGAGTCAATATACTGCTATACTAACCTGATTTTACAGCAGGAAAAAAAAAACTGTATCAAGAGGACAGGTTATGGGAAGCATTATTTTGCAAATAAAAAAAAATATTAAATCGGTTGGCCATTTGTTTTTGTGACTACGTGTTAGTGACGTGGTTTTAATGCCCGACTGCGGCTGAATGAGCATGTTGTATCTGAAGGGTACCAATAAGGCATCTGCTGTGCTGCGCTCGTTTCGTTATGTTGTTTTGTCACATCAACCTTCCCTGCTTCTCACTGCAAATACATCCTTACGTGAAAAATGTTACCATCACCAGTGGACTGCTTTGGTAAGTGGAGTTGTGCGCAGTGTCAGAGTTAGTCTCCTGACTAACTTAACAGTCGTGGTCATCCCCAGCAATAGGGCTGAGTGGCTAAAATTTGAGATAAATTAGTTTTGCAGGTCTCTAAAGGATATGGATTGGATGTGTGCGAGTTCTGGAAAATGCTTAATAGTTTCAAAGGCAAAGGCCAAAGGCATGCCTAGGAGAAGTCTGGCATGGGTTACCTGTCAGCTATGTGACTGGAACCAAGTTTATAAGCAGGTGTTCCTGATGTTGTCTTACTCTCTTAAATATTTAAGAGGCGTATCGTGTTGCTAATCAAAAGCACCATCACCCCCCCTCCAGAAAATGTCTGCTGCAAAAGAGGAAAATATCTTATTCAGACATCCAGAGGTCATTTTTTCTTAATTGACTTTATTCATTGTATGAAGTTTTAGCTCACTAAAAACTAATGAAGAGACTGCTTTGCATGCGGTTGCACCCTACATTTACATGGCCAATTGATACACAGGTGTAACAAAACATTTCATAGAAGCTGTAATGTATTCCCAGAAGTACAGTTACATTAGAGAATCATGCTTTTAGCAGGGCTGAGTGGGCTTGGTTTGTTGTCAGATGGTTGTGAGGATATAGAAGGAAAAACAACTCATGTTTTTGTTTACTTAGAATTACCCAGTTGCAGAATTTAAAACGAAAACTTAATTATGTGTACAGTGTTCAGCACAGTGCTCTGATTCACCAATACAAAACTGTAACAGAAATATTTTGAACTTTGTCTCTTTCTAGATAAGCTTTCTGTTATTTTTAAGAAGGCAAGTTGGTGCTGCTTCTGTTTTTCCTTCTCAATCAAATCTTTCTGTTTGAAACAAATGGCGGACAGGCCCATCAAGTTCAACAGCTGTCTCCAAATCTTTTAACACTTGGCATTTGATAAGGAAATGCAAGTATAATATGAATAGCTTTGCTCAATAGCTTGATAACTTTGCAGTAATCTGAAAAGCGTGCTTAAGTTTGCTGGAAAGCTGGATACATTCTGGGCCTTACGATGTCCAAAAGATCTAGGCGTCTGCTATGTCTTAAGTGTGATTTAGCAAAGGCTCTTTGAGTTGGTTTAAAATTGTAATGTGCTTTCAGTACTGAAATAGGCCTGTGTACACTGAAAGCTGACAGGTTGGTATTTCTTATTAGTGTTTGGTCGTGTAGTCTATAAAACTTGGGAATCGATTGGTGTGCTGTGCTTTAGTTCATGATTTGCATCAAATAACTTAAAAAAACTGCTGAGATTTCTCAAGGCTCACTTCTGTAGCTTGTGCTTGCTTGGTTCAAAAGAAATGTGCAAGCACAACATTTGCCTTTTAGGTCTTGGAATTGTTTCTGAGACAAAAATAATGCTCACTTCAGCATATTTCTGAGGGGCTGTTGGTGCAGTATTGGTACATCGGAAGTGCTAGTGGTCTGCGCTCTGTGGCTTAACTGTGGACATCTGTAAAGGTGATGCTTAAATTTCTGGGGCGTGTGCAAGACACAGGTGGAATGAGAAGTCAGAGTTTTGACTTGGTGACTTTGTTATAGAAATATCCCTTGATTTGGCAGCAATGCTTGTTTCTGTGTATCAGATTGTTTCGTATAATTTCTTCTACAAACCAAACTTGGACCCAAAACCTCCCTCATGAAGGTAGAGAGAACGCATGGCTCTGTTGATGTATCATCAGCTGGAGTACCGGCAGATCCACCTGTAATGCAATGAATAGACCAGATCTCTTGTAGACCATAGAAGTGCTCTCTCTGTGCTTCATATTTCTCATCTGGGATGTGGAATGACAATGTTCCTCTTTTTTCGTTTGTTTTTGTTTTACTTGCTTAGAGTATAAGATCTTTAGGCTGTTTCTTATGGTGTGTATGGTCCAACACCTTGCACATTAGAGGTCGTCTTGGCTGCAGCCCTTAAATTTTATTGTAATGTGAATAATGTCTATATTTACACGTGAAAAACAATCTAAAATACTCTGCAGTGTAAGAAGGGCTGGATTTAAAGCCGTAATTTGCCAATCTTTCCCATCACCTGTCCTGTTCCTGTCTCGTTGTTCCATGTCCCTGAATTTAGTCGTGTGTTTTCAGTAGGGTCTAGTCCTGTTCATCACACAGGGTGGTTGGGGCTTATGTCGGTGGCCACAGGTGATGGACAAAAGCCTGTTGAGAGTGGACTGCAAGAGAGGAAAGAGGAGTAGGGTGGATAACACTGTTCAGTGTTGCCTTGAGACAACTACGTTTAACTGCTGCATCTACCACTGAGTTTCTTGCATGGGACTGAGCGATTCTGTTACACCAACCCTTTGCAGGCAGCCACTAATTGCATGTGCTGCATTTTGCCCGAGCTGAGATGCCCAGGCACAGATTCTGAGTTTTTGCAGCTGCAGTCGGTCCACTATGGCTACAGTTTGGATGCAAAACACTGCAAAAGTGCTAAGTACCTTTAAAAAAAAAAAAGAAAAAAATCAAGGTCTAGGTGACTTAAGTTGAAGATCCAAGATTAGCCAGCACTTTTGGCAAATCTTTCAATCTCTCTATGCCTCTGTTTTCTGCCTGTAAATTGGAGATACCAGTACCACATCAGCTTCTAAGAGCTCAGAAGATAAAGTTGTTAGTGTTGTGAAGCAGGCACTCGGTGGCTAAATAACGGAAAAGATGATGAAGAAACTGGTAGTAAACAGAGCCGAGCAGTGAGCACAGCCCATTTTGCACACTGACTTAGTTTGCGTAAACACCCTTACTTTTGGCATTCTCCAACTTCTTGCTGCTTCGCTGCACAATCTTAACATTTAAAAGGTATTCTTAAAGGTTACCTCCTAGCTTTTAAAATACCAAACTAAAAACCCAAGAAATTCCACCGTATTGAACCACAGCGCTTCTCATATGAATCATTGACGTGTTGGGACCTTAAGCTGCACCGCAGGCTTTTGCTGCGTGCAGCGTGCTGACGTACCCCGCGTGGACCAGGCACTGGAGAGTGGAGAAGGAAATCGCTCCCATCGGTGAGTGTTCATCATCATGTTGCAGAGTTTCGAGCTGTTGCTGAGAAAGCCCTTGCAGCCAGGAGGGAATAGTCACTGCAGGAAAAGTCTCTAGAGAGGAACATCTTTAATGTCATCGTTTCCCAGTTGGTTTTGAGACCTGTTTAAGCCGTTGCCGCTGGAGGAGGAGGAAGTGAAGTGGTCCTGCCTTCCCCCACCTCAGATGCTTGTTCACCACATTGTGTTGCCCTCCTCGCTCATGTGTTCGCTGGCCCCGCAGTGGAAGAAGTAGTGGCACCCAGAGTGAGTTATGCTAGCATCAGAGGCGGGGGTTAATTTTTGTGCTGGGGCGGTTGGTTCCCTGATGCTGTAGACCCTGCTGCTGCTGGAGCAGGTGGCGGTGGCAGCCTGGGAGGGACGGCACGGAGACAGGGTTGTCTTGAGCCTCTTGCTTGAACTTATTGTGAACCTATGTTGGAAATCTCTACTTGCCATGTGTAAGCAGCAGGCTTTTTGGGCTTCTTTCATTGTCCAAAGACAGGTACAGATTTTGATAAGGATAACAAAAGGTGTGTTCCTTATTTCTGGTTTCTTTGCTTTTCCCTCCAGAACCCGCCTTCTATTGACAAATTTCAAAACGGGGAAGCGATGGAGGTTCTTAATGGATGACTTTAAGAATTTTAGTGTACTGGTAAACCAGCAGGAAACTGAACTGGTCTCAGTTGACACCTTAACTAAAAATAAAGTAAAACACTCCCTCTAAAGTTTGGCGTAGAACTTTCATTCGGAATGAACAAAATTTGGCTAAGATTTAAGCAATTAAAAAGAGGTCCAGAAAACCAAACTTGATTGTAGCTGGCACTGTCAGCTTTGAATGTGTATTTATAGATTTCTGCATATGCATGCTAAATATTAGGAAAAGAAAATGGGGATAATGCAAAGAGAGTCTGCTGGATACAGACAGTGGCAAAAATAGGTGCTTTCAGAGGGAGTTAAAATAACATGAGGAAGAGGGATAAAAGAATGGTATTCCAGCTAACAGGATTGCAAAGAAATACCTGCAAGAATGTTGATAAAAAAGAAAAAGAACGGAGGAAGGAGCTTAGTTCTGTTCTCTTGATACTAGAAAACAACAAATTGTATTTTTTATGGAATATAAAGTCATTATAATTGCAGTTAGAATCAGGCTCGAGCTGGAAGAAATTGGTGAAGGGTAAGGTTAAAAAAAATTTAATTCATACAGAAACAAAAAAAGCAGCAACGAACTGGGACTTGAAAGCTATGTATAAGCCAGTTAGATTTCTTTCAGAATACAGTGAAGTGGAAACAGTGCAGACCTGTAATTCTGACTCACCTTTAGATCCTGTATCTTCTTTATTGCTAATTGAGTGTGGAGTAAGAAATGCTACAGAATTTGGCATTTGCTGAAGCATGAACTCCAGTGTGTTAGGAAGGTCATGAAAAAAATTGTAGCTGTGAAGAGAGAAAAAGTAAGATTTCAGCAGTTGTTCTTTCAAACATTTCTATTAAAGCAGGCAGCTGGCTCTGGGATGAAACTGAGTCCAGTCTTTTGAGCCCAGGAACAATTACATTTTGTAAGAGTCCAGCTTTCTTATAAGCATTTAGAAGAATATGACTTCTTGTTTGTTTGTTGGTTTGTTTTTTTAAATCCTTGCATCTCAGAATAGATCTTGGTTTGCTGTGAGTGTATATGTAAAGTATGTAAGGTAACTGTTTTAGTGTGTGTGTGAACTTGCTTAAAAAACAAACAAAAAACCCAATAGCCACTTCTAATATGTAACCATTACAAATTAACATGTAAATAGCAAAATCCTGGATAGGCTCGAGAAGCTTGGTTAAGGGAGCCTCCTCACAGGTTTATGGTCATCTACATCTTAAATGGCTGTTCTGAAAAAGGTGAAGGCTTATTATGGTCTCACGTTTTTCTTAGTTGACTTTTTACAGCTTTAAAACTATGCAAGTTTCTCTGTTGACACTCCTGTCAGTATTTTCAAACTTTGAAGGCATCAAGCCACCAGACTTTGCAGTTGTGGGCTGTGTTACTGCACAGTCTTATATCTAGCCCAATGAACTTTCCAAGAGCATTGTTACCATTTAAAAATATCTTGTTGCAATGAATTCTCTTTAATAAAAAAGGTACCAAAGGAATTTGCAGCATAGTACTGTTTCCTTCAAACTTGCACTGTGCCTGTATTATGACGCTTGAAAGGGTTTGTGTGATAAATACTTACCTGCTGCTCCAGGCGAGGGATTCTTGGGCTGTGGGAAGAATTCCCGGTCCTTGACAGGTTGGACAGGCCTGCAGGACCTTGCTCAGGGAGCTCAGTAACAACACGCCGCTGTCTGCATGTTAGGGGGTAGTGTCTGTTTGACGTAACACTTTGCAAAATTGTTGAAGAGGTGAAAACTATTTTTTTTTTTTTTTTCTAACCACAGTCAGTCATTATCACCAAAACAGTCGCCGTATAGCCCACCTTGATGTACTCAGGAAGCTTAGAAAAAGACTCTGTTTTGGGGGTTATGTTGTTTTGGTTTATTTTTTAATCCTGAAATTATTCCCTTTCATGGCATGTATTTTAAGTTTCTTCTTACGATCAGACAATTTGATTTCAAATTGCAAACTGCTGTAAATATTTATGCTGAAAACGTAAAGGAGACTTCCTAGAGCTACACATTTTCAAAGAGCTAGTTATACCAGTATGTATTTCCTAGACTTGGTCATTCTTTGGTATGTTGGACTTCTGTAGTAAGCATTTTAGTTCAGTAGTGGCTTATGAGATTACGGAGAGAGAAACCCAGGCTCTTACTCAGTTGGAAAAGTAAGATGTTCCTTGCTATGTTAAAACAGATGAATAAACTGGACTTTAAATTTCCAAATTAGATGAGTTGGGTGAAGTGCAGTCTTTCCCTCCACTTGTTTAAATGTATCGTAACTCAGAATTTTTACATTAAGAAGAAGTGTGGGGGGGGAAACCCCTACTGCAGATGTCTGGAGCCTTCGGTGACGTATTTGTGGGGGAAGTGGGGAAGCTGTAGTTCAGTAGGTGAGGCAGTACTGTTTGTTTTTATACAAAAGCTTTTTAAATGCCCTTAAAGCTTCTCTCAGAATGAGGCTGCTCGGAGAATATGCTGATTTAGCGATTCCCATATGACCTTTGGTGGCAGACTGGAGAAGAAATGTCTTTGTGACGATCCACAGGTTGTGAAAAGCGGAAGGAGGATTTTTGTTAAGGCAAAGTTGAAAAAGTCTGTGTACTTGAGAATTTCATCTTTGACTTGAGACTTTGTTGATACTCATATAATTGAATCTGGTTAATGCAGTAAACTGGATTTAACTTCTTTGATTACCAGCAGAAGCAGAGAGTAGAGAATGCATGTTCGTATGTTAAATACCCTGTGAACTGTTTTCCCCCTGAATTCCCGTGTGTTTAAAAGATAAGTTCCCACCAAGTCCCCTTCGTAAATGCGTAAATCACGAAAGGTTTGGAACAAGCTGCGGGGAGGAAAAGCAGCGGTTCAGCAGGAGCCTGTGGTGTAGCGTCGCTACAAAACAACTGTGTGTGTTCCTAGTTACCTATGAAATATGTGGCTTACACCCTGCCAGCGGTGGTAGTCATGGAATATCCAGAGCACACCGCATGATTTCCTCTGATTTTTGGCCTAATTTCGGGGGGTGGGAAGTAGGGTAAGTTTACGTTGAATGGCATTGTTTTTAACTACTGAGCGCTGTTAAGTCAGATGGGAGATTGCACGCTTGTTCTTACCCTAAAGGTTGCAATGCAGACACAGTACGGAGCCAGGAAAAAGAACGAAGTGTGTAGAAATGGCACTTAAAATATAATTTCTGTGGTGGGGTTGTTTTTTTGAGCGCTGTTAAGTCAGATGGGAGATTGCACGCTTGTTCTTACCCTAAAGGTTGCAATGCAGACACAGTACGGAGCCAGGAAAAAGAAAGAAGTGTGTAGAAATGGCACTTAAAATATAATTTCTGTGGTGGTTTTGCTATTTCATTACTTATAAGGAACCTCTAGCCGCTGTGCTTTTTGAAGAGGGGTGCATGTCTCTTACACAGTAGGTGTACAGATGTTACCTTTCTCCCTGCTTCAGGATTTCTTGCAGAAAGAAGTATTTTTGTCCCGGGTCTATGAAGGAAACACAGTGGTGTATGTATTGATTGTGTTTAAAATATTTCACTCTATAATTTTTATTAGCAAAATACCTAATATGCCAGAATGTTCCTGTAATTCTCAGTTGTCAAGAGGCAGAGCTAAGTATGTACATTGTAATAGTTTAATGCCTTGAATCTTGAAAGAGAATTGCCTTCTTCAGTGTAAGGGCAATGCTTTTGTGGCTAAGAGGTAGATTAGGAACTGTGAAAGTACTAAACTTTATTACAGGGATGATTTAAAAATTCTCAAACAAATCTTTATGTAGTGAACACAGCAGACTTGCTGAATTTGTCTCAAGTATTGCATGCATTTGTTAGGGGGGTGGGGTACTCCCCTTTTTCATGATAACAATTTATGGAACATTTAATTATGTTTTCCCCTGGTGTTTTTTCTTTCTTTTAAACAAAGTATATTTCTGTGCCAATAAAATCCTACATTTCTTTTAGAACACTGTGTATGTATGTTATGTCTGGGTATATGTGTCCGTTAGAATGTTTCAAAATAGTGTTTTCTTTACGTGCTTTTCCCTTTTTTCTTAGAATTCTAAAATATAACCTGAAACAGTGATGTAACTTCTGGAGATACCAGAGGAATTGCTGTTCTGGTACAGGATGATTATACTTTTGTCAGACTTGTGAAATGCCGTTTGTCTTCAGTACCTCTTCAGCAAGGTTTGGTACCAGCATTGCTGTAGAACCTGGCTGCCATCCCTGTTCACGTACATGAAATCCATTGCCGCAGTGGTAGAAAGAAAGCCAGTTTTTGTTGTTTGGCTGCTAAATGCAGATCTGCTTCCCTGTTGAAATGGTCAATCTTCCCTCTTTTAGGCTCATTCATTAGGCTAGTCGTTAGGCTTGCTCAGAAGCCCTGCAGTCTTAACAGTTTATGGTTTTCTGAAGCTTTCAGTTGTCTTGGTGTGTCACCTGCATATGCAAGAGTACTATCAGGGCAAACTCTGAAATTCCCTGATGGAGCAGGTTGGATCTCCTGCCTGGGGCCTTTGCCAGAGGGATCCCATATCCTAGAGTGAGTGGGCACCATAGGCAGATCAGGGCACGTCCCAGTGCTCGTGGGAAGTATTCACAGGCATCCAGGCGGGATATGGCCTCAGCATGAAACAGGTTTTAATTATTAATGTTTTTCCCGTATCTTATGGCTGGCTTCTATCATGCCTTTTCAAAAATAAATGAATAGTGCATTTCTCTTTAAGACTATCATTTTAACATTTTTTTTCTTCACAACTTCTGGGTTTTTTTGCAAGTGGTGTTTCTCTATTTTTTTTTTTTCTTCCTCTGTGCTTTTGTTCTTCTCTCATTCTTTTTCTCCAGAGTGACTTCCAGTTCTCACAATGGATATTGCTTCTCTACCGTTCTGCCTGCTAGTGCAAATATAACCAACAGTCTAGTGGGCATCTAGGAAACAGGCAAATTCATAGTGTCATCTTATTCCTCCCTGATTTTTCCTCCTGTTCTGAAGCCTCACAAACCTTTCATATTGCTAACATCTTACATGCTTCGGTTTGCTCCCTGAACAAAGTTGTAGGTATAAAGACATTTCTACTGAAACGACCCGGAGTTTACATGACGAGGCCTTAAAAAATACAGTTAACAAAGTATGTTCTTGAGGAATAACATCTTTACAATGCTTTGAGAAAGCAGAACAAGAAATTGGCTATAGAGAAGCATAGTGTATTAAGAATCAAGGTTCAGAGGTTTGAAGAATGTGATATCTGTCTGTAACATGCTCAGGAAGCAATGCCAAGTAATGGATTTTCAGTACATCTGAAAACTGACCCCGATATTTTAGGCAGTATTTCTACAAACAGTGTCTCCAAGATGAAAGAACAAGTGTGTGCGTGGTTGCATCTCTCATAGGTCTGTATAAACACGTTTAGGACTGTTTGGAAGTGCAAAAAAAAAGTTAATACGGAAATATTTTCCCAATTTTTACAGTAATTTTTGTACTTTTTTTTCTTCTTCTTTTTGAGGGGGGTTAAAAGTTCCTGATTTCCCCATTCTGTAGGAAATTCACATTCTAGCAGCTTTTCTTTTGAATGCTCGACCTCCATGCTTTAGTAAAATGCTGACCAGATTTGCACAGTAGATCTCTCCTGTTTACTGTCTTGGACTGTCAAAGGGAACTTCAGTAGAGAGAGCGTGTGATGAGCAGGCTGGCGTGCCCCACGTGCCTCGCAGCCTGCTTTCCAGTGTCTGTTTGTAGCATCGAGGGTAAAAGATAGATTGAACCCATTGAGGTATTTTCTTGTCAACCTTAGTATGTCACCTGCAGTCAGGTGTTAAAAGCTTATAAATGCATCTTGTGAATTTCTGATTTTCAGTTTGGCTGGGAAATCACAATTTGCACAGCATGGCCAGCAACAGTCCTAGCTCACCAATGTTGGCCTTCTGTAGTTGGATTTATTAATTATAAAAAGCTATTTAAAAATACTTAGAAACAGGGAGGATTCTGAACATTAGTGTCTTATTGGTGGAAAATAATGGCCTGAAAAGGATGTAGTGGTCAGTGTTTTCCAGAGCTGAAAGTTTCTGGTTAACCACGTATTTCTGCAAGGGCATTCAGAAATTTGAAATGTTTTAAAATCTATTGATGCGAGGAAAGGGGGCAGAGGAGACAAAGCCTATTTTTAAGCTAACAGAAAGGGCTAATGTAGATGCACAATTACGTACTGGTTACCTGCAAGTTAATTTCAATCTCACATTTCTTGTAAACACTGATGTATAGCATGTCTCTTGAGCCAACCTTATAACTAATCAGCTTTTTCTCCAAGAGGCTTTAAAAACACAGTTTTGGCAACAGTAACTAAGACAATACTTCACAGAAGAACCCCCAGTAAATGGAAAGAAAGCTGGTAATCAGTTTGGATTAACGGATCTGCATTCTGTTATTTAAATGTTTATGCCTGGATTAGCATGTATGCTGCATTTGAATATGCAGTTTTACTTTAGCAAAATTTGAGGCATGGCGAATGGAGGTAATCTTTCAGATGCTAAAGGCTGGGGATGTGAGGTAAAAAACATGCAGGAGATGTGCCCACCTCCCTCAGCTTTGTAAAGTGATACCTATGTGACTGATATTTTCACTTGGTTGAGGGATTATGGGGTTTCGTAATCAGATATGGGTAAAGGAAAAAGTGTGTGTGTGTGGTTTTATTCTGTTTTGGGGTTTTTTGCAAATTCTACTAAGTGTACAACAGACTTAAGTTTTAACTGAAGTATTAAAGCTTTTGTTCATGAAGTAATGTCTCCTGCTCCTCGTTTTGTTAAAGAAAGTTGAGCACGTACAAAAGTTTGTGGTATTTTTCTGGATTATTTTAAGAATTGCCAATTTATGATAGCATCTGATCATTTAAATCTGCATTTCCGTTGTGATATTTGCTTCATATATGTGTGTGCAGAATAGTTGCTATTTCTTATGTTGTTCATAATGTTTTATTTTTGTCACGTAAAAGCGCTGATTCTGATAACAGTTGTTAGGTACCAGAATATAGTGGTTTGCTTTGCCAACTCACTTCTGCTGCAAAGTTGAGACTTTTGGCCAAAAGAGCATGTACATCTTTCTGGGTTGCAGATCCTGGCTTTGTGAAAAACTGACTGATTCAACAGAAAGGTTGGCCTGCCACGTAAGCACACTATAAAAAACAAGCATCTGACAGCTCTGTGGCTTAAAGTAGTGGATCTGACACAGGCATATGGAAAATTCATGCAACGGGGATACTGTATCAAAACAATTTCTGTAGAGAGGCAAAACCAAACCCTTTCTCTCCTTCCCTCCCTCCCTCCTTTGCTTTCCTGTGAGACTCTGTTTTTACATTGTTTGCTTCTCACCTTTTGCCTTTTAAATGATTCCTCTTTAAAAATCGACATCTTACAGGAGGATTGAACAGTTCCTCAAAGAATTTTTAGGTAGAACGATTGAACTTTGAAGGAGAATATTCACATGGAGATAACATCAGGAAGGTGGGACGCTTTTGAAAAGCCGTGGTTCCTCTTCCACTTAATGTGACTGTCCAAAAGGAGAGACAATGTCCTGCACTCATGCGTTGGAAAGAGAATTTCGGCATAGGATGATTTGACTCTTTCTTCGAAAGGAAACTATATTCTTTCTGTGCCCTCTGATGACACAAACTTCCCACCCCCCCCCGATATTTTTGTTGCATTAGTTTTGATATCCTCTGCAAGGTTTTGTATTAGTCTTCTACCTGGGCTTGTAGAGCAAAGACTCCTGTTTACACAGAAGGGCTTCTGTTGTTGTTGAACTGGCAGAGATTTTGAGAACTGTGAAGGGATAGAAAGTAAACATGGGCAAGGAACATACAGAACAATCACCCTTCTCTCATAGCAAGCAAGTCTATAACTGATCTTTCCAGCTTATTTTGGTTTGAATTTTCTTTTTTTGTTTGTTTGGTTTTTTTTTTCCTCCCCTCCTGCCTCAAATGTTTTTAAAACTGTTAGACATAAGCAGTACCAAACCCAAGTAATTCACAACTGTCAGTTTTTCTGCATAGGTAATACCCAAACTACTCGGTGCTCTGTGTTTTTGCTATTGCATTGGTGTTGGAGTACCATTCATGCAGCCGGTTTTCTTCTCCCTCTGCTAGAAGAAAAATGAAGAAAATAGGTGGAACTGACTTCGGCATTCATCCTATCATTTTTCTCTATCCTCCTTGAAGTTGTCCAAAATCAAAACAATTCAATAGTACCATTTTTCACCAACTGTCATTGGGGCTGCCGTATTTTTTGTTGCACTTCTTTCAACAGACCTTTCAAAATAAGGTATTGCTGTTACAACTACCACAAAGTCAAGAAGCGGAGGCACAGGAGGATTAAGAGACAGCTTAATCAAGGTGTGTAGGCACCTGCTCTCTACTAAAGCCTGAGGAGCTATTGCGCCCAAAGCCCTTGCTGGATCAGGCCCTGGAATGGCCGTTTCGGGTCATGCTGGGGGATGAAGCCAGGTCTTTCCTGGCTGCCCTGGGTAGCAGTGGTCACCGCTGACCCAGTGTTTTCCAACAGAACCCTCTCCTGAAATTTTTGAGCTGTGTGGCTCTCTTCACAAGACTCCCTCCCTGCCCCGTCATGTATTTGTGCCTAGTGCTACGGGGTGTAGGTTAATGAGATATAGATGTGTTTGTCCAGGGGCCCGTTGCCTTGCTGCACCAGCGGGACACGACTCTGAACAGCATCACCAGTTCCAGGAGCTGCCCAGTCTGGTCTTCCCTCTTACGAGGTTCATCTGAGGGAAGCTCTCTGTGGTGAATGAATTATTGAAATGAAGCGCCTGAAGATACAGTTAGATTTTAGTTCATCCTGAGAAGTAATTAACAGCTGGATGTCTCACCGCTGAGAATTAATTCCCTTTGGTAGTGGTCAAGTCCTCCTCTGTGCCCCTGCAAGTACATTTGTGTGTCTTCGGTTCAGCTGGGCTGTTGCAATGAACAGGGCAGACATGCCTCTGAACACGGAGATCCATCTGTACGGTGAGCCTGTGCAGTGGACTAGGGCTTGTGCTTCTGAAGCAGTAGCCTAGCAGGTTCGGGGAGCCTGGCCCCAGTGATGTACAGGCTGTGGATTTCTGCTCTGGCTGCAACCTCCGTGAAGCAGCTGACTTCAAGCCTGAGGAACCACACTAGCCTAGGAACCACAAAACATGAATCACGAGGATTAGAGCATCATGGCAAGATAAAGGGAATAGACTTCTGGCTCTCTAAAGACTGGAAAAGTTATTCTCCATCGCTGTTGCCATCGTTGTGCCCAGGAGTGCTGAGGAACTTGGCGTGACGCTGCATGGTGGAAGTCGATGTGGGTTTATCCTTTATGTGTGCCCATGTGAGAAAACTGTGTTTGGTAAACAAATTTTAAAATGCCTGGTTTGCTGCTTCTGCTTCGTATGTAAATCCCACCGTGGGAACTGCATATATGCTTACTTAGCATTTTAAAGTTGTGAAGGCTAATGATGCTGCAGCGTGGGTGCGTGAAGCCACGCTGTAGCTTTCTGTGTCGTATCGCTGATCAGGCGTGTGCAAACCATCCAGGAGTCTGCTAACGGGTGGAGGAAGGGGCTGTCGCTCTCCCGGTGCATTACTCCTTTGCTCCCCTGGTAAAGCTCTGCCTGATGCACACACTGCTTTGCTTATTTTGGTGCTCTTACAAGCTACGCTAAATAATCATTATAATAACAACTCAGGCTTTTAAGTAAAAAGTCCACTGGAAAAAAAGCTGAGGTTTTTCCGGAGACGAATCCAACTGCCCCACCCATTTTCTCTCTTCAGAAACCGGAGCTCAGGAATTGCTACAGAAATGCTCTTCCAAGTCACAGTGGTTGCTTCATCCCCTTCCTATTAACCGTGCTCCTGTGGTGGTGAGGAAGTACAGCAATGCTCTGAAGCTCAGTGTATACAAAATCCTCCATACAGTCACAAAAAAAGTATTATTTTGCAGTTAAGTGGATAAGGAAAACTTTGTCCGTACCTGTCTGTAGCTGACACTAATGTTGGAGCATGCAGCTGAGAGGAACGGGGGGGTAAATATTCTGTCTGAGTCATCTTTGCTTATTCCCAACTTTCCCTTTCCATTCATGCTTAATGCCCGTGGAAATATTTTTTTTACTTACAGGTTATTTTATTTGCTTTTCTTTCCCCCCCCCCCCCCCATGCCTTGCAGATTATATACATTATACACAGAGCATCTTACCTTAAAAACTAGATTAAAAGAACATATTTGTGCAACTAAGACAAGAACTGGGAATTAGAAGAGCGGATTTGTGGCTTTTCATTTTTCATTCAATATTGATTCATTTTATGTATACTCCTGTCCTGTATTGAGCTGAGGCTTTTACTTTGCAGAAAAAGAGAAGCATGTACTCATGTCAAGAGCATAATTCCTAGTTATTTTCAGCAGGTGCTTAAACACAATTGTAAATTCCAGCTTATAGCTGAGCAATTCACCCTCTACCCCCTGTATGTAAATTCGTAGCGGAGGACACAATGAGGGGTTTGAGTGTATAAATGATACCTCTTTTTCAGTGTGGAATTCCCATTGAGAGGCCAGGCCTAAAAATACCAAATGTTTCCACAAACAATTCCTGTGCACTGCGTGTTGAGTAATACAGCTACAACCAAGGAGACAGCTTCTGCTGACAATTTCCCAAATGAATGCAGGAGTCCAAGCTGAGCTAGCTTACGTATAGTTTTTATTATTGGTCATACCCTTTACCAGAAATCCAGATGTGCTTGAATCATGCAGCAGATTAATGACACAAAATGACTGTGGCTGCAGGATGAAGGTTTCTTTTGTGTACCGTAAAGGATATGGTATCTTCCAGTTAATGACTTAAAAATATTTTACAGAATGCAAATGAGCAAGTTAAGGCATGTAAACAAAAGTTGTCAGACTTCTTTTCAAGGTAAGCGTTTGAATTACATGCTATTGAAATCTGTGACTTGATTTAAGGAAATAATTTTGTATCAGTGCTGTCCTTTTCCAATGGAGTGTTTCAATAAATAAATATTAAAAAAAAACCCCTCAAAACATTCTCAGTAAATAAAAGGGAAATTCAAAAAGGAAAAGCCAAAGGGAGTAGAGGAACTTTATAGGGCAGGCAACGGTCCTTCTAAAATAATAGAAAATCTTGTTTAAGGGAACCTGAAGTGCTTCATTTTAGGAATGTTTCAACATAACAGAAATTTTTGAGTGGCTGCTAATTTGAAACATGAAGTTCAGCATGAAAGTTAGTAAGCTTCTCAGTTCAGATATTTCTCAGCGCTCATATCAAGTAGCTGTATAGGCATATTTATGCAGCATCAAAAACCTTATTCTTTGTTCTTCCTGCTGCTGCCATACTGTACTTTCCTTGGGAAAAATCCTGGTCCAGTGATTGTGGAGTTTTATGTCAAAGTATGCTCTCTCCAAATTAAATCCCTGCAGAAGCAGGCATAGGGAACCTGTTCATCGTGGCCGCATCCATCAGCTACAAGTTTTCTTGTTGCTCAGGGTGGTAGAGGCAGGTCTTTTCACTCACCCGGACTATTTACTCGTTTGTTGGCAAAGAAATTGATTAGAGTGATGCTGTCACTGGTCTGGTTTCACCAGGATCTTTATTTATATCAGTGTGGTTTCAAGTACAATATATAATTGGAAGCAGCATTGGAGAGCTCAGTAGCCCTTGTGGAGTTGCAGAGTTCTATCTCGATTTTTGACACAGTTGAGACCACCCCGAAAGTGACTGAGCAACCCTTGCAGACCCGTCAGCACTGCCCATTGGAACTCAAGTCAGTAACTGTGGCTCAGAGTCCGCTCAGGTCTGATATTTCCACTCTAACAAATCCAGTTAAAACTAGCATCAGGCGCTACTTACACCAGCAGCTGTTGTAGCCCAACACGTGCCCATGAGTAGCTGTATTTTTCACTCTGTATTTACAGTCTAAGCTGTCAATAATGCTTGAACTCTTTCTCAGCTTGTTTCCAGCTCTTCTTTGGTGGCATATTTAGGTCATTGTTATAGGCTGGGATGGGCTGCACATTTCTTCTATGTTGTGAAGCTTTCACATAGTGACTTTTTGCTTACCTCAACTTCTGTAGAAATCCACTTCTGAGAAAAGGGTGGCATTTGCACCAAATGCTCTGCATCCTTTGGAAACACAGAAAACAAAACATTTTTCCTGTGAGTGACTAGTCTAATTTGTATTTCTGGTTGCATGAGAATATATCCCAAATTTACAGAGAGGGGTTTGTTTCGGGGTCCTGTTAACCTGAGAACTCTTGGGGTTTTTTTATTCCTGGCGGTAGAATTGCATTCACTGTTTCTCCTATTTCGAATCTAATCTCTAAAAATTATGGGAACTGTAATGTAATCGTCTCCATGAAAAGTCAGGAAACACTCTTGGGGTTTTTTGGGTTGTTTTTTTAACCAGTGGCTCATCTAGGCTGGGGATGAGTGGGGCTGTTGAGCCAGAGGCACTGGTGGCAATGTTGGGGATGGTCAGGTACCCTTTGGCCTTTGATCATTGTTAATATAATTAACAGTTAATAGTTAATACTATTCTGTTTAATCTTGGTAAAAGTTACTGAAAATAGTCAGACGTTTGTGCATACTAGCATTGTATTTTTTGCTAACGGTAATAAGGATGCTGATTGGCATTTCTTTGTTCCTAAGGCAAGCATAGTATTGATACAGAGGTGTTTTCTCTTGGGACGTCAGAATCAAGTCTGATTTATGTTATTTCTGTATGCATACCTATCCTTCTGGGCTTGTAATATTCTCTGGAATTCCCAGAGTTTTCTGCAAACAGTTTTATTATTAGATGTGTGCTTTCTGAAGTCTCCACTTAGGTTATCTTCAATATCGTGATGATATTGAGGTCACACCTGGCAGCCAGACAGCCCAGGTCATATATATGTGGGGAAAAGGAGAGGCGGACAGGGAACAGGGTCAGAACAAGGGGTTATGGAGAAATCAGGACTGTATAATTTACTTACCTGTATAGGAAGTGTCTACATCTAGTTATAAATGAAACTTTCTTAGATCTTTCCCCAAACTTGATTTTTTTGTATTTGCCTGAAATAAAGATAGTGGAGAGAGATACGACATTACCAGAGACTGTGGAGCAGATTCTCATAGGAGTGTAGATTATGCTGTTCTGGAGAAGATTTTTTTTTTTTTTTTTTTTTTTAAATTATTGATATGCTTGAACAGCAGCTCTGAAAATAGGTAGAAGAAAAGGTAAGAACGAGGATAGACGGTTGATGCAAAAAAACACCCAACAAAATTGGATCCAGATGGAGGAAGTGGGATCTACGTTCTTGAGCTATGGAAAGGCTCTCCCATGTTTATCCCTGTTTCCCATTATTTTCAGCACAATGTGAGGAACTCTATGCTACATTTATGTATTGCAACTGAGGGTAAGAAAGCAGTAATGAGTCTGTTGTCGGCATGTTGTGCTTTCTTTAATTTACAGCATCTTCACTGTGCTCTGCTGCCATGAAGGACAGAATATAGCCTTTGTCCCTACCCAACGTTAGCGGAACCAAGAATGATGCATGCAGTTGGCAAAGACTTCAACAACAGAGTCCCCATTCATTGCTGCAGAGTAGTTTGTTTTAGCTGTGTTACATAAGCCATTTGTGGTATAACTCAGGACATTGCACAGAATAATATTGGGCATGGAATCCATCTGTTGTACTAGATACTGAGAAGGGAAAAAAGATACCTTATTGCAGTCAGTTGCTGGGATAGGCCTTCAAAAGCTAGCTGAATTGAAGTATTACGACCCATTCCCTTAGCGACATCACATGGCAAGTGCTAGAAGCCGTAGTGAGCGACTGCAATAGATACCCTACTTGCACAGAAATACTCAGTTTTACCCTTTATGAGCCTAATGCCAACTTAGGTCTTTTGTGAGTTATACACAGACTGGACTGGTAAGAGACAGCTTTTTCTGAAAACCCTACAAGAGTTACCAACCTCTTGGTGTAACAGCGATGTTTTAGTGGGGCTGTAGGAACTATAAAGCAGGTAAGACTTTTGTCACTGAGCTCTGAAAAGTTACTGCCGTTAGGTATTGTGTATCCTGAAAGTAAATCCACCTGCCTTCTGTAATTAACATTCTGCCCAAGAGTATGCAAAATATTATTAAGTAGAATGTTTTTGCTTACAATGGAAAGAAGGAAAAAGAGCAGCTGAAATACATCAGAAGTTGGTGATACTGAAAATATTGCCTTGCCATCCTGACTGTTGCCTGACGAAGAAGTAAAATGCTGTCTAAAACTCTTCAGTTAAAGTGATGGGTCTCTGCATTTTGTTTTGGAGGACTTTTAAAAAAAAAAAAAAAAAAAAGTGAAAGCAGGCATTTCCCAGAGTTATGGATTGCCTTTGCCTTTGTTTTGTCTGCCCTTTGCCAGGGAGGCACTGGATGTTGCCTACTTGGCAAAACATCTTGCTTTTTCTTGGCATTTGATACCACTAGTCCTCAGTGTGACCTTGCAAAGCGACTAGAGATGCTGGAGCATCTTCAAGCAAAAAACGAATTTTATTTCAGCCAGGTGGTGGGTTAAGTTCTTGATTACTTACTTAGCCCAAACAAAAAATGTAAAGCGAGACAACAAAGTACAGACTCGGAGGCTGTTGTCATATATTCTGTTCAACCTGTTTCTCTGGGATTTTGTCCAAGGTGTTTTATAGCTACAGAAGTCTGAGGATCCAGCTCTTCGTAGGTGCTCTTTGCCTTTCTAAGGGGGAGCCTGTTCCTAGAATTAAGGGAAGAAAATTTCAGATTGTGTTTCTGCTGATTTTTTTTTTGAAGCTCCTTTTTTCTGTTTTCTTGTCTTTAGTTACGTGGCAACCAAGATGCTGGTCATATCATACTCTTTAAGCTTGCCTGGGAACAAATCTTGCTGATGAGAAGGAGCCTTAAAATTCCTGTATTTTACCTCTCAATAATTCAGTTACATCATGTACTAGAAGAGTTTTATTGAATCATGTAGCACCTTGTCTTCTAGAGCTATAACACTTCATTGCGATTATGTATGACATTAACATGCACTGTTAGTTTCAGTTAGAGACCAAACCTGATGTATTAAATCGATGACAGACTTGGCCTTGGGGGGTGATATTTCTAAATTGTCTTCAACTACTAGCCTGTTCTACAGTTAGTCACTTTTGGGGCTCTGGCCATCACAGTGGTGAATTACTGAAAACAATTTGAGAGTCCATTGTAACTACAGAATTTGGTATTCATAAATATATAAGGGTGGGAAGTGCTGATAAAAATGTTAGGTCATTTTTCGTGGTTTTGGGGGACTTCTTTCAACGGGCCATAAAATCAAAAATACCCAGTTGAATCAGTTTGTTAGAAGGCAGCATTCATTCTTTATACTTATAATCCAAGACTTCTGTAGTTAGGCCATGCAAAAAAGAAAATGGGGACTTTTTTGCATTTGGAAACTAATTTGAATTTAGAGGATGTATAATTGTAAAATTCAGGGAATGTTCCAGCTCTGTGGACATACTTAGCCTGGGACAAAAAAAAGTGCTCTGTTCAGCTTTACTCATTTTTAAAATAGAGTACTTAATCGAGAATAGCTACTAGCCGTGCATAGCTAGGCTTTCAGCGTACAAAATTTCTGTGTGTCTTACTTGGGTTCCTAAGGAGGCATTACCCAAGTATTATTTAAGTATCGGATTTCAGGCTGAATATTTTCAATCTGCTTGTTTTGCAAGCACCTAAAATTACTGTAACTGAGAGAAAGGAAAAAAGTGTAGTTTGTGCTTTTGATAACAATATGTATGTAATCAGCACCTCCTGGTTAATGAATTAGTTGGCTGTTTCTTTCATACAGCAATAGGAGGGAAAACTGCTGGGATAATCAGCAAGTATTGGCAGAGGGATTCAGCAACATATATATCAGCTAATATTTCCTTTAAATAGTTTTCAAGTATACTAGATCAAAATTTTGAATGTGTCCCCCTGTGTGTCTAATTATTTTGCAGAAGCTGAGGCAAATGAAATATTATAAACTGTACAGTATTTAATTACTTTCTTAAACCTCGAGGAAGCACGATGAATGGTTTTATTGCCCTTTTACAGTGCAATCACAGTCTGAAGAATAAACTGTTAATTTTGATTTTAAACAATTGAACATATTGAAGGCTTTCTTTTTTTTCCAATGAGGTCTTCTGTAATGTCACTATAAATATCTTTTTTCTTCTTATGTGGTGATAAGAATATGTTCTTTCTACAGCTATCTGTTACCCTTGTAACACAGTGAGTACTCTGAGCCCAACCGTGTGTGCAGAAGCCCTGCTACAATTTAGAGTTCATTGCTTAGAGGCCATCCAGAATTCAGTTATTAAGAGGTAGATGGATCAGCAGAAAATAAATTTATCTTCGGTGATGGCTACTAAGCCTGTGCCCTCGGCAGTGTTACGTTCCAGCACCCAGACTTGTCTTTAAACGTTGCCTCTTACCAACTGGACTGAAAAACGAGCCAAAGGGCGCATGAGGCCATTCCCTGAGCAGCAAAGAGAGGACAGCTCCTGACTGGCCACCAAGTGGTGGCCACCCAGTGATGGCCACCCCTTCTGCATGGCAAGAGGTAGAGCAGTTCCGAGAGGAAAAGCAGCGTAGGAAAAGTTGCGGTTGAGGGGAGGTTGTGCTGCTGGCCTCGGTCCGGTGCTCGGCTCCCCAACCCCATGATGTTCTTCAACATGGGTCTGCTTGTGCATAATGCCCTATTTTTGCTCGGGGAGCTCGTGTTCCCCGAAGCAGGGGAGGGAAGCGTTGGTGAGGAAGGGAACCAGACAGTTCCTAGGACGAGCTGCACTTTAGCATCGGGGAGGGGGCAAAGCAGCTTGCAGGGGATGTTTGATGTGAGCTTCTGCTTGTTACCCACATTTAAATAGATACGCCTGCTGATGGCAGGGGATTGGGGGTTTGTTTTTTTGTTGGTTTGGGTTTTTTTTACAGAAACAACAGTACATTTTTTTTTTTTTTTTTTTTTTTTAAAAAAAGGCCGTAAGCTTAAGCTGTAATTCTTTCTTGGCTATAACAAAACCAAAGAGAAAACCGGTAAGCCTGTGAGCTACCTTGGAGTGGGTGTGTTTTTCCTAATTAGGAAGCCTCATTGCTAGCATGATAGCTTTGGAGAGTTTATTATTTGCCATACGTGAATGTGAGATATAGATTCCTCGCTAAGTCGTGGCAGCTGTCACCCGAGGATGCCGGCACTGGGGAGCGGAGGCTCCCCTGCCAACAGCCGGGCTTGTGCCTGAGCACAGGGTGCCCCGTTGGGAAGCCAATACCTGGCCGAGCAGGGAGCCAGGGTTCATGAAGTGCGGAAGGCTTTTGGGAGGATCCAAGACCTCTGTGCCACTCTGATGTGCTGAAGGTAATTTAAATCGTTTCAGCATGACTTCGTGGATCTCTGCCCTGCTTTCTGTTGGGTGGTAGAGACCAGTTCTCGGTGTGTTCTGGTGATATGGTGTGCCCACTTTTCCCTCTCTACTTTATTGGAAACCCAGTGATAACTCATTTATTATTTTCTCTTTGCCAACCATACTGTCCTTCTGTAAGAGGTTTGGTAGCGATGTAGTGAATTACAACAGTGTTTTTGTCAAATGTCCAGTAAAAATAAGTTACTGGAAGCACTCAGAATTGTGAGGATGTGTTTTGCAAACATCTTTTTCTTGTACAATAATGCTACAGCTAGGGGAAACGATGCTATGTATTTTGTATTAAAAAATAAGGATGGTTTAAGCTACAAATAACTGTAGAAGTTGGGGTCACCAATTAAAAAAAAAAAAAGCCCACACAAACTACTTAAAATTTTGAGTCTGATGGTGTTTGTACTCTTCTCGTGTCTGAAGGCTGCCAAATTCTAGATGCCGTCTTTCCTGGGAACTAACCAATGCTCTCTGGCATGATTTTTACTTCCCCTTATGTCTATATTTGAACAAGCATATGTGTAGTCCCTAAATGAATATAGTGGTTAACAAGCTATGGATTACAACCCACAAAACATATTTGCTAAAGTAAGTTTCATAATGCCTAATGGAAAACAAATACCAGAGCTACTAAAACAGGAATATTGCTATACATGCATATATTTCATATATGAGAAAAGCTGAAGGAAGAATCCCCTTCTGCGTTTTTCTTGAGCATGCTTCTTCCTGTTGGATTTAAGTTACTGGAACTCTGGGGACAGAACTCGATTCTTTGGTACGTATTTGTATTTTCCCTGGTAGGGCAGGACACCGCTATACGGCAAGAACAGCTAGTTACTGTCGTTACACGAGCAGTAGTTTCATCCTTCATAGTTACATCCTGAGGAAGTAAAGCCAGTAGTGTCCCCCTAAAGCAACACTGTTAAGAAATCATTTTGTAGTCAGCAGCATCTCTGTTATTCCTAAAATAAAAGAGGCTGTGCAAAACTTTTCAAGCCCTCTACAATGTGCGTTGTGTGCAAGCGACGGGACGTGATGCTCGAGCAGTTCGGTAAAGAACTGCAGCGTTTGGAGAAGAACCCTGCCTTACAACTAGTGAATCACCCCCAGCTGATGGATGTTCTCAGGGACGGGTGGGGAGGGGAGGCCGGCTGGGAAGGAGTGTGCTGGGTAGAGCAAACTTTACCCCGGTCTGCAACGGCAGATTGCCATGGGTGCGTGCAGCCCTTGCTGCCCAACTCGGGTAGCACTGAATTCGGGAGCTAATTCAGCTAGTAACTGCTAGCTTGAACACAGCCCAAAACTAGAGGTTTGATTACAAAACACTAATGCTTAGCAGTGTTCTTAACCTCAGGTGCTCAGTCTTGAGCCAGAGCTCCCTGAAGTTGGCTTAAACTATTAGATTTTTTAAAATTAAAAAGGAACTTGAAATTTATTTACTTGCCTTCTTTCATCTGGTACTTTCACATTCGCTTCTTCCACATGATTGCACTGCTGTGAAGGTTAGGAACCTAAGTAGAAAAACAGACTTCTGTTAACGTTTTGCTTCCTCTATCAAATCCCTTAAGAAATTATCAAACACTGCCAAGGTTTATGATGTAATTAAAGACTTACTAACACCTTTTATAACTGCCTAATGCTCCGAGTAGAAGAAGAAACTCAGTTGTAGCATGTTGTGTGACCAAGCACACTGGCTCACATCTTCAGAAACAGAATTTAAAGTCTGTTTTTTCAAATTAACTTTTAGATGCCTATATAAATATACTTAGTTCTGGTAAGATCAGTGGAAATTTTTAGATCGTCAGAACTTCTGATCCGAACTGGACCTTTGGTTTTGTTTTTCCTTAATTTTGGTCATTAGTTTCAAAATAGTTTATTGATACTAGTGCACTTTGTATTTAGGAAACGGGAGGTAATTTCCATATTTGCCGCCTGGTTTTGGTAGAGCAGCTATTGCTGAATGTCCACCCTTCCGCCAGAGTTTAGCCCATGAAGTTCTCTATTTTGTGTTTACAAAAACGGCTTTGTACCTGCATGCATATCTAAGTATATATTTTTATTTTGTTTTATTCCCCTAAGAATATTTGTTAGTTACTGCTGTGGGAACTTTCTGTGGTTTTCTGATAACCTTTATACAAACCAGGAAGACGTGGCCTTTCTGATTTCAAAATGAGTTGAGGCTGGCTGCTAGGTACTTTTCCAAATGAGTGCAGCATGACATCTCACGCAGTTAGGTCATACGAACCTCACTCAGTCCAGCTGTTGTTAACCTGTCAAGTATGTCTCATGAAGCTAGAGGCCATATCTGCCATGCACTCGCAGAAGGTTTTGGGTACTCCAGAGAAAATGAGGATTGCTGTGACCAGTATAAGTAAGAGTATGACCACAGCTTAACTTTCTGTTTATTTTCCTTGGAGTTTGGAGCATACGTGCGTGTGTGGGATATATATACATATAGAAACTTTCCATCAAACAAAGCCCAGTATTGCAACTATCCTAATACACCTGCATGGAACAACAAAAGGAAATAAACTTTTCGGTTAAGGCACCCTTGGTCTTGGCTGTACAACAAAAAACTAAGTGTCTCCCCAGTAATGGTTCTGATAAATTGTTTGCCAAAAGCTGCTGTAGTTAAACTCAACAGTTGCTTTGCGTGAAATGTGACTCCAAAACTAATTGCTGAAACTTAGTTATGCATGTGCTGTGGACAAGGCTTTGCTAAGGGAAGCATACGTTAGCGATGTAATTACCGAGGTGTTCTGCTCTGCCTAAATTATCTTCCTGGAGAGCTTCAGTTCTTGAAACACCGCCACTTTCTGTGTTGCCAGGAAAAGGAAAAGGAAAAGGAACATGTATGTATGGTGGCAGAGATCTCCACCAGGACTGCAGTCCTGTCAGTTTTCACAAAAAAATCTAGAACGGTTTTAACGGGATCATTGACATCTCCCCGGCTTGGAGAACGTGCTTCAGCCCTGGACTCCGTTGGTGAGCCGTGCTGTGGAAGTCAGGAGCAGTGTGTCAGAGGGGTCCGGCCTTCGGGACACAACGGTTCATATGCAATGGTCAGCATAATCCAGGCAGGCTGCAGGCATCCAGATCACGTCAGGGTCCCTCCAACCCCGACAGCAGTCCAGAGACGAAGAGAACACAAAATGTTTTTGAAGCCACCTGCGTTGTTCTCCAACCTGTGCTTTGTCCCATAGAGGCACAGTAGTTCCTGTGCCCTCATTCTAAGACATTTTTGCAATGCTTTTGCTCTTAAAGAGTTTTGTTAAGTGTTTTCATTTACCCCTTTTTTTTTTTTCTTTTCCCCGGCCCAAGGACTGAAGTTGATTGAGATAAAAATCACAGTAATTTTTCACATCCTTGCTATAGGGTGACTGCAACCGCAACATTTCTATGGGTGCTTCTGTGTTACCCACAAGACTAGCCCAAATTGTATACCTCTCTGCATCTTCAGTCAGTCCTTCAGGCTTTCTTCTTTTTTCCACCCTCTCTGTATGTGAAATATTTCTTGATTTAGTCAACCTTGATAGGAGAGCAAAATCTGATGTTGCCCTTGGTGTTTCAGTATTAGTCTGTACTGTTACTGCTGATGGATCAGTGAAGGTTGGAGACCTTTGCTTTTAAATGTTAGGAGGAGGAGGGCACCAGGAGTGTCCCCGTTTTACTGTAGCTCAACGTGCTTGTCCCACTGCTTTTCTTCCACTGCCTTCCACCCTGTGGCATGGTGTAGAGGAATTAGGAGCAGCAGTGGAGAAGAGCAGCTAGTGGAGAACAGAAAAGTTTGGAAGGAGGAAAGAGAGAGGAGGAGAAGAAAGGGGAAGAGGACAGATTAAAAAACCACCATGGAAACTTTAAAGAAAGTTGTGGGAGAACAGGGGAAAAAATCACTTTAGATTGAACCGAAACTTGTAGCTGTAGCTAAATCACAGTGAGGTGGGAGATGCAACTCGTTTGTTTGGACAGCTGATGGGTGGTCAATGCTTATAATCAACTGAGGGAGATCCCTATTTTTTGAGGGACAGTGTATATAAGTAAAACAGTTTTTACCCCAAACTACTAGTAATCTGTGTAGACAAAATACACATAGGAGAGGGAAAAGCCATGTACTTTATTTAGAAGCAGGGTACAGGGAAGCTGATGTCCACAAATAATATGCATCATCTGCTGGTACAGTATATGGAAGTCAAAGGTGGTGTTCCAGCAGATTTTTGCCCTTTCCTATTTGTAAACCTCTTAGCATCTAACTGCAAACCCCTGCTTTTATTTCCTCTGTAGCTGATTGCATGGACTTTGGGTTTTTTGTGCAGTTCAGGTGACTTGCAGTACTCCACACGGCTACGTCATCTTTTATTGTTCTGCCTTAGGTTGTACCCGACCTTTGCCCAGGACTACCAGGGACAGCAAAGCTAAAGCCTCTCTTCTTTCTGTATTTTAAAATAAAGGGGCTGCTGCTCTCATAGGCTTCAACGGGCACTTGGTGCTGGGAAAAGGGTAAGGTGGTTTGCCTGCATGCAGAATCACAGGCCTGAACTGGGTCCCCAAGAAATGATCTAAACCGCTTACCCTAAGGCAGCGTTGGCATTTCTGACAGCAGCTAGCATCTTCATATATAGATACGTGTTCTTATCCTACTAAAAAGATACTATATATATATATGATGTATATGTATACATACATATATATATTCTATTCAACTGCTTTTCTTTCTGTCAGAAAGCTTTTCTCACTGTCTTGGTAAAGTCTTTCTTCTTGTAATTTCCTTTCCTCTTTGCATCATCCTTCTGAACAATTGAAGACTGTTACCTTGTCTCCCTTCAGTTTCCTTTCGTTTAGATTAGATACATAATCCCATAATCCATCCTTTCTCTATTCTTCTCTGAATATCTTCCGACTTGTCCACATGTTTCATGGAGTGCAGCAGTGAAACTTGACCAAAATACTCCTGCTGAGATCCCAGTAACAGTGAGTACAGCAGAAGGCTTTCCTCACAGACCTCCGTTGCTGTCTGTCTGTTCCAGCACAATGTTTGCTTTTTTGCAAGAGTGCGATATTGTTCAAGCATGTCTAGCTTATTTTACGCTGTAACCTCTAGCTCTCTTCCACAGAACTGCTTAGCTGGGAGAGTGCAAGTTGGGCGGTCGATGAAAGATGGAAAACTGGTTGTGAGGCTAGCATAGGGTAATGAAATAGAAGAAGGGATAACAATTACTTAGAGGAAAACAACTAGACTAAAGAAACTGTAAAAATATTTCACTGGGGAAAAAAAGACAAAACTTGGGATTTTTTTTCCACAGTTACTAAATCTGATGCCAAAAGGATTTTGGCAATAAATGTGCTGAAGTTTAGTTTGGGTGTCAAGGTGATTGAGGCTAGGAGATGGCCAAAGAAATCTGTTTTTCTGGTATATACAAGACAGTATCAGTAGTAGTAGTATTATTAATGCGAACATTTGCTTGCTTGCATTGGTGCATGCCTGAATACTGTCACTTTGCAGCCCTTGCTGTTGCTTTTCTGTGTGACCTTTTCATATTCTTGTGCAAAAAATTTCAGTTCAAGTGATTTTTGTATAAAGCGTTAGATAAATTCAGTTGGTTTTGTTTGTATGTATTTTCTTGTAACAGTAGTAATTTTGTGAGTTTCAAAAGTGGTACTTTAAACTTTTCCATAGTCTATCCCGCATTTCGAATGGCAGGGTTACTTGTGCAGTGTCTGGGGTGGGTACCTATGCAGAGCAACTCCCGTGATGCTTTTGGTTATTTAGGATGTGCCACACACACAGAGCGAGTTTTTCCTTTCTGAAAAGAGGGGAAATCCTCACTCATTGAAACAATTTGTCTTCCACATTGGACAAAAAACTGTGGGTCTTTGTAGTGGGCTAAAATCCTGCAAAATTTCACCACTGTATTTTTTTCAGTAATCCCAAGATTGTTTTTTCAGCTGCTTTTATTCAGTGTAGCACTTAATGTGAGTATTTAAAAAAAAAAAAAAAAAAGAGGTCGTTAAAGCATGGAACGCTTTGGTTTTTAAGTTCTTTGACATATACTTGTTGTTTCAAACTCCTTTCCGTGTTCACATTGTTGATTTTGTGTGTGTGTAAAGGAGTTTGCTGCATGTGTGTGAGCACTCCCAGGAGGGGTGTCAGCAATTTGTGCTCCTGAGTCAGCGGAAGTTGCTGGAAAAAGGACAGAAGTGTAGTAACTACTGCAGCGAATGCCGCGGTTCGCGTTGTGTTGTCTGATCCCGATTATGGGCCTTAAGCCCCTACTGACAGCCACAATCCCCTTGTTTATGAATCTGTTCCTAAATGCTTTCTTTTGGAGAGTCACACAGCTCTGCACCCTGGTTTGTTTCAACATTTCCTCATTAGCCTTAAGGGAACTCTCTTAAAACCTGCTACCCGTGCCGCTTCTGTCGTCAGCGTGAAAGGGGACGGTTTAACAGAGCTGTGCAAGGACCGCTGGCTGGGATGGATTCGGGAGCAGGAGGGAAGTGTGCTCCATGTTGGCTGGAAGACCATGCCGTCAAATACCGGCTGCATTAATTTATAATATCTGACCCAACTATTACTGAATTGGCCAAGGACTGGGTTGAAATCATACAGGACTCTGGGAGCTTTATTTCGCCTTTGGTCTTTGACTTTGGGCTGTTTCAACCCAAAACTTCAAAAATTGAATAGAAATATATTGTTTAATTTAACATATTTTTTCCACTTATGCTATGGTCTGGGTTAGGGGTTTGGGGTTGGTTTTTTGTTTTTTAGAGAAACTAACCAGCTGAATCCACAAAGTAGTACCCTTGGTAACCCTACGATGCTTCTATCCTTGAGCACATGCACTGCTATGAAGGGACAGTCAGCTGTAGAACTGACCTGTGCTTCGTCTTGCCTGCACATGGGTGACTACACTATTTGTTGTTTAGCGTGTTCTGTGATGGGTGCTAAAATTTGACTTGCACAGTTTGCAGAAATGCTGAGTAACTGCTGTTTCCCTTTTATTTTGCTTTAAATAATTCAAAAAGATGCTTATACAAAGCTGTGGGCACCCTACTGCATAATTAATACTACAACAAAACCACAGCAGCATTAAAATTATGAGTCAAAAAGGAGTTCTGTCTGTCTGCTACCGACAGAGAAAATTCCATCCTACCTTTTTATCTCTCTGGAAATGTAGATGCAGGCTCTCCACCAACAGTTTAAAATAGCTAGCTTCTGCTGAAGTCCTTCTGTTGAAATTTAAGGAGGGGTAAAAAGAGCAGGAGCAAAGAGCTGACATGCCCCCGGAGAGCTCAAAGTCGACCACTCCGAAAGGACCAGTGGATGCGAGGGGAAATCAAGTCTTTGCTCTCAGGAAGACGGGATCTGTATCCATCAGTTTTAATAAAGGTACAGAAGGGCTTGAGCCGCGGGTGTTGGGGTCACCTCGGTGAGTTACACAGCCACTGTTTTTTCCTGAATTGTTTTCAGAAGAACCCGATGTGAGCTCCCGATTGCGGCTGAATTGTGAACTTTTTGGATTCGTACACTAAATACTTTTGATACAGAAGCTGGGAGTTAACAATGATTCCCTTGTGTAGCAGTCTCTTTTGAAGTAGAGCGCCCTGTATCTACAAGAAAACATTATGCAGAGGGATAAATTCTGCTTTTAAGTCTGTATTTTATATATAAATGTCTTTTAAATCTTTTTAGCACAATATGTGTTAACATGAATATTTACATATGAAAAGGAAATAGGATTTTAAACCATTTAGTTGAATTTGTAAGTATCCCTGTCCTTGCTCAATTTTTTTTTTTTTCTTTCCCCCCCCTCCAAATAATCAGCAGAGAACTTCAAGGCTGTGGCACTTCATTCCCTTCTCACAGTAATTTCAGTCCTTCTTGAGTGCTGATACTTGGTTCTGTCTTAGCTATTTGATACTGAAGTTTCTCAGAAAGCTTTTACATCCATATCCACTGGTCAGAAACTGGCTGCTTTTTTGAAGTCCCCATCTTAACTTCTATCGCAACATTTCCTAAACCATTTCACATCCTATGTTTTTGGCTAGAAAACTGGTGGTGTTCTCAGCTGTGGCTGAAAACCCTGGTGCTGTAGCTGGCAGCCGTAGCTGGCAGTGCTGTGACCTGGTGAGAAGCTCTTCCCCAGGTTGGTCCGAGAAACCAGTAATGGTGATGGTCACCTCTCCTGAACCCAGTTTAGCACCGAGCACAAGGGAACCACCTGGGCTGCACAACCGCAGCCGCCCCCGGCCCTTCACGGGCTGCGTTGTCTCATGTCATGCAATACTGTTGTTGGTTATTAAAGGCATCCCTTCATGTTGACAGCCTACCGGCCTGTCTTCTTCCAGTTGAGCCTCAAGGCTTACTCCACCAGCGCTCGAGAGACATGCTGTCAATCAGACAGGGGTGCTGTGGAGTAACAGGCGGCTCTTTGCTATGTTTTATGTGCCTGACCTAAGGGCCCTGGCACATCCTAGTTCAAGGGCACAATGTGTACGGCTGCTGCTCGGCGATGCAATTGAAACCTCAGCCTGGTGACAATGAGAAGAGGTACTGTTTGCTGGTTACCCACAGTTGGACCCATGACAGTGATACACCAAGAACTTGTAATGAATCCTATGAGTCATGCCATTACTTTTTGGTGTATTGGTTTCCTTTAACTTTGCGCTCAGAGGGAGCCCAAGCACAGCCCTGGAGACTCTTCCCTCCTTCACCTTCCCGTGGAAGACACCTCTGTGTGGTCTGGGCAGGCAGGTGACGGTGGTTGGACGAGGGAACCTTGATTTTGACCACCTAAGGAGCAAGCAGCATAGAAACCCATCCTGGAGAACCAGCATTAGTGTAGGGTGAGCAGCTGTTCTGTTGTCATCTTCCGTGAAGTAACTGGAAAGTTGTGTCATAAGTACTTCTGCTCTGATTGTTTCTGCAGAATACGCTGTGTGACAGACAGCCTTGCTTAGGGGTCTGTATCTTAGGGATTGTGTTGTCATACGGTTGATTATTTAAATGTAAATAATAATTGACACACGTTAAAATTTGAATTTCATTAGGTGGAGGTTTTTAGACTTAGACAAATGAATTCTTTTTTAATATATATAACACTGTAACATGCTTACTAGTTTTGACAAAGAGTTTTTTCTCCGGGTACAGGGATAGCAGGTAATAATAAGCAAGCAGACAAGGTTATGCAACAAGGGGATATTTTGATCATTTCTATTTTGGAGAAGATGGGCCAGTGTGAGGTACCTCCTAGAAACAATCTACTTCACTGATACCTTGCTTCAACAGATTGACAGCATCTCAGAAAAGAAAATAAGTGTTTGCTATTCCTGTCGTAGACTTCTTTCAATCACTGCGACAGATGTTCCAAGCATGTTGTTCCTCTGTTAGGTTTCTTTAGTAGTAAAAATACTGCGGCCTAAATATAGTTTAAATTGGTTGAGATACCTTGTTTGAATATGATTCAAAATTGCATTATACCTGGTTTAAATCATAGTGTAACAGGACAAAACCATTGGAAAGACTATTTAAGATTATTTCAAAGCCAGGTAGGAATTTTTATTCAATCATATTTAAAGCGGTTCCAAAGAAGTGCTATCTTTTTCTAACTTATCTTGCAATCTGACTTAGGATGAACACTAGACAGCGTAGTGAACTCTTCTCCCCCCCTTTCATTATTTGGAATTACCTTCAATAAAAATAGAAAAAATACTTAGTTAAACAGTTCTCCTTTCCTGTATCTGCAGTGCTGTCTCTTGTGACAGCTGTATATTACACATCAGGAATACACAGATTTTGTTTTCCTTGTTTTTTCAATTGAAACGGAGTTTAGCATCTAGGAATAGCTGAAGTGGCTGAGATTAGAGAGAGACCCAATACGCATATGCAATGTACCCATGATTCCTTTGGGGAATTTGGGAGGTGAGAAGACTGTGGCCCTTACGACCCCCCTTCCCTCTGCCAGTGAGTTCCAGTTCAGAGCTCTTCTCTGTCATCTCTCCTGCTTACTGCCTCCTGGGAGAGCTAACAAGATGATGCAGGCTGAGTTCTGCTGAACAAGTCAATGGTAAACAGCTCCTCCTTTTTATTCTCACCTCCCCCACCCTACCCCTTCATATCTAGATGACTGCTTGCTGTTCATGAGACCACCCCTTCACATCTAGATGACTGCTTGCTGTTCATGAGACCCACTTTTGGAGACCACTGGGTTGGGAGCACAGCTGCCTGCCTGGAGTCGGGTCACGGTGGTATGACAGTAACTGCACTGGCATCCCGTATGATTACAAGCGCGATTCCGGTCAGTGACATCGATCGGGGGAACACTCTCGTTTGGATACTGGCTGGCTGAACGCTTTCTGCTCCCTCTTTTTGACATCTGGCATCAGGACACGTATATGGATGAAGTTGCTAAATTGCAGTGTTTGGGACGAGGTGCTCTTTGTTTCCAAAAATGGTGAGTAGAGCAACGCTAGGACACAGTTCAAGGTTTATTTCATCACTTGGACTTTCACTCCAGTGGAATAGGTTGGGATTTCAACTTTAGAAAATGGAGATTGTTAGTTTGTAATCTGTTTTTGTTTCATTACTAGTTAATTTTTTAATAGATAGTTAAAATACTCCTCCAAGAAGTAGGGAAGTACAGGTGCTGTGATCTCCAGTCACTAATGACTGAAAACAGTTAGCATCCTTCATTTTGTGCCCCTTTTTGGGAGGGGAGAGAGGAGCTCGTGTGGCAATTGCGTGCTGCCAGGTCCTTGCTGTGAATCAGGTGGCAGTAGAAACAGTCTCCTGAAGGTCCCACTTCTGCGGGACCTCACTGGCAGTTGACTTAAGCATCCAACTTTGAGCCTTCACAGGAGAGAGCTGTTCACGTACGCTTTGTCTTGAAGCCATTTGGGCCCTGCTATGATCTCACGTAAGGAGACATTTTCTTCTAGGTTTGTTTTACAAATTTAGAGTTAGGGTTGTTCATACTGATCCTTATTTTTCTTTGGTTTCAAGCTTCTCTGCACAGCAGCGATGATTGTAGTTATTTACTTACTCGTTTCTTCATGTTGCTTGTGTTGATTTAGTGTCCATAGGTCTTTAAGCTGTGGGAACAGTGGGAAAGACTTTGAACATCTAATTTCTCCCCCTTTTTGCAGCATTGTTCTGATTAAACAGAAGTCCTACAGCATTCACCCCAGGAGGCACTTTATAAAGTTCATGGGTAATTTTACTATCCATGGACAGCTGAATGCACTTTCATTTTTTTGCAGCGTGATCGTGGCCTTCTCTTAATTGTTTTTATGAACATATTTTTTTTTGTTATGAAAGCAGATCATTAACGTACTTCTTGGGTTTGCTTTCCTGTTTCAAGGGCTGAGTGGGGCACATCAGGACAGTTGTAGCATTGGGGTTTCAAACTTTATCTCTTTTGTCCAGCTCCCATGCCAAGGTATAGGAGCATGGTGAGACCTTTATTTCCTGAAAGGTAAAGTGGTCATTTAGGGACAGACATCCGAGATTCCTCTTTATTTCTTTGTCCTTATCCATTTATAACAAGGCTTCCAGCAAGATGATGGTGCCTTCACCTCAGGATCTAGCAGGGGCAGATTACTGCAAGTGAGAAGAGGTAAAGTTTCTTGGAGGTGAATATAGTAAATATGTTCCTGCCTGCCCATAGCATTTGGATATGGCTAATAAGAATGGGAAACACCTTGACCTTGACGTAACCTTCTGCCCTGGTACTTTGCCACCTGTCTCAAGACCTGCAATAGGACATTTGACTGCCTCTCACAAGCTCTCCTACCAAGGCTGTCTCCCAAAAAGGGAAACAGGGGAGTTACGTAAAAATGTTTTCCTTCAAAACTGTATGTTACAGAATTCAACCAAGACCCTGATTTTAGCTCCAGCAGAAGTCTAAAACTGGCACAAACCATTTTCCAAGGTCCATTTTTCTGCATGTATAAAGTAAGTAAAGGAATCAATAGTTTAGTATGTGGGGCAGAATATTCCTAAATGACAGCAAGGAGAAAGGTTTTCAGAAAGAGCCACAACCGCCAATTTACTAGTTAGCGAGGTTTCTTCCTCCAACAGGGGATACAAGTTGTTTGTAAAAAAAA
>NW_008794709.1:732876-734142 GCF_000699145.1 Aptenodytes forsteri
AAAAAAAATCACCCGCGGAGAGCTCTGAGGAGAGGCGGTATGCTGTGAAACAGAAACTGAAGCAGTTGCAGACATGGTACCTCCCTGTTGAACATTAATGAACTGTAACATACATATGTAAGGTTTGTGGCTTGTTATGTATGTTTAGCTTGTCAAAAGTTTCTCGGGGCATTAAGGGCAAGCAGTGTCATTTCTGCAACAGGCAAAGCCCTCTGCCTGTGGATGTAACAGTGACCTTACTTGAACTGATAAATAGCTGTCTTATCCGCGACCTTTAATAGCTGAAATATGTTCACCATCTACAGCGTTTTAAGGTTTGCTTCAAAAGAGGTCAGTGGATAAAGCGTATGTATGTATGCGTTGCTCTGTGGGATCCTTTCTGGCTTGTAACAGCACATCAAGGGAATTCCAGAGTTTTAGGAATAGCAGAGCAATCATTTTTCTGTGTGCTCGCTTTCTTCCTCATGAAAGGTGCTCATTCATAGGGATGCATGGTGTTGTGCAGCCTGTTGATCTTAAAGAAAAAAAAAAACCCACGACAGAATGTGAAGTTGGTTTTTATCCTCTTAATGTAAAGTAAGGCTTATTTTCTGTTTGCATTCTCTGGTTTAATTTGAAAGAAGACAGAGGCGATATTAAAATATAATGAGGGCAATTCATTTTGTTGGTTCACAGTGGCTCAGATTTAGAAGGAAAAAACCCCTTAATCAGCATAGAACTTAAGGGCTCCCCTGTGAGAAGGTTACGCTTAACCTTCAGCAAACGCTTATGGGCTGCCCTGAATAGTAATGGGTTTAAGCACATGCTTAAGTGTTTTCCTGAAGGAAGACCGAAGTATCTTGGCAAGCGTTATCCCAGCACCAGAGGCAAACTTTTCTTTCATCTTTTGGCAGATATCTGGGCGTATAGATTTTTCCACCTCCGCTTGGCTTGCTTTCTACGGCTCCCTTGCTGCAATCTGATCAGCCCAGGCTGACCTTCAGCGGTGCTCCGCATGGGCTGGGGGGCCTGGCCGCACGGATCCCATTGCACGATCAAAGTCCACGCCTCGCCTTTCATCTGCCGGTTCTCTGCCTTCCCGGGGTTATCGATTTGAAGACGTTAAACGCGCAGCAATTTTCTGCTGCACCCGTTAGCGGGAAGTAGGAATGGGAATTGCGTGCTGTTGTTGAACGGCTTTGCTGGTCGGTTTTCCACGGTGGGAAGACGGGATGGGAGCGGGTTAAATCTGCACCAGCCGGCTGTGGGTTGGCTGTGGGAAATGCA